>NC_141550.1:87560000-87915000 GCF_021556685.1 Rattus norvegicus | reverse complement strand
GTGAGAGTTGACCAGATTTGAAGTAAATTTCAAAACGGTCATGTCTTTGTGCTAAGGATAGTTTATAAGGCATTAGTTACTTAGAGAAATAATGGTAGTGTAGAATGTAGCATAGGCCTGGGTGGTAGATGTGATGCTGGTATCAGATTCTGGATTTAGTTTGATCATAAAATTGACAATTTTACTCAGATGGTGTGATGGTTGGTTGGTTTTTTTTTTTTCCCTTAAGTTTGAGAAATTGCCTCCATCAGTATGGTCTGTATGAAAGTCTTTGGGGCATTTTCTTCATAAATGGTTGATCTGAGAGGGCTCAGCGCCATTCCTGGGCATGTATAAGGATCCTTCGTTGTGTAAGAAAGCAGGCTGAGTGAGCCATGGGAAGAAAGCCAGTTAGCGTTGTTCCTCCTCTGTGCTTCAGTTCTGCCTTAAGTTCGCTTCATGGTGGAATGTAAACTGTAAGGTAAAATAAACTCTTCCCTCCCTGTTTATCATAGCAATAGGAAAGCAAACAGAACAAGTGACTTAAATGTGGACTCTAACAGAAGAGAGATTGAAGACAATTCTAAAGACTAAGGAGGCAGTTGAACTCACTGAGTTTGGAAGCCTGGACAGGGACTCTGGTTGAGGGACAATCAAGAGTTTGGTCACGCCAAGTTTGCCATTTTTGTTAAGCACAGTGGGGGCTGGTGTGTAGCTATCTGGATATTCAGGTCTGGAGTTCAGACAAAAAAGTGGACTAGGTGATAAACTAGTTCTTGGTACTTAGAAGGTAACGAGAGACCAATAACTGGATGAGTTTACCCAAAAGAATAAATCTAAAAGACAAGGGAAGAGGTCTGGGAACTAAGCCGGAGAGATGGTGACCAGGGAGATGAAGAACCAGTGAGAGAGACAGGAAGAGACAAACCAAGAAATGGCATGTTTTTCAAGTCAAGTAGTGAAATATCTCCGAGAGGAAGAAGTAATCAGCGGAATCAGATGAGGAGTCAAATAAGAAGGTTCTGAGCGTTGGCTGGACTTCATCAGTGGGTTCAGGAGAGGAGATGAGGAAGAATGGATGATGGAAACTAGATGATTCTGGTTGCACCTTTCTTTTTTGGCTTCTTGTATTTCCCTAAGCTGCGTGCTTGCAAAAATGTCACTTTTAGATTTTGGGTAATTTTAAAAGTTACTTTGTTCTTTAGAACAGGTGAGTTTTGAGCTCTAGAGATGGCTCAGCTGTTAAGGGCTAGGCTCACAACCAGAACTATAAGAACAGGTGAATTTTATGGACACCTGTCAGACACCTCAGTCTATACTGAATGGAATAGCATTGATGAAGCCATGTGTTAGAACAAAAACTAAATTGCAATTCCCCAAACAAGTACTTTCTTGATAGTTTTTATTTAAAAATAGGTCACATCTATATGTCTTTTTTAAGGCCCCAGTAGAGCAAAGGTCCCTGTGCATATTTCAAGTTGAAATTTAGGAAGCGACTTCAGAAGTCTGGAAGAGGCCGACTCTGGAACGCATATCAGCATAAAGTCTGCTTTTAGATGCTTTTTAATTAATTGTTCACAGGGCATTCTGATGTGGATACTGCATCTTTTCAGAGGAGAGTGGGCAGAACGATGAATGATATACCATGTAGGGTGCAAGACAGCTGTTTGAGATCTTACTTAAGTTCTAGACCCTATGTAATATTTGTATGTCATCTCACAGTTCCTTGGACTCCTTTTATTATTATGGAATCAGTGGCAATTCTAGCTTTTCTCCGTTTTATTTTATTTTTTGTTTTTGTATTTATCTTGTGAGACCATAATTTCTTTTATACAATACTTTGTAGAGTATTGTAGCCAAGAATAAATACTTAATTTTTTTTTAAAATCTGGATATTCTCCAATAGCTGTTACATATTCTCTCTGTGCCTAGCTGTGTCCTTGAAAGAAGAGCCATTAACTGGCCTTCTTAAGCCCTAACACTTAAAAAATGAAGATGTCTTTTATAGTGGACTGGTGAATCTGCACTTCTGTTCTCAGTTATATCTAATTATTTGTGTTGTGAAGTCATTGTGCTTGTGATGCTTGTATGTAATTTAATCTCCTTTGATTAATTACTTAATTTATTTATCCACTTTACATCCTGATCACAACCCCTCTCTCCTATCCTCCCATTCCCATCCTCTCACCCTTTCCCCCATTCTCCCCTTCCCTTCTCTTCAGAGAAAGGGAAGCCCTTCTGTGGGTACCAACCGGCCCAGGCACATCAAGTCTAAGTAGACTAAGCACATACTCTCACACTGAGGCCGGGCAAGGCAGCCCAGCTGTGGGAAAAGGATCCCAAGGTGGGCACAAAGTCAGAGACAGCCCCCGCTCCAATGGGTAGGGGACCCACCTGAAGACCAAGCTGCACATCTGCTACATATGTGCAGGGGGTTAGGTCCATCCCATGCATGTTCTTTGGTTGGTGGTTTAGTCTCTGTGAGCCCCCATGGGCCCAGGCTGTGTGGTTCGATCTTTAAGCATGTATTCCCTTGTAAATTTGTTGTGTACTTAGCCTCTTCCTTTTTATTAGGAATCTGAAGTTATTTCTCCATTTGGAGGGAGAGAGTAATGCAGGTTCTAGAATGGCAGATTATCCTTCAGTCCTATCTCTTATGTTGTCATATCATGTGTGGACTTAGAGGTGGACAAACGCTTATCTAATTATATACAGCTTTGAATCAGTTTTGATTATTAGGATTTGTTTACTTTATGTACAAAAGGCTTAGTGTAGTTTAGTGAGGATTGCCTAAGCACAATTTGTAGGGAAAGGCAAGTCTGTTGCAGAAATTTTCTCACATGTAACCTGGAGTTGGTAGTACAGAAACCTTTTAGCTGTCTTTTCTGGTGTTCTGGATCTTTTTCAGTGCTAATCAGTAAAGCACTCAGATATCTTATTACATTGAGTTGGGAAAGTAATATTAGCTTCTATATGTACAGTTACTCGTAGAGGTCTATTTTAACATCTTACTGAATAGCTTAATACCTTATCCAATGATTAATGTGGTAGATTTCAAAATCCCACTTTTCTGAGGTTCAGAGTGAATAAATTATAGGATGGAAGTAAGAGTAGATATTTGGTTTGATGGTCAGTGAGGGGAGAGTATTTGTGGCAGTTAAAAGTAACAAGTGCTTTTATAAGATGCCTGTTATCAATATTAAGTGGCTCCCAGATTTTTTAGGTTTTCTATCAGTGAGTGAATCATTGTGTAAACTGTTACTATAACATCTTATAAATGTTTTCCTGAGACAGGCTTATTGGGTATATTTGGATAGTAATATGCCAGCAAATTTGCCTATAATTAAAACTGTTCTATTTTTTTATAGTGTGACTAGGTAGAGGAATGGAGTTAGAATAAAGAAAGACTTCTAATTGTGAGAAGTAGGACCTTGAATGCTGTTACAATAAAGCTATAATTGGGCTGGAGAGATGGCTTAGTGGTTAAGAGCACTGACTGCTCTTCCAGAGGTCCTGTGTTTGATCCCCAGCAACCACATGGTGGCTCACAACCATCTGTAATGGGATCTGATGCCCTCTTCTGGTGTGTCTGAAGAGAACAACAGTGTGCTCACATACATAAAAATAATAAAATAAATAAAGCTATAATCATATGTATTTGCAGAAAGCAGTCTTTACTGTCATAAAGCGTCTAATTGTGAAATATGGGTCCTATATAAATGAATGTAAAATATTTCACCGTGTTTCGAATAACATAATATCTTAAGTACTGAATAGTTGGATTTTTATGGTATTACACTTATTGATGGAAATGGGAAGTTGACTATTAAGACTTAAATTTCAAATTTAATCTAGAAGTTATATTTTATTCTTTATCTTATTGAATACTAAATTAAGTAAAGTTGGGGCCATTTACTTTTTCAATAAGTATTCCTGTTTACTACCACCTAGTAGCTGGAATCTTATATGTAATCAGGCATATTACAAAAGCAAGGCAAGCCACACTCTGCACCTTTGCTTAGAAAATGTGCGTAGAACAGTATGCTCCATTAGTAAATGCATGTCTGTTTTGTTGCTAATAAGGCAGCAGCTGTTAAGCTGTGTGCGGTCAGCTAATAGAATTGAGTCAACACTAAGCTGAGTCTAAGATTAAGAATAAAACAGTTCCATCCATTTGCCTACGAATTTCATAAAGTCGTTGTTTTTGATAGCTGAGTAATATTCCATTGTGTAGATGTACCACATTTTCTGTATCCATTCCTCTGTTGAAGGGCATCTGGGTTCTTTCCAGCTTCTGGCTATTATAAATAAGGCTGCTATGAACATAGTGGAGCATGTGTCTTTTCATAGGCAAATGGTTGGAAATGGAAAATATCACCCTGAGTGAGGTAACCCAATCACAGAAAAACACACATGGTATGCACTCATTGATAAGTGGCTATTAGCCCAAATGCTTGAATTACCCTAGATGCATAGAACACAGGAAACTCAAGACGGATGATCAAAATGCGAATGCTTCACTCCTTCTTAAAAGGGGAACAAGAATACCCTTGGCAGGGAATAGAGAGGCAAAGATTAAAACAGAGACTGAAGGAACACCTTCAGAGCCTGCCCCACATGTGGCCCATACATATACAGCCACCCAATTAAACAAGATGGATGAAGCAAAGAAGTGCAGGCCGACAGGAGCCGGATGTAGATCTCTCCTGAGAGACACAGCCAGAATACAGCAAATACAGAGGTGAATGCCAGCAGCAAAGCACTGAACTGAGAACAGGACCCCCGTTGAAGGAATCAGAGAAAGAACTGGAAAGCTTGAAGGGGCTCGAGACCCCATATGAACAACAATGCCAAGCAACCAGAGCTTCCAGGGACTAAGCCACTACCTAAAGACTATACATGGACTGACCCTGGACTCTGACCTCATAGGTAGCAATGAATATCCTAGTAAGAGCACCAATGGAAGGGGAAGCCCTGGGTCCTGCTAAGACTGAACCCCCAGTGAACGTGATTGTTGGGGGGAGAGCGGCAATGGGGGGAGGATGGGGAGGGGAACACCCATAAAGAAGGGAAGGGGGAGGGGTTAGGGGGATGTTGGCCTGGAAACCGGGAAAGGGAATAACACTCGAAATGTAAATAAGAAATACTCAAGTTAATTAAAAAAAAAAAAGAATAAAACAAAGGACATGGAGTATTTGAATGCCAATGGTAACAAGACATTCTAAAAGGGAATGATTTCTTCAGAAAAACAAATTCAGGGATATATACAACTCCTGACTATAAAAGGCATAAGAATTTTAAAAAGCCGTGTGGTGTCATACTCTGTTGTGTATTGTGAACATTAAGACCAAAGGAAGAGCATCAGCATTGTCATTTAATGGACCATGGGGAAGGCCGAAGGTTCAAAACTATGCCAGCTAAGAAAGAAAGTGTTAGCCAGTCTTTTAGAAGTTGATTCATTCCACCACTGAGAAAAGTCATGTTCAGGAGGGCATTCCATGGTCTATTGCATTTGTGTATTACCAGAAACCTTTCACTTTTTGAAATTTAGAGCTTGCAAATTTTATCAGCAGTTATTTTCATTGACCATGCATTTATTTAAAAGACTAGCACTTGGGAGGCAGAGGCAGGCAGATCTGTGAATATGAGGCCAGCCTGGTCTATAGAGTGAGTTACAGGACAGCCAGGGCTACTCAGAGAAATCCTGTCTTGAAAAACACTCTCTCTCTCTTCCTCTCTCTCTCTCTCTCTCTCTCTCTCTGTGTGTGTGTGTGTGTGTGTGTGTGTGTGTGTGTGTGTGTAAAACAAATAAATAAAATATTAGTATTTGTTTGGGGTGTAGTGACACATATAGGTAATTCTAGCACGTGGGAAGCAGAAGTTGGAGAATTCTTTCAAACTTAAGGCCAGCCTAGTCTACACAGTGAGTAGGGCTATCCAGGGCTACAAAGCAAAACCATTTCTTTATATATATTTACACAGACATACACACACACACACAGACACACACACTCACTCTCACACACACACACACACCCCTATATACATATACACATACACATACATATTGGCTTTTTTTTTTTTTTTTTTTTTTTTTTTTTTGGTTCTTTTTTTCGGAGCTGGGGACCGAATCCAGGGCCTTGCGCTTCCTAGGTAAGCGCTCTACCACTGAGCTAAATCCCCAGCCCCACATATTGGCTTTTAAATGGTGTTTTGCATTTACGGTTGATGATGAGTTGATTTATGAGCCTTAAAGGGTAATAATAATGTAGAAAAGCCAGAAGTTCTAACTTTTCTAGTAGTTAGTTATCTATTATTTTTGTCTGAATCTTTTCTTTACACTAAAGCTGGAAATTGTGATTTTTTAAAAAAAAAGATTCTTATTTTTTGTAGTTAGTTGTATCTTACAATATTTTTGTGTAGGTCTTTTATTTTTACAGTAGGAAGTAGACTTCCTGGTCTAAGTAAAGCATACTTATGTAAATATTTGATGAAGTACAACTGAGTACCATTCTGTGATTTTCATAATAGTTTTATGGAATTAATGTGACTTTTGGTATCTCGCTGTTAGATGTATTTTACATTAATTTATGTTGATTTTGAACATGGTTATGATTGTGAAAAGCTTCAGTTTTCAATAGTATTGACATTTTTAAAAACAAGTACCAAGAGTTATGGTTTGAATCGTCTTCAAAGGCTGTAGCACACTCTCCAGATTACCTTCCTTGTAAGTACATCTTTAGGTTGCTTCGATGTGTGGCAGTAGTTAAGAGTCATTTGGGGTCACACTTGATGAAGAGATTTGAATGTAGAGCAAGCAGTCTACCAGCAGGCCGTGTCTTCAGCCCCTGTTAATAACCTTTTCATGGCGGGCATGGTGCCCACATCTGTGATCCAGCAGCACTCAGGAAGATCACTAGTTCAAAACCAGCCTAGCTTCCATGGCAAGGTCAAGGCCATCCTAAGCTGAGTAGCGAAACCTCATCTCAAAAAAAGAATAGAGCTAACTGCACTCTGTGGTAGAGCATTTGCCTAGCACATGCAAAGCCTTATAAGGTAAAAGAATGTATTAGAGTGACTAACCTTTATGAAAAATTATGAAAAATGTATACATACAAATATTAAAAGTAATGGAGTAATATCTCCATCTTGTGGTCTTTTTTGGATATTGCCATTAAAAATGTTAAGGGGTTGTATTTTCACAATTGTAGTCATAAGTAAGACTACAGTGTGAGCTAGGTGAAAATAAGAGTCAGATTTCCTGCAGTATTCTTTGGGACCCTTAAACTGAGCTTCCCGATTAGCTCACTGGATGTGAGTGTACTGAGATAGTAATTCTTGCCCCAGGCAGTCCTGTGCTTGTGCTTCCCCAGGCCTGCCTTATGAATACAGCCTGCTGGGAAGCACCTTGATCTGTGTGTGGTCCTGACAGGAAATAGATTAAACAGAAATGTCCTTCACACTAGGCTTATCAAAACCTTTGTAAACCAAAGGCGTTAACATCAGCCGGGGATCAAGCCAAAGGAAGAGCCAAAGTTTTTGCATTAATGTTATTCAGTTTCTTGATTACTTCTTTAGACAGCAGAATAATGGCTAAATGTTATCTGTCTGCAGTAACTCAGAGGAATACAGTTCAGCCACAGATAAGAAACTCATGTACTTAATATTTGGCAAAAGTGCATGCATAGTGAATATGTACAGACTTTTTGTTATTTTCGTAAATGATACAGTGTATCTGTCTGTGGTATTTATATTGTGTACAATATTATAATTAATTTGAGGATGATTTAAATATTCTTATATGTAATAAGTGTTTTGTCTGCATGTATGTCTGGACACCACATGTGTGCTTGGTACCTGTGGAGCCCAGAAGAGGGTGTCAGATAAGAATTATAGCTGGTAGTGAATTGCCATGTGGGTGCCGGGAACCAAAACCCAGTCTTCTGTGAGAGCAGCTGGTGGTTTTTACAGCTGAGCCCTAACTATCTTCAGCCCCTCTCAAGAAAACACAGAGTGTTGTATACAAATACCACTTCATTTCATACAGGGTACTTGAGCACCCACCATTGAGATGTCCAGGGTACTGGAACCAGAATGACAGACCTTCATTTACCATTGCATTTACCTTATGAAGAGACAAACAAGTTTGTAGCATATAAAATATACTGATCCTGAGTAGCTTAAAGTAATGTTTTATTTTTTTACTTTTAAAAATAACTTTTATTGGTTCTTTGTGAATTTCACATGTGCACCCAATTCCATTCATTTCCCAGTTCCATCCTACCCACATCCTCATCCTTACAACTTCCTCTCCTAAAAAAAGTCTTGTGGAAGCTGTAGTGTGCCACAGTGTGTCCTAGAGTACACCCTTTTGTCCACACCTCTTTGCTTGCAATGTTCACTGCAGTCCGTCATTGGTGTGGTTTGAGGCTGCTGGCTTCTGGTACACTCAGTACTGGATAGTGTAGTGAGGACTGGGACTCCTCTCGGTTATCCTGCTGCTGTACTGGGTCATGGAGATCCTGTAGTTTTGGACTTCATGCACTCCAGCAGTTCATCGATGGGGTAGATGTCGGGGTGGACTACCTCAAAGTCCTGGATCTGGGCCTGAGAGGTATCAGAGATAGATGGTCAGCCTGCCACCTGTCACACATGCACACCACCTGGTCAAGCTTTCCCTACCCAGCTACCTCATCCAGTGTCATAGCCAGCAAGGGGCAGCGCTAACTCTTCAGCTCTCAGTTAGGCTGCACCCACACCACCAGGGCCAGCTCTACTGTGCTGTCTAGGAGAGATGCAGGGCAGTGTTGGGGCAGGCAAGGGGCTAGGCTAGGTCTCCTGCTCTCCTGCTCTCAAGGCTGGCTCACTTGTACTCCCCTCCCCCACCAGGGCAAACTCTACTTTGCTGCCCAGGTGTAGGGTATGTTCTCCTGTGCGTTGCAACAGGTGAGGGACAGGGCCAGTTCTCCACTCTCATGACCCCCAGCAGCTTTCCCACCTGCCCTAGATGGCAAGGGAGGAGGGCAGCTCTCTCTTGTCTACCGGTTGCACAGCAGATGAGTTGTGGGGCCAGCTCTCCCATGCTCCCTGGGCCCTCATTACCAGGATCTGCTATACTGTGCTCCCCAGGCAAGGTGTAGGGCCTATTCTCCAGAGTTCTGTAGCAGGTGAGGGGTAGGACCATCTCTTCTGCTCTGATGACTGCACAGCTGACAAGAACCAGCTCTCCAGGCCACACTTCTAGGGCCAGCTCACTGGCAGCCCCTACATCCAGGGCCAGGTCTACTGTGCTGCCCAGGTGAAGTACAGAGTCCACTCCCCTTAGTGCTGCAGCAGGTGAGGGCGGGGTCAGCCTCCTGCTCTTACATCTCAGGTCAGCTCTTGCAGGATGGCTGTCTTGTAAAAGCATTGATGGGCTGAGGCTGCAGCTCACTGGTGCTTTCTCTACCATGCTTAAAACTCTATGTGCTAACTGTAGCAACACACATATCGCATGCACACAGAGAGACACAGCTTTATTTACGAGATATTTATAGTCTAGCATTTTGTACTAAGACCTTTAAAGTCTGAGGTATATTTTGCATTTATACTTCCAGCCCACATTGTTTTTCATACTAAATTGTATTGAAAATACTTAATCTGGCTGGCAGCCAGAACAGGGGTAGAGCAGTTCTCAGTGGCCTGGGGCAGGCGGCTGTGCCCAGCCCGGGACTTCGTGAGACATAAAGCAAAAAAAAAAAAAAAAAAAAAAATCTGTATTGTGAGTTTTTAAGATGTACAGTGGATATCATACATCACAAACTCAAATTGCTCCAACCATGTTTGCAGTTTGAATGGAATGTTGTTAAATTTAAATATAAATTAAAACTAAAGTTTCAGTTTCTTAGTTCTAGCACTCTTCAAGTGCTCACCTATAGATATTGGATAGCATATGCTAGCTAGATAGCACAGTCTTTGAGGATTACAATTTCTGTGTGCATAGACGTAGTTAAATATTTTGAGTATATTATTACTGATTTGTTTTTATCAAGGGCATAGTTTGTAATTTTCTTTCCTTCTTTACATTGTGTGTGTGTGTCTGTGTCTGTTTGTCTACAAGCATGTGCTTGGAAATCAGAGACAGCTTTAAGGAATGAGTTTTCCTCTCCCATGTGGAATTGAGCACGGGTTGCGAGGCTTGCCAGCAAGTGCCTTCCACTGCTGCCATATGACCAGCCTTTGTTGAGGGGTTTTTGTTTGTGTGTTTTAAGATTGTTCCTGGATGCCGGATGTCATCTTGCTAGTCAGTTGTTTATACATTCTGTCCATACTTTGTTCTCTCAAACACTGGTTGGTGTGGTTCACACTGTTCTTCTGGTACAACAGTTATCTGAACTTCTATGAGCAGACCCTTTGATCAGGGTAGTTTTGAGTTATGTTTGATTTAAATTAGTCATTTGCTCTTGCTAACTCTCCTGTTAAATTTTATGATTCTGTAATTTTGTTTTTGTATTGGGGGGTATATGGCTATATGTGCATGTGTGTATTGAGGACAGAGGTTGATGTAGACTGTCTTCTTCACTCACTTTCTGGCCTAGCCACAGAAGCAGAAACCTTCATTTGAACCCAGAGTTTGCAGATTTGATCAGTCTAGTTAGCCAGCTTGCTGTGGGATCCCTTGTGTCTCCTTCCCAAGTGCTAGGGTTACAGGCAGGCAGCCACGTCTGCCCTGGCATTTCCACAGGCGTTAGGAATGTCCACTCTGGTTCTCATGCTTGTATGGCACGTGGTTTGCTCACTGAGCATCTCTCAGCCTTGATCCTGTGTACCAAGAAATGCTGGTGATCATACTTTGCAATTTTAACTTTGCGTTTCCCTTTTTATTCTATTACTCAACAATCTCATGTATTAGTAGTTATTAAATATATACTATGTTCCCTATTGTTACCATTTTGATTATTAAATGCCTTTAATTAGAGTCTTTCAAAGGAGATGTCTAGATGCAGTTAATATTTGTGCTAGTCTTTCAGTTCTTTGCAATACCAATGAGCAATTCTATAGCCATTCTGTGGTAGTGGTTGCCTGTTTCATCTCTTCATCTCTGCCAATGAGTAATGCTTTTATATCCTGGACTCACTTTGTAGAACAGGCTGGCCTTGAATTCACAAAGATTTGCCTGCTTCTGCCTCCCAGGTGCTGTGATTAAAGACATGCAGCCACTCCTGTCCACTTAAGGAAAAGAAGCTTCTCACTTTGACACGTTTTACATCTATGTAGCCTCCTTTGTTTAAAGTACCTGATATAAGAAAGAAATCACACAGGAGTCTGAGATGTTAAAGATGGTTCATGTAGAGGGCCCCACAACCACGGATAATATGGTCAGCACAATTTGGACTCAGTGGAGTGTGTGTGTGTGTGTGTGTGTGTGTGTGTGTGTGTGTGAAGTTGGGAGGAGACATAGGAAGTTGGAGGAGTTAGGGAGAGTTATAGGGATGGATATGATTAAAATATATTGTATGTATGAATAAAATTTTCAAATAATAAATTCTCAAAAATTATGTTAAAAATATTCTAATTTGAGGGAGAACCAAGAACAAGAACAAAACAAGAACTAAAGAACTGACACTAGAATTCTGTGGTTGGAAAAGCCCTCCCCGATATTTATAACCTTACAGAGAAATCTTCTGTAGCACACCAAAAGTGGATGGTTGTCAGCCTCCTTGATTTGGAGACAGTTTGCATAATAATGCTTGAGAAGGTTTGTTCTTATTAAACCTCGAAGCCTAATTCTCATTCCTACTTAACACTTCATTCACCACCTTCTTTGGAGCATCATGAATATCAGTTTTTCTGTGATGTGGTATAAAATACACAAGAAAATAACTTTGTTGATTTCTCTGCACAGTAGAGTCATTAAGGAGAAAAAGGAATCCAGGCAGTTGTTGGAAGTCACTTGTTTTAATCATGTCTAAACTCCTTGAGAGAAGAGCTCAAGTACTGTACTCAGTGTAGTTTGGGGTTACTGTAAGTAATTTCTGGGGCTCATTAAAGTCAACAACAAGAAATTTCTGGACATTGGAAAAATTAAGAAGATTTTGAGCTTATTTTTGATACTATGGGCCCTGAAATGAACCCGTGTAGACACAATCCTAGAAACCGTTGGAGGCATTGGAAGCAGAGCTCAGTGCAGACGTGTGGGTGTGCAGCTGCTTCAGATGGACTGCCGTGCTGTAGAGGGCCACAGCCTGCCGTGCTGTAGAGGGCTACGGAACTGTGGCCTCGTGTAGATCTCAATATAAATGTTTAGACTGTGAAGTAACTAATTTTTCTTAGGTAATTAGAATGTAATATTCAGTAGGTAGGACTTTTAGTTGGTAGAAATTTAATTTTCAGGCTCATCTTGAGTGAGAATTTTGTCTGTTTACCTCTTTGTGTTTTATAATCCGTTCACTCTTCCTTAGACACTTCAGGAAGTAGTAGTTCATACGTAGGCAGCTTAGAGCTCACTCCTGAGCTTATGTTGAGACCACTGTACATCCAAACACTAAGCCTATAGGCTCTTTGGTCTTCTGTTCAGGGTTATATAAGGAAACCTTGTCATATATGAAGTTATACATATGGCTTGCATTATATTTCTATTGGTTATTGCAGGAATGGATAAATTGTGGCATACTCTACTTCAGACCTAGTTTAGAACATGAGACTCTGAAGTGGATGAGTCATGGTGAGCAGGAGTGCAAAAAATAGTTCCTGAACTAAGGAAGAAAATGTTAGGACTTGTATTATCCTTTGTAACATTTGTGAACTCTCTCTCCTTTCTGTCCTTTCTGTAGTCTTGCTATGTGATCTAGGCTGGTTTGGAGCTCATGGTTTTGCTCTCCTACTGTCTTCTTTCTGGCATTACAGATCTATACCACCATGACTTGTTTTATATTTCCTAATATACTACATATTAATTAATAATAAACTATAAATTAATGGGCAAATATCCAAAAGCCAAATATGAGGATCACATTCTTAACTGTGTTTCAAATGCTACCTTCTCGGCACAGAACCATTATGTTAAGTATGTCAGTCACAGGAGCACATAGTGTATTTGGAAAGAAAAAGCTAATCTCAAAATAAAGAATAGAATGCTTGTTTCTGTAGCCTGGAAACAATATAGGAGAAAAGAGATGGAGAAGCAGTAGATGACAGGTGTAAGATATAGTTGGATGGAGTAATTTCTCATGTTCTCATGCAGTATTAAGGATGACTGACAGCAGTTGGTTTCAAAGTAGCTAGTAGGAAAGAATTTAAATTTCTAGCATAAGAAAATAGCATATGAATGAGGTGATAGATATGCCAGTTACCTTAATCCATATTACCACACATTAGATACATATGTGTTGAAGTGCCCTGCTGAGTCCCATAAGTAACTACAATTATTAGCTGTCAATAAAAGTGTATTAAAACCATTTAAAAATAGTACCCAGACTTGATGACAGAAGCCTGTAATCTCAGCTACTTGGGAAGCTGCAGCAAATTAAAGGCCTACCTAGACTACAGAGAGAATTCAGGACCAGCCCGGGCAACTTATTGAGTCCTACCTCAAGAAGTAAAAAGTAGGTTGGAGATGTAGCTGAGAGACAGAGCATTTCCTAATGTGCTCGAGGCTCTGCATCACAAAAACAAACAAAAATAAGTACTACTTATTCTTAAAGCTCACTCTAAACTTAATCCTAGCAGGGCACTTCAATACATATAAGGTTTTCTCTATTAGCTATTTTATCCAGATATGGCCACTCTCAACTCCATGGCAGTTTGGGGTAGGGGTGCTGGGAATGGAACCTAGGGCTTCAGATACACTGACATCACGTTCTGTGACTGAGCTGTATACACTGCAGTCCCAGGGCAAAGATGTTACAGGTCTTTAAAATTATGTATATATGAGTGTTTACCTGTACGTATGTATGTACATCATATGTGCGCATATGTTGCTCCCACAGGGGCCAGAAAAGGGCATTATACCTTCAGGAATTGGAGTTCTAGACAGTTGTGAGCCACCGTGTGGATGCTGCGAACTGAACCTGGGCTCTCTGACCAGGTCCTCTCTCCAGCCCCAACAGATACTCCTTTGTAGTTTACTCAATATGGTATATAATTGATATATGGTATATAATTGATATATAGCAAGTAAATAGAACATAGAATTTTGGTTTAGAATACACTATCTAGTTTCCACACCAGAAATGAAAAAGATGAGAATACTAATAGGAAATTGTAATTCTGTAGTTTGCTTAAGAAATCAATTGCTCAAGTATAAAATGAGAAGATCTGGTTTGACCTTAATGGAAATAAATGCCATTTTATTTGATTACATGTTGAATTGGGACAACTGTTTGTCTTTGCTTTTTAAAGAAAAATCTGTCTGTAATTTATATTAATAAACATTTGAAAAAAGAAATGTAATGCATTGTGTGTTAGCAGGTTATGAACAATCTTGGTGGCACCCTTTAAGAGGGACAGTAGCAAACTGAGTTTTAAGCAGGTAGCTACGAGTGACCTAGAGATTCTGAGACAGTTTTCAAGAGGAACATACTGAGTATGAAAGGAACGGTAAAGGAGACATGATCACGGCACTCAGCTGTCAGTTTGAAGCTGCACGAGGAGGGTTCATGCTTGCACTCCCTGCACTTAGCCTGGGGAAGGGAGGATCCCTGCACACTGGCAGTCAGCTTGAGCTATGTAGTAATGCCCTGTCTGAAACAAACACACACCAGCTAGTTTTTAAAACATACTCTAACTCAATTTTACTTAGACCTTTTCATTCTGATATAATTTTTCAGCCAGTAAAAATGCAGCAACAACAACAACAACAACATTTCTTCAGTGAGGAGGTCGATGGCTCATTGGGTAAAGTGCTTGGCGCACAAGTGTGGGGACATGAGTTTAAATCCACATACATGTAAACACACTGCCTTTAATCGCAGCTCTTAACTGAGGTGGGGATGGGGACAAGAGAACCTCCCACAGGCTTACGTATGGGCCTGAAGTATGGTACAGTACATAGAGGGACACCTACCTTATTCTCTGGTGTTCACGTGTACACTTTGGAACGTGTGCTCCTGTACTCCTACATATACATACACACACTAAAAGATAAAAGGGATAATATAACTTCTATATTTTTCACCCCAGATTTTCCCACTCTCTTTTTCAGCACCAGGAAGTTAACTCTGACACAGTTTGTCAGCCTACCTGTAAATCTTTTTCCTAACTAAAATTTATTTTATTTTTAATTATGCATACGATGGGGAGAGGTGCATTGCATATGAGCGGCAGTGCCTGTGGAGGCCAGAGACTTCGTGTCACCCTGGAATTGGAGTCCCAGGTGGTGGCAGCAGGCCAGGATAGGTGCAGTCTAACTGGAGTCCTCTCCAGTCGCTGCCGTGTCTGCACAGCTGCCCACGGTTTTATCAGTGCTCCTGCTGACTTCCTGTTTCTGATTCACAGTCACACAATTAGTTTCTCATCTCCTTAGTATCTTCTGCTCTAGGGTGTTCTCTCTTTTCTTTTTTGACTTTCATACTTTTTAGGAATATTGAAGAGCTTTTAGTTGGAGATTCTCTAAAAATTTCTCATGACCCAGTCATGGTGGCACATACCTATACTATAGTCCCCCTTGAAAACTGAGACAGGATCACTTGAGCTCAGTAATTTGAGGCCAACATGGCAGCATAGCAAGACTAGAAAGAAAGGAAAGAAAGAGGGCAAGTGGACACAAAGGGGAAAAACAAGAAAACATGAACTTTCTTTTTGATTAAATTCACACTGGACATGATCATCATAGATGGCATAGAATTGATATGTCTCTCACCACATTATGAGGCACCTGGATTTCCACTGCCCTAGTCCTCACATCACTCATTTTGGAAGAGCTCTTTTTTATTTTTAATTGAAAAGTGTTTTGCTTTGATGCAAAAATATAACTGCTGAACAAGCTGGTTACATTCTGTACAGTTGGACGTGGTGGCACTGCCTGTGTCTTAGCTCAGCACTCAGGAGGTGGAGGCAGGTGGAGCTTTGTGAGCTCAAGGCCAGTTGTTAACATAGTGAGTTCCTTCCTGGTCAGTCAGAGTTACGCAGTGAGGTTTTGTCTCAAAAGGATTTTATCCCAGGGGCTAGATTGATTTCTCTTCTCAGTAGATAGAGGCAGACACAATGTGTGTGTGTGTGTGTGTGTGTGTGTGTGTGTGTGTGTGTGTGTGTGTGTGTGTGTGTATGTGTGTGTGTATGAGAGAGAGACAGAGACAGAGAGACACAGAGAGACAGAGAGAAACAGAGACACAGAGAGAGAGAGACAGAGACACAGAGACAGAGTAAGAGATTTATCATAAAAGTTGTAGAATATAGAATTTTCTCCAAATACAGGACTTTATAACGTTAGACTAGAGAGTATAAAGATTTACCTTCTAGTTGTGAGAAAGAGAAAGAGGAAACTAAACAAAACTAAACTTTCCACAAAGTAAGAAAGCAGTAAAGGTTAGAGCAGAAGTCTTGGATTGTTAGAAAAGACAGCGAAGAGATTGAAGACCTGTAGCAGGTTTTGCTGAGAGAAGGAAAGGAGATTAATAGTCCTTTTATCCATTGTGCTGTAGTCTGACTTGCAGAGGGCTTCATCAGTAAAGCTATTGTGGACAAAGAAAAAAAAGCAAACTAAGGTATCTCTTTTACTGAAATTCTGCCTTTAACTTGTGTTTCATCATTTCCTTCTTTAGATAGGCTTTCTCCATGTGTAAGATGTTTCTGTTATAACCCTATGTATGGCTTCATATGTTGCAAGACTGTAGTTTCCAAACTGCATAAAATGCAGGAAAAAGTGGGCTGGGGTAGAGTCCTCAAAAATGTATAGAGTAATCAGTTATGAGTACTATGAGCAGCAAGACCTTAAAAATTAATTAAATCTCCACCAGCATTTTCATGTGCCATCCAAGCCAGTCCTTAAAATCCTCCAGACCGTGCTTCTTTATGAGGGAGATCTAGGGTTGTTTTTGTTTGTTTGTTTGTTTTAGATTATTTGAATAAAAAAATTTAAAGTCTGATCCCAAGTAGAATGTTTTATAGGTGGTATAGTTTTTCAGGAATATTCTTTTCCTGACTCAGATACTGTATTAGCTATATTAAGGGTTTTGGGGTTGTTTTTGCTTTTTGGGTTTTTTTTTTTGCTTTCTTTAGTAGAGGGAAATAAAAAAAAACGAAACCTTAATACTTGACTTTCAGCTTCTGGGTGACTGTGTTTTGGTCACCTGCCTGGGATCAGGTCTAAACTCACACCTTAGACTGACTTAGCAACATTGAGAACACATAGAAAGGTCTTACATTGAGCTGCACCGTGTTGCTTGCTTTAATAATTACTATTACGGGTAGTTACTTCCCCTTTAGAAATGTTATTTTGGTTCATAGTTTAGTTTATGTGGCTATCTAGAAAAGAAGGAGTGAATTTCTGAGAGGAATCTGGTAATACTTGCTTTACCAAATCTGCATGTTGTAACTTAATTAACCTTACCTAGATTGCAGGTTTTAGCTAAATAGTGTGTTTACTTGGCATAGTGTATCATTTTGTTTTTATTTCTCTTGAAATCTGATGGTAGCCAAGATAAATTCCTGAATTTTGTCTGACATTTGAATACTGAGTTCAAGTATTCTGTGTCTGGCTGGTGATACTATTTCAGGAAGTAGGGGCAGACTGTATTCTTCAGCTCTTTTGCATTTTGTGATTTAGAAAGAAGAGTTGAAGAAAGCCAGAGCTGAGAGCATCCCTTGCTCCTGAAAGGCAAGGACAATAATTTTAAGCGGCCGTTAATCTTTATTGGGTCTGGATTCTTTTAGACTTCTCCTCAAACTATGTGCTAGCGTTTTGACCAGACAGTTTTGTTTGTTTGTTCATTTGCTTGAGATGTAATCTCACTGTGTTACCCTGGCTGACCTGGAACTCACTGGGTAGACTAAGCTGGCCTTGAACCCACAGAAATCTGTTGATCTTTGCCTCCCAAGTGCTGAAAGGCATGCATCACCATGCCTGGCTTTAATTAGTAATTTTTAAAGTATTTATTAAGATTCAGTGATAACTAGTGTGGTTGGAGAAAACTTAACATTGATATTTTTGCTGTAGTAGGCTAATGTCGATCCTTTGAGGATATAAGTAGCAGGGAAATAGAGAGCTAAGTATGGTGTAGCACTCCTGTAATCTTGGCATTTGAGAGGCTGAGACCTTAGGATCAGAAGTTTGAAGACAGCTTTGACTACAAAGGATTTTGAGACCAGATTGGGCTACAGGAGACCTTGTCTTAAAAACAAAACAAAAAGCAATAAAAAGGCACAGCACTTATATGGATGGCCTTAGTTTATCATTGAGTAGACACGTCTTTCTGCAGCCTCACATACCTTATAGAAAGAACGCTTTTCACGTAAGTCAGAATTTCACAAGATGTTCTTAACCGGATATTCGAACACCTTGTTGTGTGGGTTTTCTAGTTTTTAGAGTGTGTGGAAATAAGAGTCTTGCTCTCAAATGCACGTAGTTCAAAGCAGCCGCATGCCTGTTTGGGAGGCAGGAGGATGAACCAGCAGTACGCCTGCTACTGTCTTAAAAGCACATTCTCTTCAACATGCAAAGTTGTTTTGGTTTTGTTCTTAAGGAGTAAGTGTAGTCACAGACAGAGCTGCTCGTGCAGCAGCTATGTGGTCTGCGATTTATAACCCCTTCAGCACCCTACGATTTCCAAGAACAGTTTGCCCATGTGAAGTTACTCTTTATCTCATTTTCCTAGAAGAAAAGTTGAAGTGACTCTAACATTGAAAAAAAAACAAAACTAACCAACCAAATTAAACCAATAAAGCAAACCTTCATGACAAAAGACTTGAATAGTTATCATTTCATGGTAAAGGATATGTGTATTTGAGTTTCTGAATAACCTCTTCTTTTGAAAATGCTTCCTGATTAAAACCTGATGAGAGCAGCAAAGGAGGCATTTCGGGCACTGGAGGACTATGCACCTCGTGAGATTTGCAGACTTCATCAATACGTGTAACTGACTTATAACTGCATTTGGTGTTAACACATTTCAAAGCGGACCTAACAGGCACAGTAAGAGTAGACTAAAACGCTAAGGTGAAAGGGTTAATTAGCCGTGCACATTCAATTTGCCACTGTAGTGGCCCTTTCTGTTGTCTGTGTCAACAGAGTTGCTAAGTGCTTTCCCACTAAGCGGCCACTCTTATTTATACAGTTGAGCCACCAATGAGAGTGGGTCAGTTTCCCAGTTGTTAAGCCATTTCTTCCTGCCTTTTCAGACCACTGAATGCTTCCTTAAGACAGCTGTTGCTACACACCTCCCTGATCTTTCCTTAGTCACATGGCTTTCTGTCTTTCTTTTTTACCAGTGTCTCTCTTACTCTTATTGGTTGGTATGAGCATGTGGACATACATACTTGGTTCAACTACTCTTTATTTCCTTCTCACTCTGCTACCTTTTACAAATCATACCTCAAAAATTAGTTCAACCTTTCAATGTTTCTTTGAAAGTCACATTTAAAACAACTTAGAAATTAAAACATGACTCTATAGATAAAAGAACTATTTATCCAGTCTTTTTTTTTTTTTTTTTTCTTTTCTATTTTTCGGAGCTGGGGACCGAACCCAGGGCCTTGCAAGCGCTCTACCATTGAGCTAAATCCCCAACCCCTATTTATCCAGTCTTTAATCCAGTACTCTACCATACTATAAGTTATATTGAAACAGTTGAAACATGTACTTCCAGACTATTCTTTTCATTACCAAATCTATGTACATACTCATAACTATAACGTTGCTGGGAATTTATATAAATGTTGGTTTTGAGATATGCTTGCCTGCTTATCCTCCTCCTGGTCTTTTCTCTCTCTTCTCTACGCAACCTGGTAAGTCAAAACCCACCTACCTCTACTCCCTCCAGTAATTGGCTGTAGTCAATTCTATTTAACAGTAGTTTTAAATCAAGAAGGTTTGCACAACAAAAGCTTGTAGACATGGCAAGTCACTTGTAGATCTAGACGTTCCCAGCATTAGAATACATAGCAACAGACCAAACTTCAACAATTCCCTTCTTTTTTCTTTTTTTGTCTAAATAAAAAGGCCTTTTCTTCTATAGTAATAAACAGCATACCCTAGAAACAATTCTGAAATTATTATGGAAATTATTAGGTAAAAGTTACATTCAGAAAGTCTAGTCTGTTTATTTGTCAACTTAGGAGAAAGTATCATCTATCCTGTCCTGGTGAGTTCAGAGTTCTGATTTAAATCAATTTCTATCCTAACTCTGATTACCAGCCCAAAATTACCTTCTTAGACCTAGAACATCCTTTTAAATCCCAAACAACTGAATTTAAGCTTATAGTAAGACTATGACTATCTAGTCAAAGACTTTAGAAGGAGATAAACAATAGCTGAGCATGCAGAAAGCACAAAGACACAGCTTCCAAAAATATAGAAATGACAGAGACAGTGACCTCCTAGACAGTCCCCAAAATTCCGTGTAATGCTGGAGTGTCTGTCTTCAGCCTTCTGGCCCAGAATATCTGACAGACCTTCTATGAAGCAGGAATTATGCAGGACTTGCTTACTTTGTCTTGGCAAAACTTGACAGTCAACCTCCCTGTTTGTCCTTTTCTGGGCAGCATTCTGTCTGTAGATAAAGTTAGGATATTTTCTCGCCCAGTGTATTGTGTAAAATATAAAAAAAGGCACTATCCCACGCTAACACTGACTGCTCTCTGGCCCCGGTGGTCTTGCTGCCTCCATGGCTAGCCCCACGCAGCCTGTCTTGTGGTTCTTTTGCTGTGGATTCTGCCCACATTACCGGCTGTCCGCCTCCTGTGGTCACAAATCCCCGCAACCCAGTAAAACCAAAACTCTCGAGGCTTGTACTTTATCAGTCAGATTTATATCAGCAAATCCTCACTCCACAAAACATCCATACCACGAACTCAGAGCCAATTGATATAAACTGCCCATCTAGATACGACAAATTGTCCTGTAATTATCCATCCCTTCTAAGATATTCATAGCTACCTGTGGCTATTTAAAGCCACCTGTAATCTGGATCATCTTTCTGTGCCTCCATCTTCCTTCCTTCTGTCTTTCTGTATTCCCTGTACATCTCTAAAATTCTCAGCCCGTTTTCCTGTTCAAAACACTGTTCAATTATAGCTCTCACCTTATTTGGGGCTAGCTTGCCACAACTGAAGCAATCCCATGTTGAGGCCTTTGATGCTCATCATCTTCTTCCAATGGGTGCTGCCAGGAGCTGACATGCCTCAATACCAAAAGGGCCTCGAATACTACAATCATCTTTAAATGCCATATTCTGAGATATGCATTTCTGAAATTTTTGAAGACCCTCCATGTACTCTGAACAGGCAGTGTTGCCTGTCTCCAGCTACCTATTATCTGTATAACCCAGGATGCATATTTTTGTGATAATCCAGATAAGACCATGTATCAGATAAGACCATGGATTTATTGCCTGACTGTTAACTTGCATTACTTAATTATCCTAAATAGTTAGTAATAGCAGCTATTAAAAGGATATGGATTAAACCTTGTATTTTTAAATGAGTTGCATAGACACAATGCCCATTTAAGAGTTAAAACATACATATAACAAAATTAATCTTAAATTTTGTATCAATATAAAAAGATTTCATTGTCATAGGCCAATGAAAACCTTAAACCTATAGCAATATGTAAAATTCTATACCAGTGTAATAAAATATAACCTTATTTTTGTATTAATTTACAAAATTCTGAACCAATGTAATGAAAATGTCCTGGAAGCAAGTCTTTAGAGGAAACACTTCCAGAGCAGTTGAGGTAGGGAGGATCAAGCTGGGAGCTGGAAAGCAATTATCAGCATCTCAGCATGCCTGAGGGTGACTTCTGGCAGGGCTGCCTCAGTAATTGGCTGTATCCAATTTTATTTAACCAATAATTTAAATCAAGGAACAAGGTTTGCACAACAAAAGTTTGTAAATGGGAGAAATCACTCGTAGTTGTAGACCTTTAGTACAGAATTTGGCATTACAGTATATAGCAACAGACCAAAATTCAACATGTCAGAGCCAACTTTCAGTGTGGCTACACTAGTTGACACTTCTAGTATTCTAATTAGAATTTAATATTGTAGTCAGATCTTTGCTTCTTCCATATGTATGAGAGTAAAAAAAGAGCCCATCTTATTTCATTTTAACTAGTGAGATTAAACATAACTGATTTTTTTAATTAAGTCTTAGTTGGTAGGCTTTCTTGATAGTCATAGTAAAACTAGAGAGACCTTTTTCTTTTTTAGAGATCAATGATTACTAAAGATAATTTTGTTAGCAGCACTACATTATATTAAATCAGGTTTATCTCAAATTTATTTTGAAATGAAATATTTTTAATATGAACAAACTTGGATATATATAGCATTCGAAGAATTGATATCTTTCAATATAAGAATGTATTGATAACCGAACTCTATTACATCCGTTTCATTTATTGTAGAAGGGAAGACTCCTGTTGACTTACTGTTGCTTTCAGACTGGTTTCCCTGATCACTCTTCATTCTTGTTTCAGGTGGCCACTCTCAGTGTTAATGTTGGTATCAGAGAGATCTGAACCTTCCAGCTTCAGTCAGTGTGTGTGCTACATTTGTTTTTGGAATCATAGAAATTTAACTTGCTGAGGGAAGATGGTTCAAATGCTAAAAGCATAAAATTTCTTCTTTGATTGGAGGGTTTTGTTTAGTTTTTAACAAAATTCAGATTTATCGTATACATCCAGTAGCAGTAGCCTTGTTAATGAGTTAATTGTGTACGAATATGTCCTATATATACTAATTTCATTTGGGGGGCTTCTTTATTATTTGATAAATTAATAGTTTTAGTATTGGCTTATAAAATTATAAGTAAAGTTGGGAACTGACTTAAAAAATGGTGTCACAGTTAAGAACCTGTTAGCCTTTTTATTTTTATAAAAGTCGGGCTTTTTATTGGACAGTATCATGCCATTTAAGTGTCCTAGTTGTTTTCTGTTTTCAAAGGAAAATTACTCTATGTTCAGTTTCTTGATACAACATATATGAAATATATGAACAGGTGCTCTCCAGTAACAATTAGGGTAGAGGTAGTTTTAGATGAAAACAGTGGGCGATCTATCAGTCCATTCTATGAAGACTGTGGCTTTGGCCTTCTGATTATTTAAGGCAGGTAACCACTTATGTTTGACAAGCAGAAATTATTTCTAAGACTGACTTAATAGTAATTCCTCTTTGAAAACAGGCCAGCAGATTAGGTAAAATATCATTTGTAGGATTTATTTGAAAGGTCCATTTTTTTTCTCATTTAAATTAATTTCATGCTCAAACTTCATTCAAATCTACACTTGCCTTCAAATATGTTTAAAGTGCTGCTTAATTTTAATAACAAAGTTAAATTAGTGCATTTCTCTTAGATTTAAATACTTTCTCTTTAATAGAAAATTCAGAGTAATACTTAATAAAGCTTACGCTGCTTATTTCTGATTATTTTTTCTCTTAGTTTCTGTATATAAAGGAATACTTGAAGCGTACTCTAAATGCTAGCATGGTTTCCAGGTTGTTTGTAAATTGCTTGCATTGGTAATTAAGAATAACCATTTAGAAAATTTTATACCAATTTGGCAGAATAATTTTATCACTATTGAATTTAATAATGATAAAATTGGAATTATATTTTATTTATCTTTTAAACTTTCATTTACGTGTATTGGCGTTTTATCAGGAACTTGGAAAAAGGGATTTGTCAGGAAAATTGGTGAGAAAAAAATCATGGGAGAAGTATGTGGATAGAACTTTGCAAATGGGTAAAAGATGTGAAGATACTTAATGTCTGATGTGAATGCTCATCAGAAGGTGACTTCATCAGAGGAATTCAGTAGTCAAGTAATAGGATGACTCATTCTGGGAATAGTCAGCTTCCTTACCCAGTCATCTCTGTCATTGCCCAGTGAGCCATGATCAAAGTGGCCATGGCAGCAGAGATGGGGGTTATACATGGCCTTGAAAACATGGGCTTCCAAGGCTGACCTACTATAGCTTTGCTGCAGAGTGCCAGGTCTGCCAACAGCAGAGACCAACACTGAGTCCCAGATATGGCACCATTCCTTGAGATAATCACCCAGTGACTTGGTGGCAGGTTGACATTGGACCACCTCCTCTGTGGGAAGGACAATGCTTTGTCCTTACTGATACTCTGGTTATGAATTTTCCTTTCCTGTTTGTAATGCTTCTTACAAAACCACCATCCATGGACTTCCAGAATGCCATATTCACTGTAGGGTATTGTACACAGAATTGCTTCTGATTAAGAAACTCACTTCATAGCCAGCAAAGAATAACAGTGGACTCATGATCACTGAATACACTGGTCTTAATCATGTTCCCCCACCTCCTGAAGTAGCTGCCCTGACAGGAAGATGGAATGGCCTTTTGAAGACACAGTTATAGCACTAGTGAAGTGGAAACTTAAGGGTTCTTTGGAAAGATCAGTTGGATGGTGTTTGGTTGGGGCAAACATGGGAAGGAAAGACTAAGGCAGGTGCCTGAAGCAGACACAGGAGAGTGGATGTTCTGTTAAAGCAAGCATATGAAAGGACACAGAATGAAAGATTCTTTGCTAATGACACACATGTATTGGGCTGCCTTACATTGCATAATTGAGCTGCATTTGTCAGAACTCCATAGAGAGAAATGCACCAAAAACCTTCTGGTGCTGTGCTGCAGTTTATTGCCGCTTACAAGGACTCGGGCAGATTGGATGCACGTGCTGAGGTAAGAGCTGTGCTGAGGCAAGGCACGTGGAGGACACATGATGTTTACAGGGCATAAATAGGACTCCATAGAGTAACAGAGACAGATCTTGGTTTGCTGGTACAAGTAGCTGTGCAACACTTGTGGGTCTCGAGTCTTCACTAATCTTTGATTCCCTGAGAGAGGCACAGCAGGGAACTTCTTCTGGTGCTCCTGTTGGTACCTCCTGCTGACTCAAGCCAAGGCTGAGACCTGGCTGTCTCTGCTAGGTTGTGTCACCACTGTTGCTATCCCCACTCTATAGAATTGGACTGCCGGTTTATCTGTGAGGTGTTTGTGAGTGGATCGAGCTGCTGCTGCCTGCTGATCTATGAACTGAACTGCTGATTTCCCGACAACACAGATGGGAGTTGCTCCAAAGAACCTTTCTAAACAGGTCCACTTCCCCCCTCCCCATATCCTTTCCTTTCCATTACCTCTGGTGGGTGGTGGGCTACAAGGAAGGTTAAAACGTTTAAGAACCATCATTACAAATAGGATTTGAAAATTTTTAAATTACACACTAGTTATGTGGCTGCAGCCTGGAGGGCTCTCCAGAAGGCTGTATATACTTTGAATCAGCACCCAATATAGGGTATGGTTTCTCCCATAGCCATGAACCTTGAGTTCAGGACTCAAGTGGTGGATTTCACTGTCACCCCTAAGGAACTCACTAGGAAAACTTTTGCTTCCTGTTCTAATAACCTTAAGTTCTGTTGGCCTAGAAGTTTTGGTACAGAGAGGAGAGCACACATGCCAAGAACCACGGCAAACACTCCACTGAACTGGGAACCTCCCCCTGGCCACTGTGGCCTTTGAGGCCCATAAGCTGGCAGGCTAGAAAAGAATCAGCAGTGTTAGGAAGGGTGATCTAGATTAACAAGGGGAACTGAATGGCTGCTTCACAATGGCTGTAAGAAAAATTATATCTGGAATGTGGGTGGTGATTGATCCTTTAGGGCAGTGGTTCTCAACCTGTGTGTTACAACTCCTTTGGGGCCTGAATGACCTGTTCACAAGAGTTGAATATCAGATATCTTTCATACCAGCTATTTATGTAATGATTCATTCAGTAGCAAATTTATAGTTGTGAAGTAGCAATGAAAATAATTTTATGGTTGTTGTCACCACAACATAAGGAACTCTTATTAAACTATATTAAAGGATTGCAGTGTTAGAAGGTTGAGAACACCTCTTTAGGACCTCTTTTGCTGTTACCATGTCTTTTGATAAAGTCAGTGGGAAACTATAGTCACCAAATCCAGGCAGAATGACAAAGAGATGAAGTATGGGTTATTCTTCCAGGAAAAGACCCGAGACCTGCTGAGGAGCGTGCTGAGGGTGGAGGACAAGCAGAATAGGTAGTAGAGGAGGGAGTTTTACACACACACACCAACCAAGGCCACAGAAGCAGTTGCAGAAACAAGGACTATAATTGACATGAGCATTTCTGTTGGATTTTGTTAAGAATGTGTTTGTACAGACAAGTGTGTTTTCTTGTATTGATTTCTTTATCATGTAACATCAATAAAGAGAATATCAGTGATCATCATATTTAAGTTTGAGATATTGTAAGAATGTCCCTTAAGGGATATTGCCACCTATTCTAAAATTTATAACTTGTTTGCGGTTATGTGAGGGATAGTTACATCATGTCAGGTGTGATTATGGTCTGGTTAAATATATAATGCATTTGCAGTCATACATGGGAGAGTTGTATCATGCAAAGCTTAATAATGACCTGGCTATTGTTTTCATTTGGAAATTAGGCACGAAATAAGGAGGTCTGAGCACGTGTCAAGTTGTGATGGCTGTTCTTGGTTGTCAGCTTGACTACACTGAAATTAACTAAAAGCCAAGCAGTTGTGAGGGAGATGGTTTTTTTTCCCTCCTTAATTAAACCATTTTAGTTGGGAAGACCCACTTTTAATATTTTGAGGTGGTAAAATCAACTTTTAATCTAGGTTTCATCTTCTATGGCAGCCTATCCAGAGGACCTGGGAGAAGGAAGCTTGCTCTCTCTTTGCCTGCTTGCTTTCACTGGCACGTCCGTCCATTCCCTCCTCACTGGCACGTCCACTCCCTCCTCACTGGCACGTCCAGAGCTTACTTCTTTTGGATTCCAGTGTGTGCTGAGATATACAGTCTGTGGACTAAGCAGTTACTGGATTCTTGTACTTGCCCTTGATATATAGCCATTATTGGACTAGCCAGACCATAGCCTGTAAGCCACTGTAATAAACTCCTTTTATATATTTATTCATTCTGTAAGTTCTTTCCTTCTAGAGAACCATGTGTAATACAGAATTAAAATCAAACTATCAAGTTTTATAATGTGTTGTAGTGGTACAATTTTATATTATCAACTGTACTGTAATAAAAATGGGAGTTTAGAAGCTATATTTATATAAGTTAGTATGATATAAAATATAAAAAAGACAAATTAGAGTATGATGGGGACTCTAAAATATTGTGTAACTCCATATTCTATTGTAATTCATTTTTGAAAATAAATCTTTGGTATGCCAACTGTAGATAAAGAATCTGATAAGGAAGAAAATGTGTCAAGATCAGCAGCTCATTATGGAAGGATAAGAACAAATACATGAGCAGGATTGCAGACACTTTCTAGCCTCATAAGTTTCAGATCTTTCACTTTTAAAATGTCTGTTATTCTCTCCTGTAACAGAATTTCCTGTCTCTGTCCCTTCTCTAGTTCTAATGCTGTGTCTGCACTTTCAGTTAAAATCTTATATACCTATAACTTTTATTTTTTGCTGACCTTCTTTAAACAACCTAGTAAAAGAGTAAAAATAAAACCTATGGATTTGTTATTTTAACTTCTAGAATGATAATATTTAAAAGGCAGCAATGAATCAGTTTAGCTAACTCATAGAAATGACTATTTTATGTGCTAATATAATATTAACATAACTTTGAAATATATTTTTGTTTCTTTCATACGATAAAATGTTGTTCACAGAATTTAGAAAGATCAAAATGATGAAAAGTGAAAAATCCTAATGAAAAATAAATTAATTTGCTGAAAATTATAATTATAATGGTCACTTAAATATCCATAGTAATTTTAACTATCATCTTTACCTTTATAAAAATTATACAAGATTTCAGATATGAATCAGGAACTTAGTAAAATACTACAGTGAAAAAATTCAGGGAAATGCCAAAACTGTGATATGGGTTAATTAGTGTCAGAATCCTGTACATTTCTTTGCCACAGAGGGGTCACAATTTTCTTTTCTTTCTCTTTCTTTCTTTCTTTCTTTCTTTCTTTCTTTCTTTCTTTCTTTCTTTCTTTCTTTTTTTAATAGTATAGAATAGTTTATTCGGGGCATGGGGAGGGGAGTTGAGGGAGTAGAGACAGAGAAAGGCAGAGAGGGGTGGGGCAGGGGAAGGGAGAGAGACACAGAGAGAGTAGAAGAGTAGAGGCCAGCCATGAGCACATGGAGAGAGAGGAGGGAGGGTAATGGGAAGAGAGGGGGAGCGGGACAAGAGGACACACACACACACACACACACACACACACACACACAGGGGGTGGGGACAAAAGCCACAATTTTCTTTTTAAGGTTAGAATCCTTGTTCATTACAGGCCAATTGTAGGGCATCCCCACTATTTTAAAGCCCTTTGTTCCATTTGTAGTTAATTCCTACTTCAACATCTAATCCCAGTAGCATTGGTTTAATTTCTATATCTTTAGTTTCACCTTTTGAAAAGAAATGTCCTATACATTTTGTGCTTAGAATTTTTTAAAAACTGGGTCTGGCTCTTTTTTTTTTTTTTTAAAGTACAACTGTTTCTCTCTCTCTCCCTCTCTCCCTCCCTCCCTCCCTCCCTCCCTCCCTCCCTCCCTCCCTTCCTTCCTTCCTTCCTTCCTTCCTTCCTTCCTTCCTTCCTTCCTTCCTTAATTGGATGTTTTTAATTTACATTTCAAATGTTATTCCCTTTCCCAGTTTCTCAGACATGAGCCCCCCTATCCTATCCTTTCCTATCCTAACCTATCCTATCCTATCCCCCTTACCTTCTTCTATAAAGGTATTCCCCTCCCCATCCAACCCCCCTTTCCACTCCCCCACTCCCGACATTCCTCTACACTGGGGGTCTAACATTGGCAGGACCAAGGACTTCTCCTTCCATTGGTGCCCAACAAGGCTATTCTCTGCTACCTATGCAGTTGGAGCATGGTCAGTCCATGTGTATTCTTTGGGTAGTGGTTTAGTCCCTGGGAGCTCTGGTTGATTGGCATTGTTGTTCTTATGGGGTTGCAAGCTCCTTCACCTCTTTCAATAGTTCTTCTAATTCCCCCCAAAGGGATCCTGTTCTCAGTTTGGTGGTTTGCTGCTAGCATTGACCTCTGTATTGGACATGCTCTGGCTGTGTCTCTCAGGAGACATCTATATCCGGTTCCTGTCAGCATTCACTTCATAAATTCAGCAATATTATCTAGTTTTGGTGGCTGTAAATATATGGGCCACATGAGGGGCAGGCCCTGAATGGCTGTTCCTTCAGTTTCTGCTCCAAAGTTTGCCTCCATATCCCCTCCTATAGATATTTTTGTTCCCCCTTTTAAGAAGGAGTGAAGCATCTGCATTTTGGTCATCCTTCTTGAGCTTCATGTGGTCTGTGGATTGTATCTTGGGTAATTTGAGCTTTTGGGCTAATATCCACTTATCAGTGAGTGCATACCATGTATGTTTTTCTGTGATCAGGTTACCTCACTCAGGGTGATATTTTCTTTTGTTTTGTTTTTGTTTTTGTTTTTGGTTTTTTTTTTTTTTTTGGTTCTTTTTTTCGGAGCTGGGGACCAAACCCAGGGCCTTGCGCTTCCTAGGCAAGCGCTCTACCACTGAGCTAAATCCCCAACCCCAATATTTTCTAGTTCAAACCATTTGCCTATGAATTTCATGAAGTCATTGTTTTTGATAGCTGAGTAGTCCTCCATTGTGTAGATGTACCACGTTTTCTGTATCCATTCCTCTGTTGAAGGGCATGTGGATTCTTTCCAGCTTCTGGCTATTATAAATAAGGCTGCTATGAGCATAGTGGAGCACGTGTCTTTGTTGTATGATGGAGCATCTTTTGGGTATATGCCCAGGAGAGGTATAGCTGGGTCCTCAGGTAGTACAATGTTGAATTTTCTGAGGAACCTCCAGACTGATTTGCAGAGTGATTGTACCAGTTTGCAATCCCACCAACAATGGAGGAGTGTTCCTCTTTCTCCATATCCTTACCAGCATCTTTTTTCACCTGAGGTTTTGATCGTAGCCATTCTGACTGATGTGAGGTAGAATCTCAGGGTTGTTTTGACTTGTATTTCCCTGATGACTAAGGATGTTGAACATTTCTTTAAGTACTTCTCAGCCATTCGACATTCCTCAGCTGAGAATTCTTTGTTTAGCTCTGCACTCCATTTTTTAATAGGGCTATTTGGCTCTCTGGAGTCTTAACTTCTTGAGTTCTTTGTATATTTTGGATACAAGCCCTTTATCAGTTGTAGGATTGGTAAAAATCTTTTCCCAATCTGTTGGTTGCCATTTTTCTTAATGACAGTGTCCTTTGCCTTACGGAAGCTTTGTAGTTTTATGAGGTCCCAATTGTCGATTCTAGATCTTAGAGCATAAGAATGTATACAGCTGTCCATACAGCTGTCCCTACACCTGTGTGCACACATAAATACACACACATGTCAAGAAAACAGAACCCTCCAAGTTTTTAGAGAGAAAATTACATTGGCAACTACCTTTATTTTAGTGTCCAGTCATTAAGCAATCTTTCAGCCTATTATTCTTTTCATCCATTACAGTGAGTAGGGAAATTTGACATAACTTAAAATGTATACGAACAGAAGAAATGCTTTTCAGTACTAAATAAAACATATTAATGGGGTGGGTAGGAGAGTTAATGATGAAGGGCTTCAGGTCCAGCCTACATGGATATAGTTGGCTTTGGACTAAAAATAGAACTTTATCTAATTTTGAAGACATTTTAATAAATGGTAAGTGGGTTTTATTAGTTGCACAATAGGCATATATTGGTATTTAGAATAATTTACCTTTCATTACTTTTTCATTCTTACTAATGTTTTGAAGAAACAGCACAGTATTTATACATCATAGCCAAGGAGAATCACAAATTGTACAGTTATAAGTCTTTGGAGAAAGACAAAGCAGAAGAGGGGTGAAGAATGTTGGCAGAAGTGTGTAGTTTCAGATAGAGTACATGGGGATGCTCACTGAGCAAACCCAGGAAGGGCAGAATGTGAGTCATAGCAGTAAGAGAGCAGGCCATTTCAGGAAAAAGAATCTACAAGTGTGTGCTCAAGGGACATCATGGAGGAGGTGTAAGTGGAAAAAAAAGAAGAAGAAAAACAGTTGCAGGTGAGTTCTCAGACAGTGAGACATCTGGTCCCTACAACTTTGTAGGGCATCTTGATGTGATTGTAAGGATACTGTGCCTTCAGAGTGTGTGTGTGTGTGTGTGTGTGTGTGTGTGTGTGTGTGTGTGTGTCTGTCTGTCTGTCTGTCTGTCTGTCTGTCTGTCTGTGTCTTTGTATGTATATGTGACTGTGTAGTTGGTACAGGAGATTAAACCTAGGGCCTTCGACATTGCTAGGCAGGTGGTTACTACTATTTCATATCTAGTTTTCCTTCCCAACTTAGTTTAAGTGTATCAGTGTTTCCTTCCCGACTTAGTTTAAGTGTATCAGTGTTTTGCCTGTGTGCCACCTGCATGCAGTACTGTGGAGGCCTTAAGATGTCAAATCCCCATGGACTGAAAAGGTCTGCGAGAGCAGCAAATGCATAGGCACAATGCCTATCTAAGAGTTGAAACATAAACTATATAATGTGGTAACAAAGTTAATCTTAAATTTTGTATCAATATTCAAAATTTTCTATCAATGTAAGGAAATAATTTCAATTCTGCATCAAAATATAAAGATTTCTATCAATATAAAATTATGGCTATAAAATGTTTTTATTTAAGAGTAGATTCAGTAATCTACCCTTATTTGTCTGATTTTTTTATAATATTTCTATATCTCCCCCTTTTTCTTAACCCCCTTTCCCTTACTTAAAGAAGGATAGAAAAGAGGAAAGGAAGTCTAACTTTCCTATTTCATTTCCTCACTGTCCAAGACCATAACCATTTGTAAATCATCCCCTAAAATGACAACTCATCTATAACTCATAAAATGGCCAAGCTATCTATCCTACCTTAGGGGACTAGGGTGGGGTAAAGAATTCCCTTTTGGGGGCCCAAAAGGAAATAGGAAAATGTTTTGTCAAAAGAAAGCTAGTTGGCATCATTTGCTATCAGTCTCTCTCTCTCTTTTTTTTTTTTTTTTTTTTGGTTCTTTTTTTTTCCGGAGCTGGGGACCGAACCCAGGGCCTTGCACTTCATAGGCAAGCGCTCTACCACTGAGCTAAATCCCCAACCCCTGCTGTCAGTCTCTTATGTGCTGAGAAGTTCATGGCTTAGCGAGAGTCCTGACTAACAATCTGAAAGGTTGGATGAGTGAGCTAGCTGTTTTGAAGATGTCCTGGAAACAAGTCTTTAGAGGAAACAGCTTCGATGCAGTTGAGGTAGGATCAAGCAGGGAGCTGGAACAGCAGGTCCCAGCATCTCACCATCCCTGAGGGTGAATCCTGTCTGTCAGGGTTGTCTTTCCTGGTCTTCCATTCTGCAATATGCAAGCCTTACGAGCAACATCTAGCTCTGTAAAGACATTTGTATGGGATGGCAGGGTGCACAGATCAATTAAGGAAAATCAATGAAAAAAGACAACTGTCTCTCTTTATAGGTTAGTTTGATTATGTAATGAAACTGCAATATAAATTTCTATTCATGCCATCTAAAAGGATGCATGTAATAATAAGTTGTGAGAATTTTGTAGCCAATAAGATTTACTGGCTGTATATAGACATTTAAATCTCAGCTGGTGCCAGAGCTGTTTCTGTGTATAGAGATCATTGTATACATCACCCACCTTACTGATCTTGTTATTCTTCTTCCTGTCCATAGCTAAGATTTTCAGTTCTCCCTGTCACGTCTGATTTTTATCATGTTGGAAGGAACCCATAGCTTTTCTTTTTCTTGTGGAAATAAAGTCATAACCCTGTCCCCAGAATAACACATTTCCTGTTTTCCATTCTGAAGTTAGGACAATCTAGTTCAGCAGTTTTCCCCATAATTCAATGTCTTTTATCAGCCGTATTTTGTTCATTAGCATTTAAATATTTAAGGTTAATAAAGCATTATGCAATCTATCTCTGAGGGTCTCTGTTGCCCCCTTTGTTTCTTTTTTATTTTTTATTTATTTTTTTTATTTTTTTTAATTTAGAGAATACTTTATTAGTTTTTGTAATCAAACCCACGTAGATAAGACCTTACATATTTAATACAGTGTGTTACCCCTGTACAAATGGAAAAAACTTAAGTTCAACATTTCTAGACCAATATGGCTGTTAATTTCTGTACAGTGCCAACTCAACACAGTAAACGGGGATACTTTTTTCGAAAGTTGACAGCACAGGTAAAGTTTCAAAAAATTCAAATTATATATCTGTATATATATATTTATATTTATATAAAAAGACCAATAATAGCAGTGTGTTATGCATCAACAGCAGCAACAGCTTTTCCAGGTTCTGCAGTCATCTGAACAAAACTGTAGAGACATCCAGCACACTCCATTAAAAAAAAAAAGTAAAAAAAAAAAACCCGAGAAAACAGCACAGTTCTGTTACTCTTGTGGTACCTGGCACCATTTTTTTTTTAAATTAGCTTCTCAATCATCATCTGGAAAGAAAACATTCTGAGCAACATCATTAAAAACAGCTCTGATAAAGCACGGTCACTACTACGTATCATAAAGCAGGTACAAGCTATTTTACATCCACAGAGGTATGATACAGTACTGTCCTACATCTATAATACTAGAGGATACAATTTAAAAGGCATTATTTGAGACTTGATTCTACTTTTCCAGCAGAGGGCCCAAAGGATGGTGTGACACAGCTTTGTAAAGAAACATACTCTAGGCAGGATTTCCTTTCACTAGTGGCACACTTCTAAGGATTCATTCTCTCCATGAATGTCAGCTAAAACCGTTATTAAAAAAATGAAATATCCCTAGAACAAAACCGTATAACCACCGGATTCACATGAAGATGACCTAGTGGAGACAAGCTGGACCTCACCTTACCAACAAGCTATCAAATCTGTTATGTTTAAACAGTGAGACCTCCAAGGAAGGAGATGCCAAGTAGTGCTTCAAAGCTTCGGACCACAATCAAACACAGCATCCTTTTCAACAGAAGCAGAAGCTCATCTGAATATGCTCATGGATGCTGACATCAACATTTAATCATCTCCTCACTCATCCAGGAAGAAGGGGAGATCAGTTACTACTGTACTTTATTGTGTTCAACCAAATCACCATGTTACAAAAATAGCAAGCTGCCATAATAAAAAATAAGGCTCCTCTATCCAGCACCAGATAGCATCATTTTACTTTCAAGCCTAGAAATTGCACACTTGTATATAAACCAATCGAAGATGAGGATTGAGAGTTCATCTTGGTGGATTTTTCCTTTGATGAATATGAAGTGTCCTTCCTTATCTTTTTTGATGACTTTTAATTGAAAATTGATTTTATTTGATATTAGAATGGCTACTCCAGCTTGCTTCTTCTGACCATTTGCTTGGAAAGTTGTTTTCCAGCCTTTCACTCTGAGGTAGTGTCTGTCTTTGTCTCTGAGGTATGTTTCCTGTAGGCAGCAGAATGCAGGGTCCTCATTGCGTATCCAGTTTGTTAATCTATGTCTTTTTATTGGGGAGTTGAGGCCATTGATGTTGAGAGATATTAAGGAATAGTGATTATTGCTTCCCGTTATATTCATATTTGGATGTGAGGTTATGTTTGTGTGCTTTCATTCTCTTTGTTTTGTTGCCAAGACGATTAGTTTCTTGCTTCTTCTAGGGTATAGCTTGCCTCCTTATGTTGGGCTTTACCCTTTATTATCCTTTGTAGTGCTGGATTTGTAGAAAGATATTGTGTAAATTTGGTTTTGTCGTGGAATATCTTGGTTTCTCCATCTATGTTAATTGAGAGTTTTGCAGGATACAGTAACCTGGGCTGGCATTTGTGTTCTCTTAGGGTCTGTATGACATCTGTCCAGGATCTTCTGGCCTTCATAGTTTCTGGCGAAAAGTCTGGTGTGATTCTGATAGGTCTGCCTTTATATGTTACTTGACCTTTTTCCCTTACTGCTTTTAATATTCTTTCTTTATTTTGTGCGTTTGGTGTTTTGACAATTATGTGACGGGAGGTGTTTCTTTTCTGGTCCAAGCTATTTGGAGTTCTGTAGGCTTCTTGTATGCCTATGGGTATCTCTTTTTTTAGGTTAGGGAAGTTTTCTTCTATGATTTTGTTGAAGATATTTACTGGTCCTTTGAGCTGGGAGTCTTCACTCTCTTCTATACCTATTATCCTTAGGTTTGATCTTCTCATTGAGTCCTGGATTTCCTGTATGTTTTGGACCAGTAGCTTTTTCCGCTTTACATTATCTTTGACAGTTGAGTCAATGATTTCTATGGAATCTTCTGCTCCCGAGATTCTCTCTTCCATCTCTTGTATTCTGTTGGTGAAGCTTGTATCTACAGCTCCTTGTCTTTTCTTTTGATTTTCTATGTCCAGGGTTGTTTCCATGTATTCTTTCTTGATTGCTTCTATTTCCATTTTTAATTCCTTCAACTGTTTGATTGTGTTTTCCTGGAATTCTTTCAGGGATTTTTGCGATTCCTCTCTGTAGGCTTCTACTTGTTCTCTAAGGGAGTTCTTTATGTCTTTCTTGAAGTCCTCCAGCATCATGATCAAATATGATTTTGAAACTAGATCTTGCTTTTCTGGTGTGTTTGGATATTCCGTGTTTGCTTTGGTGGGAGAATTGGGCTCCGATGATGCCATGTAGTCTTGGTTTCTGTTGCTTGGGTTTCTGCGCTTGCCTCTCGCCATCAGATTATCTCTAGTGTTACTTTGTTCTGCTATTTCTGACCGTGGCTAGACTGTCCTATAAGCCTGTGTGTCAGGAGTGCTGTAGACCTGTTTTCCTGTTTTCTTTCAGCCAGTTATGGGGACAGAGTGTTCTGCTTTCGGGCGTGTAGTTTTTCCTCTCTACAGGTCTTCAGCTGTTCCTGTGGGCCTGTGTCTTGAGTTCACCAGGCAGGTTTCTTGCAGGGGAAAAGTTGGTCCTACCTGCGGTTCCAAGGCTCAAGTTTGCTTGTGGGGTACTGCCTAAGTCCTCTCCGCCGCGTCAGCAACCGGGAAGATCTGCGCCGCTCTTTCTGGGAGCCTCCGTGCACCAGGGTTCCAGATGGCTTTTGGTGTTTTCCTCTGGCGTCTGGATGTGCACAGAGTGCAGTCTCTTCTGGTTTCCCAGGCGTGTCCGCCTCTCTGAAGGTTTAGCTCTCCCTCCCACGGGATTTGGGTGCAGAGAACTGTTTATCCTGTCTGTTTCCTTCAGGTTCCGGCGGTGTCTCAGGCGCAGGGGTCCTGCCACCCCTGGGCCCTCCCCTACGGGAACCCAGAGGCCTTATACAGTTGCCTCTTGGGCCAGGGATGTGGGCAGGGGTGGGCAGTGTTGGTGGTCTCCTCCGCTCTGCAGCCTCAGGAGTGCCCACCTGATCAGGCGGTGAGGTCTCTCTCCCACGGGGTTTGGGAGCAGAGAGCTGCTGCGGGCCGGGATCCGCGGGTGTGGGACTTCCGCCCCCTTTGTTTCTTAAGCATCTCTTATTGTTTTATCTCTCCACAGTTGCTTGCCTTGTGCGATTATGTGGTAAATCTACAACATGTTTTATACCATAATACATAAAAATCACTATATCTTATTAGAGACATATGTTGGCACATTGTCATTTTTAATTGTATGAATATTTTCATAATGATCATAACTTCCAACAAGTGTGAAATTATAGAATCATCCTTTTCAGAAGCTAAAGCAGTTGTCCATTGAAGTCCTGAATATGTATTTATTATCTGATGCATATAATTTAGTTTACCAAACTCTGCAAAATAGAACATATCTATTTGCCAAATTTTATTTCTTTGGGTATCTTTAGAGTTATTTACAGTAAATAATAGAGTTTGGTTATATAAAGAATAACATTTCTTCATAATTTTCTTGGCTTATTGCCAAGTGATGGAGAATTCTTTTTTTAAAATCTTTGGTGTTTCTTTGTAATATATTTCCTACCAATAATTGATCAATTTCTTTATTATTATTTTGTGCCAGGGGACCTTGCAGACTGGTATGGGATTTGATGTGTGTTATATAATGGATGATTCTTATTTTTTATTATTTATTGTAGCTGAATAAACAGTGAAGTCAATTTAGAATAATCATGAATAAGTTTAGTAGTTTCTATATGTAAAACATCTCTTTTTACATATTGAGAGTCAGTTATTGCATTAAGAGACTTGAAAAATCTAATATTTAAGGATTGTATATAGTTTTGATTTTTGAATTGATTTTTAAGAACTCTAAACTATCTTATTGGGGTTGGGGATTTAGCTCAGTGGTAGAGCGCTTGCCTAGCAAGCACAAGGCCCTGGGTCCGGTTCCCAGCTCCTAAAAAAAGAAAAGAAAAAAAAACTATCTTATTTATATCTTTTGATTTATATCTTGCTTTTTCTGATTTATTTGCATTAGTGTAAAATGTAGGGGCTCCAAAAATTAGAGTCCTTTTTATTATACCAGGTAGAGTCTAATTAATTCTTTTTATAAACAGAAATTGTTTGATTTTAGATTATTTGTTTTTAATCTTTCCCAAAAATTATTTCAAGTTCTTTGCCAGTGTACACCTTGTGCCAATAATGAGGCAATCTCCACATTAGTAAAAGTCGAAGGTACCATAATTTTAGTTGGATCCACTTCAGTTGCACTCTTCTATATGCTGAGCCTCCAGTTGCTTTTGGACTAGCTGTTCTAGTTTCTGTATTACTTTTTTCTTCTTCTGTCTGTCATAGACTTTTGTTCAATCCAAATGGGATAGTCAGTCACCATCTTAGTGGTAAGGTTGTTGGTGTTTCATCAGTAGTGGCTCACTGATGTAAAGTTGAAATGTCAGCCTCTGTTGTATCTTGTTTATGGACAGCCTAGATAGTTTGTAACTGTCTTTGGTAACCTTTTTAAAGAGCCTGACTGGTTTTGTAGCTGCGTCTGAAGTTGAAGTTGATTTGAAGTTGATGTTAGTTTGCTTTCTGTTGTGGTATCAGATCTCCTCCCCATAAGTTTATGGCTATATCAGCCATGTAAGGCCTTAATTTTCTTACTTGACCTTTAGGTTCTGTATATTTAAGCCATCTGATGCTTTGCCATCTCAACCTCTCGCAGCGGCCAAGATTTTGGAGATATAATGTTGACACATCTACTACAGTGTTGACCATTTGTTTAATTTTAATATTATTTATAAATATCTTTAACTTTGGTCTTTGATCCTTTATATAAGTTTGCCAAAATATTCATTTTTTGGGCCTCTTTCAGGTTTCTTGGTTCATCTATAGAATTTGTCTTGAGTTTCCTATTTGGTCTTACGATGTTTGTTTTCAGAGTAATTGTGTTTGATTGTTCTGTGGAAGAGCTTTTTCCCTGTTTGGCACTGGGGCCTGCAAAAGGGCTCCCTGGGAATTTTTAAATAAGGAGTTATACCATTTGTCTGTTGTTCATTTACATTCATTGATCCACATGTAGTTTTTGCCACATCTCTTACATATTGAAGGAGGCATAGGCTCCCATTTAGAATTAATTTGGTTTTCTTTGCAGTATTTTTTATTTTTTGAAATGACCTTGATCACTATAATTAAGACATTGGAGATTTTAGATTGTCTCAAGGCCTTTAGTGGTGGCTTTGTCTATTAAGGTCATATTTGTTGTCTACTAAGGTCATATTTGGTGAACGAAGTCTAACATCAACTGTATTTCTAATCCATTCATCTATTCATGTTGGCCTTGCCCTTAATAGTTTGATTACTTCCTTGCATTCTGCATTCACATTTTCAAAAGCTGAAGACTCGATTAGTGCCTTTCTTATTAATAAATCCAATATATTTCTTTCTACAACTGTCCAATATATTACTTTCTATCTACAACTGTCCAATATATTACTTTCTACAGTCTTTGCAAAAAGTCAGTGAATGTTTCTTTTGGACCTTCTTTGACCTGAGAAAATGGTTTAAATCTTCTTCCTGTTTCTTCCACCTTGTCCCAGGCATTTAAGACTGCCAAGTGACATAATGTCAAGGTTTCTTCATCTTATTTGACTTGCATCTCTATCTAAGCAAAACAACCAAATCACTACTGAGCAGTTGATGTTTAGAAATGTTGATACCTCTGGTTTCATTTTGTGTGCCATTTCCTTAGCCTCTTCTCTCCACCATGAGAACTCTTGTAAATGTGACACAGGCTCTAATATTGCTTTTGCCATATCCTTCCCATCTCTGGGGTTTACTTTAATTTTTGATAGCCTAAGAGGTCAGGATTTATTTTACAAATGGTGAATTTATTCCAAAATAAGTGACATTTTCCTTAATTCTTTTAGCTCTAAAATATCCATGGATTGCCATTTAAATGGATAATTAAAGTCTGTTGGTCTCTATTGAATATTAACTAGATAAACTAAGGTTTGCTTTTTAATAATCTTCGGTTGGTTTTCTCTAATTTTATCTTTTGTCTTTACCTGAGTATTTTCTTTGAGTAATATTTAAGTTTCTCTCTTAAGGGCGGAGCTAATATTTCATATCTGTCTAGGGTTTGTGCCTCTGCCATCCTGGCATTTTCTTCATCCTAACTTAGAGCTTTGTGTGACCTCCTCCAAAGCCTCTTCCCATGTCTCACATTTTCCCTTCTGCTGTTCGTTTATTCTGTTCCATAAGCTCCTGTATCCTCTGTTCAAAGCTCTGCTTCCATATTCTATTTTTCTTCATATTATACTTCTGATATTTTAATGTCTACTTTATTTTGATTGATTTTTAGTAAAATATCCTGCAGGCCTTGCTTCCAAATATCATTATTTCCTCTCTGCTGTTCAGTCAGATCAGTGAAATTCTGCAGCTTTTGTTCTAGTGTCTTCTCAGCTCCTATCTCTAATCTTCATTTTCCTCTCTGTTGCTTATCGTGAGCTATAAAATCCTGTACCTTTAGTTTCAGTGTTTGCTCTAGACTGTGTTGTCAAGTCTTAAATTTCTTTCTTTGTCGTTCATTTTTTTCAGTAGGTTCCTGTATCTTCTGTTCTCAGCCCTGCTTCTATAATTTTAATTTTTCTTTCTGTTCTATTTCTGATATTGTAGCCTTTATTTTATTTGATTTATTAACTTTAGTAAATTATCCTCCAGGCTCTGCTTCCAAATATTATTGCTATCTCTGTTATTAGGTTTGATCTGTGCAATTCTGCATTTTTTGCTCTATAGTCTTTTCTAGCTCCTGTTGCCAATTTTCAGCCCTTTCTCTTTCTGCGCCCCAGCCATCTGAAGAGTCTCCATACTCTGGTTTGTAATTTTCTGTATTCGCCCATTGCCTTACTGCTATTCTTATTCTCTCTTATAAGATCTTTTAATCCCTTTTCTAAGGATCATGAATTTCTTTTAGGGCCTTGATTTTTGAGAAGACATAGCAAATCAAGATGGTCATTAGGATAAAATTGAAACTTAAGATTGTTATAATGTTAACTGGCAACTTGTCAATTTCCTTTAAATCCATGCCTTTCAAATCGTTCAAAATAGCATCACATAAAATCTAAAAAGTATTGTATTAGCTAGGCTTTCATTACTGTGAAGAGACACCATGACCAAGGCAACTCTTATAAGGACAATATTTAGTGGGGGCTGGCTTATAGTTCAGAGGTTCCATTCTCATCAAGGCAGGAGCATGACAGCATCCAGGCAGACATGGTGCAGGCAGAGCTGAGAGTTCTACATCTTCAACCAAAGGAAGCCAGGATCAGACTATCTCCCAGGCAGCTAGTGTAAGAGTCCGTCAGAAGACCCCCACTCAACAAGGCCACAGAGACCGGAATCGCTGCAATTCGCAAGAGGTTTACTGTTCCAACGTATGTTGGGGTCCCCCAGCACACAGGCAAGAGGAGACCCAGAGCTCACAAAGCACACACTTTCTTTAAACATTTTGGCGGGGAATTCAGCGGTCGCCTGAGTTGGACAACTGCGATTGGTTACCCTGAGCAACATTTTAAATTATTGGTCGGCTTGAATGGGAAGGTTGTCTCCAACATTTGGCCCTGTCCTGCCCATCTTGTGGAATTTGTGCTATTTCCTGGCATTGTCTTTTTTCTGGGTCACTTCCCTCTCTCTCCTCACCCTAGGCAGGGTGGTTCCCTGTTTAGACCATTTCCTTATTTGTCCTTCCCCAAGACAGGGCGGTGACCTGCTATTTCTGACAGGGTTCTCACACTAGGATAAGGCTCTCAAAACCCACCCCTACAGTGACACACTTCCTCCCACCAGGACACACCTCTCACAACAAGGTCATACATCCTAATAGTGCCAGTCCCTGGGCCAAGCATATTCAAACCACCACAGTATTTTTTGTATTTGTCATCTTTAGGTGTCTTCTCCCCCTCCCCCAGAATTATCAATTTAAATTCTTATTTCCTGATCCAGAGCTTCTTGTACCTTTGTCTCCCTCTGGTGTTTGGTTCAGGACATTGCAACCTTTTCTGACTCTTTTATTCATAGGGAGGGGCTGACTGTAGAAAAACTGAACTGTCTGCTTTTGAGCCATTGCTGTTTTTTGTTTGGGATTGCTGCTTTTTTTTTTTTGGTCTGGGATGCAGCCTGCAGTACAAGCTGTCTGGAGACCAGGTCTGGCCATCCTGTGTCCTGTTTAAACATGTGCCTGTGAGAAGTTTGAAAAGTTAGCAGGCAGTTTTTCAGCTGTTGATCTTCAGCTATGTCTCAAGCAGCCATGATCCCAGTGTCTGTGACCCTTTTCTGAGACAAAGGGAATTCTGACTGTGTTGTGGCATTATGTCCCAGCTCAGTGCCAATGTGCAGACTTTTGCCTGGGGCATGTGCAGTAGGGAGGGAGGGATCCTCCCAGTTAGCTCTCTGTACACCCCTGAGACCCACTCAGCATTTGATTTTTACACTGCTGCAGCTTTAGAGCGAAGCTCTGGTTGTTTATATTTGAGGAGCAGGGGGAGACTTTTATCTTGCTTTTAGTTCAGTTCTAAGCCCCACGTTGGGCGCCAACTTGTTGATGGATTTTACAATCCTAATAAGCCAGTATGAAAAACACACAATCCAGATATTTTAATTATAAGTCATATGCCTATGTTGGGCAGATCTAGAACTATTCTAACTCATTCCCTAGCTATGAAGCCCCTTGTTACTTCCGATTTTTCCTGGCCATGTGTTTCCGGTCCATGGTAGCTTCCTCCTCTACCATCTTTTTCCTGTCCTTCTCTCTTCCCTACTGCAATTCCCTCTCAAGCCTCCTGTCCCACCATTTTCTCCACTGCCTAATCACAGGTTTTAACCTTTTATTGACCAGTTAAATTGGGGAGAAAGTTCACCATGGCATCACTTGAATAAATGATGGTCTGCTTGTTTGGGAACAACCACCTCTTTCGGAACCAGTATTATTAGCATAGAATACAAGCAATGTCAGGCCAACCTACTACAAAAAAAAAAAGTATGTATTTGCTTATATGTGAATGTTAGCTGTTAAATCTTAGATAAACCGGCTATAATCTGCATAAGCACAGAGGCTAAGTGTAAACTGAGGGACTATTGGGGAGGGAAGAAATAGAATGATACTTTTATATGGACAGGGGCATGGGTAACTGTAACAGGAGGACCAAATTAGGAGGGTGAGGGAAGAGGTGGGGCAAAGGATGGAATATGGGAAGGGATAGTAAAAATTAACGGCCATTTAGGGGTTATATAGAAACCTACTACAATAGAAAGATCTTAAAATATATACATGTACAAAAGAAATCAAAATTGAAATTACCAAATAAAAGGAGGCAAAGCCCCCCAACTAGACATCTTTGTCTACCAAATGAAACCTTCAGTGTTGAAAATTGATTATATTTAATTGAGTTGTTGGACACAGAGGCATCATTGAAAACCCCAAATAAACCAAGCTATTCCCAAGTCTGTTGGTTGTTTTAAAAAACTGATGGTAAGATCCTCTTGTTGAAGTGACTCTGCACATTACCAGAGGGGAATGGCAAATACCAACCCAGCTACACACTGTGATCTACAGTGATGATGGTCTACCTACACGACACACTGCAGGGAAGTGGACACACCTTTATCCTTGACCCAGAAGCTATCTCCAGGCGATTCCTCTCACAAAGGAAAGATTGGTTTTCTCCAAGGGAGGAGTCTCACAGGATATAGGAACCATACTTCAGGGCAGGCCCATGCCTAGCAGTAAAGCCAACAGAAAAAGACACAATGCTATTTTTTGAGGGTTTTGTTTGTTTGTGCTTTTCTGGAGTTTTTTCTTTACAGACCTTTCACATATATATTTGATTTTAGGGGGATTTCCTTTTTGTGTGAATGTGTTTCATCAACCATATGTGTTTCTTGTGTTTTTTTCTTGGTTCTCCTGACTTCCCTAACCCCTCAACCTCTATGTATTTTCTTCTATTCTGGTTTGTTTGTTCTTATTTTATCTTACTATTGTTTTGAGAGAGAAAGGGTGTGTGTTTTGGTGGATGGGGAAGTATGGGGAGGATCTGGGAGGAGTTGGAAGAGAGGAAACCAATAATCAGTGTTTATTGTATGAAAAAAATCTATTTTGAATAAAAAAAAGTAGTCATCTAGACATGAAGTGCTACATATCATCATTTTGATTTGCACTTTCTCGTGACTGATGATATTTAGCACTGTCTTCACACCACTGAGTCCACAGTGCTGCCAGTATGTGAATGAGTATGGGGACTGTGTGCGGGAACATAGCAAGCCTCCCAAGGAAGTATCACTTATGAACACTGGCTTTTCCTTTTCCAGCAGGCACCGCTCTCAATAGTAGGACTTCATGACCCCTTCCTCACATATACTGGGATTTTTTTTAACTTGATCTAGCACAGGTCTTATGCGTACAGTAAGAACTAATGTGAGTACATGTGTGAAATTGCCCTGTTATGACCAGAAAACACTTTTTGAAATAGGCATTCACTACTGATAGCTCACATAACCTTTCTGCCTCTCTTCTACTATGATTCCTGAGCCTTGGGAAGAGCATGTGTTTGATGCAGCTGCCCTGTTTAGAGCTGAGCATTCTGGAATCTGTTATTCTCTCCAGTTTGACTAATTGATGATTTCTGTGTTAATTGCCATCAACTACAAAAGCAAGCCTCTCTGATGAAGGTTGAGAGATGTATAATTTATGGGTATAAAGATAAATACTTAGGGATAGCTTAATACAATATCCATCTAGTAGAATAATAGTAGTAGGTTTTCCCCCTAGGACCTATGATCTACCCAGCTACATATTCTTGGTCCTGTTAATGGTGCCAGGCATAAGTGTGGAATAAGCCTTAAAGTAGTTGGTTACTCCTATAACATTTGTGTCACACTTACACCAGTGGGCATGTCTTACCAGCCCAGTCAGTGTAGCTCAGAGGGCTCCTAATTGGAAAGAACCGAGGACTCAGAGTTGGGAAGAACTGCTAATTACTTTTGCTTCTGCCCACCCCTGTAGCATACAGGGCAAGTTCCAGCACTATGAAAGATGGCCAGTCAGATGGAGCTTCCAGGTAGGTCCTAGCATGAGTTCCCAGTGTTCCATGACTCAAGTATAGGTGTCTTCATCATGAGTCTCACTGTGAAGTTCTGGGAAGTATAAGCAGTAGCCTGTAACATTTGAGGGCTTATCAACATAACTGGCCACCAGCTCAAAAAGAGGGTCTATTTCTCAGTTCTGGAGTTTTTATTTGGCAATGTATCATGTCTAGTTGGACTATTCTTGTATTATAGGATAGTTGGATTTGAAATCTTTTTACATAATCATTTGTATATATTTCAGGAAGCTTCTACAGAAGTAGGTTTCCATATGGCCTTCACAAAGGTCTGTAGTATTAGTTATCCCTCCTCATACTCCCTCCTCCACTCTGTTTCCCACTCACTCCCTCATTCTTTCTTATTAGTCTCCATTCCCTTTCATACCACCTGAGGTCTGTGCCCACTTCCTTGCAAGTCCCCCGACCTCATGGCCCCTTAGTTTTCCTATGGTCATTCCAGTTTAAATACAGGTCTCTAAAACCTCAAAGTTAACCTCTGAATATGAAAGAGAAGTATGACATTTGTTCTTCTGGATCTGAGTTATTTCACTCAGAATGATTATTTGTATCTTTATCCATATATTTGAAAATTTCACTTTTCTTTACAGCAGAACAGGTATAATATACCATATTTTTATTACCCATTTTCTTAGAGTTTTTATTGATGCACAAAACATCATCAAGCAGCAAGCTGGGGAGGAAAGGGTTTATTCAACTTCCACTTCCACATTGCTGTTCATCACCGAAGGACAGGACAGGAACTCACACGGGGCAGGAACCTGGAGGCAGGAGCTGATGCAGAGGCCATGGAGGGCGCTGCTGACTGAACAGCTTCCTCTGGCTTGCTCAGCTTGGCTTCTTATAGATCCCACTCTCAATGGGCCCTCCCCCACCACCCTGGTCACTAATTGAGGAAACACCTCACAGCTGGGTCTCATGGAGGCATTTCCTTTCTCTGTGATAGCTCCAGCTCGTGTCAAGCTGACACAGGACCAGCCAGTGTGTCCATCGTGCTGGTTGTTCCTTTCCTGGCTGTTGTGAGAGCGCGGCGGGCATGAATGAGCAACCGCGACCCTCGCGATCCTCGCAGCGTGCTGTGGTGTGGAGTGGGGTCCTTGGGTTCTGTGTCCAGGAGCGCGTGGCAGGCTTATTGCCAGCGTTTGCAGGAACCTCCACGCTGATTCCCACAGTGGCTGCACCAGCTTGCATTCCCACCGCCGGTGAATAAATAAGTGTCCCCTTTCCCCACACCCTCCAGCACTTATTGTCACCTGGAGTTTTGCTGTTGTTTGTTTGTATCTCAGCCATTATGAAACGGAGTAAGATAAAAATCTCAAAGTAGTTTTGATTTCCATTTCCCTAATGGCTAAGATGTTGAACATTTAAAAAATATTTCTGTCATTTGTATTCTTTTGAAACCGAAATCTTATCTTTCTGACAGAATCTTTTTCTGTAGATGCGGATGACCTTAGATATTCAACACAGAACCCTGCCTTAGCCTTCCCTGTGCTGGGATTATAGGCAAGTGCCACTATGCCGGGGTGGGGGGTACTGTTTTCTTTAAATAGTGTAGTTTTTGTTCCTTATTAAATCCTCCAGTACAGCCAGTTTTTGTGTCTATTTAATTTTTGGTCTCACTAGCAAAACAATGGCTAGCAATGTATCATGCTGGGGAGTGCTTTGCCCATGAGCTGTACCCTGCCCTTCAGTTGGCTGTTTTTTATAGTATACTGTTTGGATTCCCTTTTTCTTTCCTGCTCTGTATCTTTAAAGTTATTTTCTAAGTGATCATCTAGGCTATTGTAAGGAAATAGGTTGTGATAAGTTTACACTATTAATTGTAATTCCCAAGATACCAATTAATATGCATCAGTGGTTACTGGTGAGCATAGCTGCCTTACAAGTTATCAATTAAAGACTTTGACTGCGTCTGTTTTTTATTTTAGTGTGTGCCAGTTCTGTGCCAGAAATAAACCATTAGAGAAGATGCCAAGCTAGGGTTATAGTTGGGAAATAAATTAGGATTTGCTGTGATTCAGGCAAGAAGTGATGGTTTGACGCTCCGTGGTAGTGTTCACATGTTGAGTATATCCTCTCTTCCCTCCCTTCTTTCCCCCTTCTCCACGCTGTGTGTGTATGTGTACATATATACATGCATACATGTACATATTTGTTGGGGGGGTGCTACTCACAGATGTGTGTGCATGTACATGTGAAGGCCAGAGATCAATGTGTGGTCTTATAGCTCTCTCTGGCTTTTTTTTTTTTTGGACAGAGCATCTCTCATTGATCCTAGACAAGCACTTCCCCAACAGGAATCTCATCAACCCTCCTGAGCATCTGAGCAGCTGATATATGAGCCAGTAGAATTTACTAATGAATTGGCTGTAGATATTGAGAGCGAAATGAGTCAAGAATGACACCAAAATTTTTAGAGGATGAAATTTCACTCAGACATAGAATTCCAAGTTTAGAGGATATATGTTAAATGGGTTGTTACCAAAGCTGAGGTACACTCTGTGTTTAGGAGAAATATCTCAAGTGTTTCTAAGGTCTGCCCTTGGTGTCCTCCATGTGTCCTATACTCAGTGTTGCAAGTAAAACTTTGTGAAAAGAAAGAAGGGAAAGGAAAAAGCAATTTAGCTATGCCTTTCCCAAGTGAGCTAAGCATGCTGATAAATGAAAATACTGCTAAAAAAGTGAAACATGATATTTGTTCTTAAATCTAATACTTAAGTAGATCTGAAAATCTCATCCTTTCTATTGTCTGACATGCCCAGAGAGTCCAAATCTATACATAGAAAGATATGGAACTTTGGAAGGGAGTACTTTGGAACTGGATTATAGGGATTCTGTACAAACACTAATTTTTTTTATTATAACATTTTATTTATTTACTTAAAGGAGCAGGACACATGTCATGGTGAGCATGTGGAAGTCAGAAGATAACTTACTAGAGATGCTACTCTTCTTCCCCAACATGAGCCCCAGAGTTGAATGATGCTTGTTAGGCTTGGTGGCCAGCAAGCCATTTTGCTGACCCATACATCTTTTTGAAATGTACAATTTCTATTTTAAATGGACAGAAGATGGGCAGAGGCCCACAGATCGTCATCTTACAAGGCTTCCACATGCATGGTCTGGAGTGCATCACACATACACACGCACATGCACACGTACAGGTACACACACACATGCATGCATAAATAAATAAGTAAATAAAAGCAATGTCTTTTGTGAAGTAGCTAAGCTTTCTATAAATGCATTAGAAAGTAAAAAAATCCTTAGTCATAGTATTTTTACATGTAAGAAATATTTAAGTTTTAAAATCTCATTGTAGTTTTTGTTTTATTTCTTCATAATTTTATGCTAAATTAACATATGATTTACAGGAGACATTCTCAACTATGTTTCTAGTAATAGCCAAGTCTTTAAAAATTGTCATTAAGTAGCATTTTACATTAAAATGATGAATATTGCAGTAAACCTAATACACAAATGAATGAAGAGATAGAACAGGCATTATGAGTCCTGCATACAAGGAAAGCACTTTGCTTAATGATGCTGTACTGCAAAGTAGAACATGTCTGCATGTACACATACATAAGAGTAAGTGTGTTTTTAGAAGCATAGATTGTATATACCAGCTGATGCTTTTTTGGTAGTGGGGCTTTGAAGAAGGGTGTGCCTGTTTCTTCATTATTACTTGAATAACTAATAGAAAGCAAAATATGAAAAACTATAAATAACTGAAAGAAAACAGCAAAGAGATAAGTAAAAATACTAGTGAAAGATAATAGCTTAACTATCTAAAACATATTTAGTTCCTAGGTTGATAGAGTACAAAATGAGTGTGTTTTTAAAAGATGATGTTTTAAATAAATTTTATTAAGTTAACTTTAGTGGAATATAAACATCACTTGAATGGAAAAATTTTGAGCAAAAGCAGAAATTACAATATTTATACATACATACACACATATATAAAACTTAGTTCACAGTAGTAAAAGCAAAAAAAGAAAGATGAAGAGAATATTAATAACAAAGTTCCATTAAGAAAGAGGCTCTCATTATTCTACTTGCCTTAAAGGATATATAATCATAAAGTAACTATTCAAAATAGTATGAAAAGAAATTTTGCTATAGTCACAAATGACAAAATACATGACAAATTACTTTTAAAATACATAAGAATAATTTGACAAGAAGAATGTCTACCCGCCTTTATGGATCTTTAAGTAGCATTCTTGACAGTCAGTACTTCTTGTGTTTAGTTGTTGTTCAAGTTGCCAGCTTTCCAATTCCTGTTTAAGCAACTTTTGTTTTATTGGGATCAGTCTTTTAGTCATGAATTTGTCATATGCTCTGTTAGCATGTGAGCTGAGTCTAACAGAGAAATGGGTGAGAAACAATTTACATAAGTAAATGCAACAGAGATGACTATAGTAAGAACAGCTTTTTAACTTTCTATTTTTAATAAACAAAAATAGTGTATTGTAGAATTGAATGCAGGATAGTTCATGATAAGTGTTCTCATCACAAAGGATAGAAAAATGATAAGGTATTTAGGTTAATTAGTTCAATTTAGTAATCCTATAACGTATATATATTTTAAACCGCAGTTTGGGTGTGGTAGCACATACCTTAAATCCCAGCACTTGGCAGGCTTATCTCATGATGTGGAAGACAGCCTGGTCTATAGTGTGAGTTCCAGGACAGCCAGGTCTACACAGAGACAACCCTGTCTCAAACAAACAAACAAACAACAACAAAATCCCACCTACATTGTGTAAGTACACACAATATACACATATAATTTTATCAATTGAAAAAACATTAAAAAGAAAAACAAACCTGATATGAAGGAATATGTTTGTAGTGTCAGTATTTAGGGCAAAAGAATCTCAAGTTAAGTCCATCTCAGAAAAAGAAGTTAATGTAATACAAATGTAAATTAAAAGGCTATAGTCCTCTATTTTTCTATTTTGTCCCTCAGTTCTATTTGCTAGAAACAACTACTTCTGACTGTCTTCATATTTCCTATATAATCCTCTCACTATCACGTTTGCTCCTCATTTGGTGGTTTTAGATTATAAATCTTAGATTATTACCATTCTACACCATTTGTATATTTATAATGTGTGAGGCAGCAACTAATTTTTTTTTTTGTGGTCTAAAGGACAGTTTATTTTAAATGGGGGTGACAGTAAACCCTTGGTCACTTAAAATTAGCATTTCAAGACATCACTCAAACCAATGTTATGTGTGTTTGTTATAAAAGATTAAAGCTACATACTTCACATTTTTTTTTATTTTATTTTTTTATTATCTTGAGTATTTCTTATATACATTTCAAGTGTTATTCCCTTTCCCGGTTTCCGGACAGACATCACCCTCCCCATACTTCACATTTTTAAATTTAAAAATTTAAGGTTTTTTTTTTCCTCCCAGTTGGTCTGGAGTGCAGGCTGGTAGAAGAGACCTCCCTTAACACAAAAAGCATGGAATCCAAAAACGATGGCTGCAACCCTAATAGAGATACCAACGCAGTTGCAGCAGCTAACTTACAACTAGAAAACAGTTTCATTGTTCGTCAGTGTACCTTCAGGGCTATAAATTACATGTCTACTAATGAATCTTATTTTCCCTAGCTGGGACATTTAACGGTGGAGACACTGGTATGGAGACATTTTTGTTACCCAAGCTGAAAGAAAGGAGAGCTGGCATTGAGCCCTCACTCTTGGCATCTGTTTGGAGAGACTGAGTGCTGCTAAACATCCTACGGGACACAGAACAACTTCTACACAGAAGTATCTATTCAAAACGTCAGTAGTGCATAGATGAGGAAAACGGGCTTGTGTAAGAGTCATTACTGCTACGCTGCCTTCCAGAGCCCCAGTGCTTACTCTGGCTGAGGTCATTACAAAAGCCCTGTATGCCTCAGGGCTGCTCTATTTGTTTGCTTAGAGTTTGAATCAATGGGATGGCAGTTGTGCTTGTTTTGAAGAGTGTTGAGAGGTTTCTTTGAAATTCTACATATGAAACGTGGAGTAGACCTTACCCCATAGTAGAGATGTTCGCTGCTCTTGATAAGTTGTTGATTCAGTTAGTAAATCTATACTTATAATCAAAATTAGAGTTTTCAGTATCTATGAAATTTAAAATCAGGCTTCTCAGAAAGTATTACAATCTCCCTAAAAGAATAAAATTAGAACATTGTAAAGCTTTCTATAAGTATATAAATTAAAAAGAATAACCTTTAAATATGTGTTAGCAGTTTGGGGGATACTAAACATTTTGAGACTGAGTTTAATCTACCTTCATATATCATATAATCTTTGTAGTTATATCATAGTTTGTACTTCATTATTTCACATCTCTTTTTCCTGGGTTCAGTAAAGCCCTAGCTCCCATTACTTAATTAAGAAAAAGGAGATTTTCATTTTATTTGAACTTCTTGCTGTTTCTTGTTATTTCCTTCTCAGGAAATTTTTCATTCAGACTGTTGATAACATTTTGGGGAAACGTTGTTGAAACTACAATCCAAGGATATGATTTATAAAACGGGACAGGATCCCCTTTATTAAACCCCAGGCTTATTTGCATAGTGGATAGAAGACATCTGCCCTCTTACTCACTGCTCTTGCGTACAGTTACTAGTCTTAAACAATTCCTCATTTTCTCCCTATTATCCCTGTCAGGGAAGTAATCCATGAAATTCTGTACATACATTTTGTTCAAAGTATTTTTTTTCATTATACATTGGCAAACTTAAAAATCTTCAGCTCCAGCTTCAGCTAGAAAGACCAGGTGCAAACTGGGCCTGGTGGCACAGCCTTCATCCCTGGGGCTCAGGAGGCAGAGGCAGGTGGATCTCTGAGTCTGAGGACAGTTTGGTCTGTAGAATGAGATGCAGGACAGCAGGGCTACACAGAGAACCCCTGTGCTGAAAAACAACAAAACAAAATACAACAAAAAAAGAAGAAAAGGCAAGAAAAAAGAAAAATGATATTTTTGAGAAAACAGCATGACTGTGCTTTCCCTAGAATTGACATAGTAAATGCCGTGGGAGAAAGATAACTTACACAGTGCGCAGGTGATCAGACTACACTGCTTTCCTGTCTTAGGCTCAGTTTTAGTTTTGTGCCACTTGATGGCAGTGATGGAGCTAGAGGCTCCCTGCGGGGGTCAGGAGGAACTCATTATGAATAACAAAAGGCCTGTGCGGAGGAGATCCCTGACATTTCCCTACTCTTCCCCTTTCTAGGTGAGACACTTACACTGCAAGTGACAGTGGCAGGAGCAGGGCCTCTAGATGGAGCTTCAGTCCTTCCTAAGAGAAAGTGTGCTCGCCTTCCAAATGTGTGCCTTACGTCATTTAACATAACTTGCAATCTAAAGCAGACTTCTAAAAATCATATTTAAGAATGAATTCATGTCATGTGAAATTAATTCACCAAACCCACCAGTAATTTGAAAAATGGCTATTTAAGTGTCTTAGATTTCTCTATCCTTGCCATTGATATTTATTGGAAAAAGCATGTTAAAGTGCTAGTAATATGTTTCTATCTGGTATTAAAATGACCTTGCATATCTAATAAGTTAGGAAAAGATTTTAGTAAGAGTCAATGTTTTAAAAACAATCAAGTGCTTAAAATGAACTTAATGTTTTAATTGGCATTTCTATTATCTTTTCACATTTCAGTTGACAGATCTTTGCATTTCAATTCTGGTAGAGTACTGGCCACATACATACGTACATTCATATATACATATGTAAGTTTGCATTGTTTTATAATTAAAATGATCTGACCATTTGATAGCAATTAAGATTATAGATTATTTTGTTATGAAGCAGTATACAATTTGAACATTTTAACCTTAATAATATGATTTACTAACTTCATATACAAGCTGATTTTATGAGTTATCATATATGGCTTGTGGATGTATATTACATGCATGTGCGCATGTGTGTGTGTGTGTGTTTGGACTACAGTCTGGTTTAAAATAATAAATTTTCTTAGTATTGAATCCTTTATCAACAAGAAAAAACTTAATGTAAAAATAATTGAGTTTTTTAAAAATTTAAGTAAATTCTTATTACATACTGAAGCAGTGGTCATCATTTCCACAATGATGATTATTGCTGATTTTAGTGTTTATTTATTTTAAGATGAAGCAAGACCTTTCTTTTGGTGTATCACTGTATATCTTAGTGAATACATCCTATATGGCTTTGCAATTGCTAGTTTTAGAACTCAAAATATTAAAGAAAGCCTCAGAGAATACATAGTTTAGAATTGACTTTAGGTAGGTCAGATGTTTTGTGGTATACAATAATATATCACTAGGAAGTCACAAATGCATAATAATTGGTTTTCAGTGGTTTTTACATATTTTTATTTTCTTGAATAAAATATTTGAGACTGAAAGCTCACTGAAACAATAGTTTACAGTAACTTTCAATAATTACATTGCATAAATAATGTCAGAACAATTGATTTTTCTCTTTTGCAATTAAATATCCTACAAATTACTTTCAGGGTATGTACAGAGCCATAGAAGTTACATTATTTGGTTGCTCATTTCTGTAAGAGTAACAGGTCACTCAAATGCAATGGATTGATTCACATTTCTTGTCTAGTCTTTCAGACTTTATTAAGAAAACACTTTAGAAACATCTCATTTTTATTATTGATACCATTGAGCTTAAGATAATTGCATTAAATCAGCTTTCAATCATTAATGAAGTGAAAAGATGTGTTCAATTTCTCAGGGTAGGGAAGCGCCAAGAGCTACTGTAATGTCTTGTAAACGGAAGTCAGTAAATAGAAGTATGGTTACTGATAAAAATAAAGTCATACAAATTAATTATGGTTAAGTTTCAACTTAAATTGTAACTTGAAGAATCCCTGGCCTAAAGGAAGCTGACAGTTTGCATTTCTGTGGGAGGACTTCTCTGTGAAAGGGATGGGCTCCCCCGGGTAACTGTAACCGGAGGGGTGAAAGCAAGTCATATGGTTGTCATCTGCAACAGTCAACATACATTTTAGAGTTTTAGTTGGCTGGAGGAAAAGTTGTTGCATTGTCATTTATGTGGCTTGGTTACATTTTCTGCTTCTTAGCAGAATAATTCTATTATGTAGTATCACCTCCAGTATTTAAAGAAACGTTCTCATTCACTAACATTTCCTGTTAAATTTCTTTTCAGTTTACTACTATAGAAATCATACTGATGTCAAGATAAAAGGCAACTCAGTAGAAAAGAACTACTTTTTAGGAAATTGATGTTTAAATGAAATACTGAACAGTAAAAAGATGCAGGATACAAAGTCAGTGTTTAAAAAAACAGGCCTTCATTTATACCAACAGCATACTTTTAGAGAAAAAAATTAGAAAAAAAATTCCATTCAAAATAACTTCCCAAGATAAGATATTTATGAACATATGTAACCAAAGAAGTGAAAGGCTTCTACAATGAAAAATTCAAGCCACTGTAAAAAAGAAAATCATACAAGATACTAGATTATAGAAAGACATTACATGTTCTTGGATTGGCAGAATCAATACTGTGAAAATGGCTGTACTGCCAACTAATTAGCGCAATGCCCATCTAAATTCCAGTGACATTTTTTACAAGTTTAGATAAAAACAATACAGGAATTCATTTGGAACCACGAAAGACCTTGAATAACCAAAGCCCTACTAGGTGTAGACATTACTATACTTTACCTTAAAAGTTTAATATTCTTCTGCATCTGCGTCTGCATCTACGTAGATGGCTATAGCTGAAAAGACAGCCTGGAGAGGGAATAAAAGTAGACAAGATCAGTGGAATAGAACAGAGGACCCAGAAATGGCAAAGCTATGCCCTCTTAATTTTTGACAAAGGCAAAAACATACATTGGAAAAAAGCCTTTTCAACAAATGGTAGATTTTTACCTGCAGAAGAATGAAATATTCTTTCACTTTTTACAAAACTCCATTTAAAATGGATCAAAACTCTTAATTTAAAATCTACATCTTCTAGGAAAAAAAACCATAGAGGATATTTGTCTTAGGATTTCTGTTGTTGTGATAAAACACCATGACTAGAACAACTTGGGGAGGAAAGGATATCGAGCCTGCACTTCCATGTCACCGTTGATCTTGAGGGAAGCCAGGGCAGGAACTGGGCACAGAAACGAAGGCAGACGCCATGGAGGAGTGCTGCTATGGCTTGGTCCTCACTGCTTGTTCAGCGGGTTTTCTTATCTGACTTAGCACCACTTGCCAGGGGAAGCACCCCCACAGGGAGGGCCAGTCCTCCTCTATCAGTCATTCATCAAGGAAATGCCCAACAGACTTGCCTGGAGGCCAATTTTATGGCCTCTCAAGAATCTTGAGAGTCTCCTTCCCAGATAATAACAATGAAACAAACTGAATGGGAAGAGATCTTTTCCATCTACACTTCAGACAAGGGGTCAATATTAATACTCAGGATGCAAAGAGTTGTAGCGGTTAGGTAGCCATGAAACAAACCTGCCAATCAACAATGGGAAGTGAACTGAGTAAACATTTACAAAACAAGAAGAAAGGGACACAAATGGCCAATAGTTGTTTTAAAATGTCTTCAGTATTCTTAGCCATCAGGGGAATGTAAGTTAAAACTACTATGAGATACCACTTCACCCTAGTCAGAATGGTTATTGTAATAAATCTCACAGCCAATATTGGATGTGGGAAAAAAAGAACCCATATTTTCTGTTAGTAGGAGTGCATTGTGGGTACCAGTTAGGACCCAGCTCTCTCCCTCACCCCTGGGAATGTACCCAAGAGCTCTGCTGTCTTCTAGCGGCCCTTGGTCTGCTGCTACTTCATCTGCTATAGCAGCAGACCTGGAGTCAGCCTAGTTGTCCATCAGCAGATGATGGACATATGGTATATGGTGTATATGGATGTATATGCTATAATTGAGAGGTGTGTGTGTGCACATACTCATCTCTGAAGAAAACTGAAATCACAAAATCTTTAGGAAAGTGGTGGACTTAGGATGTATATTAAGCAAAGCCACAGAATTTCAGAAAGAAAGAAAGAAAGAAAGAAAGAAAGAAAGAGAGAGAAAGAAAGAAAGAGAAAGAAAGAGAGAGAGAAAGAAACATACATGTTTTCCCTCGTATGGAATGTACCCATTAACGAATCCATATATGTAAGCAGATGTGCGTATGGTGTGCTATAACATGAAGGAAAGAGAACACGAAAGGCTAAGTCTTAGAGGACCAGGCCTGACTGAGTACAGGCAGGGACATTCAAAAGGGCAGAAAGCTGCTGGTGCTCTCAGCTCTCACCTGTGGGATTTTGTTTGTTTTGATGGTGGATACGTGCACAAAAATATTTAATAGTGAACTATAAAATGTGACGTTCCCTAGCTTCTATTTTGAATGGCTACTCTAAGTATATAGAAGTCCATTGAGCTATGAAGTCTTTGGGTCAGGTTAATTTGAGTATTAATTAATTTATTTATTTTTTGCTATTTTGAAAAATGATAGTTTAAAAAAATTCCTGAAATATACTCTAATTAACAGTTTTTTTAAAGAGAAGAATATAAAAGTGCAAAAAAATCTGTATCAGTTACATCTTTAGTAAATTTCCCTTTAATCAAAACAATTGACTATAAAAGGCTAGGATTATAGTTCAGTTGGTAGAGTACTTGCCTAGTGGACACAAACTCCTGTGTAAATGGTGGTGCCTGTCTGGAATCCAGCACTCAGCTTGGGCTGCATAAGAAGTTGGAAGCCACTGTGGACTGCTTAGGGTTTACCTCACAACAGAACAGAAAGGAGAGAGTGTATGAGAGCAGCTTCTGCTGTTAGAACAGAGTTCACAGAAACAGACTTCACTCACGATGCCTAAGATGTGTCTGGCTAGCTTTGTCCCACTGGTCATGTAGACCTTTGCGTAACTTCTTCAATCTGTGCTAACATTTGGCTTTCCATTTCTGAGTAGTTCTCAATAATTATTTCAAACGCTAGGACACTGCAGCTGTAAAAATGGTTTGCTACCTAGTTGTTTTAGTTTTCAGAATAAAATACTAGGTTTTATGCAAAATCATGAACTTTTTATACAATATTTTTCTCATCATTAAAGAATTCTTATTTCATTTTAAAAATAAATTTTTGTTTTGTTTTATCTTCTACCATTAAATTACCAAGAGAGCTAGTATTTTTCCAATTCATTTCAGGAGGGTGGGGTACAAAGTTGTATTATAGAAATATTTCTTAGCCCATTCTTTTTCACTAAAAGTTTTGTGACTGAGTGTGTAAAAAATGTGATTGTTTCTCCAGTAATGCCGTTTAAATTAAAAAGCAAGCTATATTAATGAACAAATCCTCTAGTTTGTTGTATCCTTTTAATTTTTTGAAGATCGATAACTATTCAAGGCTGTGTAACTAGTAAACATAGGTGCAATTTTCATAGAAAGGTGGGATTTCAACTTCCTTTAAATATAAGTTTTATGTTAGTATCTTTTAAGTGAAGTAGCCATGAGTTAGGAACAAACTCAGGTGGATCCAGATGAACTGTGGCCGTGTACAAAGCTGTGACTGTGTCTATAGCTCCAAGTTAACCAAGCTGACACCCAGTGGAGAATCCTGTGTTAACCAGTGTAGTAGTAATAAAGAGTAGGACAGTCATGTCATGGGAGTCAAGTGCAGTAGTGATAAAGAGTAGGACAGTCATGTCATGGGAGTCAAGTGCAGTAGTGATAAAGAGTAGGACAGTCATGTCATGGGAGTCAAGTGCAGTAGTGATAAAGAGTAGGACAGTCATGTCATGGGAGTCAAGGGAGTACAAAGTATGGAAAGATGGTCATAGTTTATGTGAATGTAATTCTAATATCTGTAGTATGTATTTTGAGACAGTAAAGGTAGTAAAATAATTATTTATTTTTTAAGAAATAACAGTAATATAAATATTAGGGACTATAGAGAAAGTTTACAGCTCTTCTATTCATCTATTTTAAAGATGTCAACTACATACTTACTCTTTAATATTTGTACACTATCTGGATGTCTGTGATGACTTAGTCCGCTTATTAATGGACTAATTGAGCTAAAAGAATGTAAGTTCATGAAATTCAAGATGTTCTATAGAGTAAATTTCAGTAGATATATGGTACGTGTGTATTAAACTCTTGTATTATGAAAACACTAATTTAGGTTATTTCAGCCTGTATCTTGTGTTAAACTTATTTTTCTTTTTTTCCCCATGTGTATATCATTAAAGACTGCTTTGATTACATGCACATCTATGTGCTGTGTGCATATGTCTTATGCACAGAAGAGGTTGTTGGATCCCGTGGGTCTGGAGTAACAGAGTGTGGTGAGCCACCTTGTGGGTGTCTGTTCAAATCCATGCGCTCTGGAAGAGCAGCCATGCTCCTAGCCACTGCGCCGTCTCTCCAGCCTGTCAGTCTTTATCCTGTGTTCATTTTTCATCTCAGAGCTGATGTGCTCGCTTTAACACTACAGTGAAATAATAGAAGTATTTAGCTTGTGCAGATTTTCATCTATCCTTATCATTTTCATATCCTTTTGTTTTTAATATTATATATATTTGTAAATTTGTATAAATTTAATATGTGAATTATTTAGATTTAGTACTTAGATTTGAATATAAATCAGTTTGCTCATTTTGAAATGTCATCTATTCTTGAATTTAAATTTTATTTAATTATATTTATTTTATTATATATTTGATTTATTTGTATTATTTATTTTTAATCACATTTATTAAATAATCATACTTATTATATTTTATTTAATTTTATCTTTTAAAACTCATACACTTGCAACATTTATTAGAGTACTTTTTATTTCCAAAAATATATAATTAGAGGTGAATAGTATATAAGTTTATAAAAATGACATAAACTTCATGAATACTCTGAAAGTCTTAAGATGGCATAAATGCAACATTTAAATATTATTAAAATATAATAAGTTATTTTCTTACAAAATGGCAAAAATACTATATTTAAATATTATTACATTTTAATCTGATAAATGTGATGTTTTGCAATGAAAAGCAATGGCTTAAACCCCTTTACACTAAAAATCATATATGACAAAGTTTCTTTATAAGTAGTCAGGTAAAAATTACTTTAGTACTTTGTAACAACCCATAAAACTATCTGATTTGAGAAAATAAGAATTTATGCACATAGTAAAATTTAAATTGACCAGAAAATACACCTAAGAATTGGGTATCTTGTTTATAAATCGTGATCTGGAGTATTTCCTCAGAGGCTTTGAGTTTGTACAGAGAGATTTAAACTTAGGTATTCTGGTATTTAATGTAGCCCTTAACAAAATTTCTTAACTCGTATATATATGCTAAAGGTGCATATAAATTTGTATTTGTGTATGTATGTATACACATATTTTTGTTTGTTTAAGGAAAAAAGATATAGGTTGCTTGATGGTCTCTTTTGCATTTAAAGTAGTCATGATTTTATTAGGGCTTGTAAAGTAGAGAATTAAGGGAGCCTGATTTTAATCCTAACTTCCTGATCAAAGGTACTATTTGTGCCATGCTCTTTGACTTCTTGTATACAAATGATTGTTACATATTTATATATAAGTATATACATGTATATATTTGAGTTTTGAAGAAAGTTATTTATCAATGTAATATATCATTGAATCTTAAAAAAACTAATTTAGTTTTACTAAAAATCATTTTAGTATATTGTTATCACATAAGTTTCTGCAAAACCATGTATCTCACAGAAGTATTCATGTTTCTGTTACGGTGCATAGTGAGTAAGCCTGAGGTACTCAGGAAGGCTCTTGCAGTGCCGTTGTCATGGTGCATGGTGAGGAAGCCTGAGGTACTCAGGAAGGCCCTGGCAGTGCCATTGTCAGGAAGTCTTTACTCGGTTCTTGATGTATCAAGTAATCATTATTATTAATCAGTTATAACCGAGAGTTTGCTTTGTTGGCACATTTAGCAATAGATCTTTTATGGGTTGGTATGGAAGGATGTGTGACTTCTGAAGAATAGTTTGATTTCTGAGATATTCAACACCGTGCTTCAAATGAGTAAGTAATAATAAAAATGCTAGTAGGTTATAATAAAATTACACAGTTATTTTCTAACCAACTTGCAATCATTAGTGTTCATGTTATCTGTCAATTACATGCATTTGAATTTCTGCATATTTGCATCCTTTGAAGGATGAGAGAAGCCATTGGACAAAGTAATCCTAGGAACAAAGTAAATGACAGAGCGTTAAATCTAAGCATGCAGATGCAGTGTCACAATATTAAGTCAGTATTGATGGAACTGATTTGAAAAATTGTAACTCCAGACTTCTGTTGGTGATCTATAGTATACAGACAACATTCATGGGAAGCTTAGGACAAGTTAAAAGTATCCATTCTTTAAAATGTGTGCTGCTGACACCAGTTCCTTGTAACTGAGGACCGTAGTAAATAAAGGATGTTAGTGAGTAGACACACTTAACCCGCCAAGGGGTAGCTTAGGGAGATTATATTTGTCCCAGCAAGACATCACCCTCCAATTACAGTGGGGGCAATGTATTTTACTACATTTGTGTTATGTGTGCCTGTGCCTGTGTGTGTCTATGGTGTGTGACACACACCATACTTGTAAGAGGACATCAGAAAACAGTTTCCAGACATCAGCTTTCTTTCTGCCATGTAGTTTCTGGAGATCCCATACTGGTAGGCTGTGTGGCCAGGTCAAGTGCATTTTTGTTGGTTACACCTACAATTGTTAAAAGTTTTAAATTTTGGATGTATATTTTTAACACAAGTACAAAAGAGATTACAGAAAAGGCAGTGACAGTTGACCAGGTTAAGATAAGATTGATGGTTCTTTTTTTCCATTCATGTCACATATGTGTTAGAACCAGTAGATTGTTGAGAAAAGTTTCTTTTTATTTCTCTGCTCTTAACTGAATTGTTACCTAAATCATCTGCAGATTTAATGGGCTGTATCATTCATATATATAATATATATATCATATATATATATTAAGCTTTAATTTTTTAAACCCTATTTTTAATGATGCTTCTTAAACACTTTAACCTCTCTTCTAGTCCACCACCCACCAGAGATAGTGGAAAAGAAAGGATGGATACAGGGGAAGTGGATGTGGACCTCTTTAGAAACGGTTCTTTGGAGTAAATCCCATCTGTGTTGTCAGAAAATTAGTAGGTTAGTCCACAGGTCAGCAGCAGCTAGATGTACTCGTAAACACTTCATGGATACACCAGCAGTCCAGTTCAGTAGAGTCGGGATAGCAGCAGTGGTGCTGTGACCTAGTGGGAACAGCCAGGCTCAGCCTTGGCATGAGTTAGCAGGAGGGCTTTGGAGAGAGAGAGAGTGAGAGTTAGAAATAACCTCCAAAAACCCACCCCTGCTGACATACTGCCTCTAATAAACTTGTAACTTTTGATAACCATTCAGCTGTGAACTAATCAATGAGTTGATGTATTGATGACATCACCTTCATGATTTACTAGCTATGTACCAAGCCGTCAACAGTGAAATTTTTGAAGGGAAAACTCATATCCAGACTGTAAGAATATTAGACAATTAAGATGCAAATATTTCCCAGATTGTAGAAGATTCCTTTGAAAAATGCTGGAGTAGAAGGGAGATGAAGTGAACATGGATGTTATCTGCCTTTAAAGCCAGGGTGTTTGAAACAGATTATACTTCACTAGAAGGGCAGGGACAGGTAATTTGGACTAAGAACTTGAAATAATTTGGATTTCTAATAAATTCCACAAACACCGAAGGACATAAATGAATTGAGTTTTGCTGTTAGGTTTTTGGCCTGTGCCACTAAGTATAGTGGTTGCACTTTGAAACTAATTTTTTCAAAACTCAACTTTTTTTTTTTTTTTTTTTGGTTCTTTTTTTCGGAGCTGGGGACCGAACCCAGGGCCTTGCGCTTCCTAGGTAAGCGCTCTACCACTGAGCTAAATCCCCAGCCCCCAAAACTCAACTTTTAATGATGGTTCTTAAATGCTTTAACCTCCCTTCTAATCCACCACCCACCAGAGGTAGTGGGAAAGAAAGGATACAGAGGAAGTGGACCTGTTTAGAAATAGTTCTTTGTGGGGACTGAGAGATGGCTCAGAGGTTAAGGGCACTGGCAGCCTTCCAGAGGTCCTGGTTTCAATTCCCAGCAGCCACATGGTGGCTCACAACCGTCTGTAATGGGATCCAATGTACTCATGCACATTAAACAAACAAACAAACAACAAACAAACAAACAGACAGTTCTTTGGAGCGACCCTCCTCTGTGCTGTCAGGCATGGGTCAGCAGCATCAGCTCAGTCTGCTCTTGAACTTTGCTGGATAACCGGCAGTCCAGTTCAGTGGTGTGCGGATAACAGCAGGTGGCACATTCTAGTAACAGCCAGAGGGGAGGGACAAGGACCAGTAGGGATGTCAGGAGCAGCTAGCCATGCTCTCTCTGTCACTGTCTGTTGAGTCCTTTCTATACTCGCTCTACTCCAACCCCTTTGCTCATGTATCCTCCGTGACTCTAAAGCTAGAACAAAATGGCCAGCACTGCCAAGCTCTACTGCCTTCTTGGGATGGAGCCTGCCTACCTCCTTGATTCACATTGTATAAACTTTGATTTGTACAAAGAGAATATTTCTTAGGCCACTTCTTTTCATAAATTGCTGATTACCTGGTTGAAAACTTGCCCCAAGGGGGCCCATTCCCTTTATTTAATTTTCTATCAAACTTTTCCTTCTTTCAGTACAAGCCTTTGCTCTAGCATTAACTTTCCTGGTGTGCTTTTTCTCCTCAGATTGCACATACTCCATTTCTTTTTGCCCTGCTCTCTCTTTTTCATTGTAAACCTGCATAAGAGTGTGATTACTTACGTTTTAGTCACAGTGTCTGTCACAGCAGTAGAAAAGAAACTAAGACAAGGAACTTCCAAGATTTGTCACTTATACTTTCCAATATGACCTCAAAAATAAAGAAGTATCTGCCATATTCTAAGGGTTAGGGATAGTTGAGAAAATCACTCTGAAAAATCCTTGAAGAGAATGTCAAAAACAAGTTACAAAATATAAAAGTTGATATGGATGTAAGCCCCACCCTTTCTGATTTACACTTTTGCCACATGAGACTATTTATTAAACTTGAGAACAATCTGAGAAAATACATGTATGTGGTAAAAACTGTGTGTCTGGATGTGGGGCAAACATGTTCTAGATACACTGGCTACTAAGCAAATGGAAACCATGGTACCTGTCTTATTTGGTTGGTTGACATGTTTTGAAAGAAACATTTGCAGAGATTGTAGCCATCTTTGTCAGTTTCCTGTCTGTGAAACAGAAACACACTAACAGGAAATTGGAGTAAGAGGCTAACTATATCGGTGGAGAAGTTAAGGGATGTAGTGGTGGGTACTAGACTCAAGACTGTAGGCTCATATTTAGGAGCAGACTTCAACAACAAAACAGTTCAGAATCACAGCAGAAAGTAAGCCAGCCCTATACATGTAACTAGAGCAGGAAGTCTCCCTTCTTCTTGAGCTTCATGTGGTCTGTAAATTGTATCTTGGGTATTCAAAGCTTTTGGGCTAATATCTACTTATTAATGAGTACATATCATGTATGTTCTTTTGTGACTGGGTTACCTCATCAGGATGATATTTTCTACTTCCATCCATTTGCCGAAGAACTTCATGAAGTCGTTGTTTTAATAGCTGAGTAATACTCCATTGTGTAGATGTACCACATTTTCTGTATCCATTCCTCTGTTGAAGGACATCAGGGTTCTTTCCAGCTTCTGGTTATTATAAATAAGGCTGCTGTGAACATAGTGGAGCATGTGTCCTTGTTGTATGTTAGAGCATCTTTTGGGTATATGCCCAGGAGTGGTATAGCTGGGTCCTTAGGTAACACTATGTCCAATTTTCTGAGGACCTGCCAGACTGATTTCCAGAGTGGTTGTACAAGCTTGTAATCCCACCAACAGTGTAGGAGTGTTCTTCTTCTTTTTTTTTTTTCTTTATTAACTTGAGTATTTCTTTTTTTTTTAATTTAGAGAATACTTTATTAGTTTTTGTAATCAAACCCACGTATATAAGACCTTACATATTTAATACAGTGTGTTACCCCTGTACAAATGGAAAAAACTTAAGTTCAACATTTCTAGACCAATATGGCTGTTAATTTCTGTACAGTGCCAACTCAACACAGTAAACGGGGATACTTTTTTCGAAAGTTGACAGCACAGGTAAAGTTTCAAAAAATTCAAATTATATATCTGTATATATATATATATATATTTATATTTATATAAAAAGACCAATAATAGCAGTGTGTTATGCATCAACAGCAGCAACAGCTTTTCCAGGTTCTGCAGTCATCTGAACAAAACTGTAGAGACATCCAGCACACTCCATTAAAAAAAAAAAGTAAAAAAACAAACCCGAGAAAACAGCACAGTTCTGTTACTCTTGTGGTACCTGGCACCATTTTTTTTACATTAGCTTCTCAATCATCATCTGGAAAGAAAACATTCTGAGCAACATCATTAAAAACAGCTCTGATAAAGCACGGTCACTACTACGTATCATAAAGCAGGTACAAGCTATTTTACATCCACAGAGGTATGATACAGTACTGTCCTACATCTATAATACTAGAGGATACATTTAAAAGGCATTATTTGAGACTTGATTCTACTTTTCCAGCAGAGGGCCCAAAGGATGGTGTGACACAGCTTTGTAAAGAAACATACTCTAGACAGGATTTCCTTTCACTAGTGGCACAGTTCTAAGGATTCATTCTCTCCATGAATGTCAGCTAAAACCGTTAACTTGAGTATTTCTTATTTACATTTCGATTGTTATTAGGAGTGTTCTTCTTTCTCCACATCCCTGTCAGCATCTGTTGTCACCTGAGTTTGTGATCTTAGCCATTCTGACTGGTGTGAAGTGGAATCTTAGGGTTGTTTTGATTTGCATTTCCCTGCTGACTAAGGCTGTTGAACACGTCTTTAGGTGCTTCTTGGCTATTTGATATTCCTCAGTTGAGAATTCTTGGTTTAGCTCTGTACCCCATTTTTTTTCCATAGCTGAGGACCCAACCCAGGGCCTTATACTTGCTAGGCAAGTGCTCTACCACTGAGCTAAATCCCCGGCCCCGTACCCCACTTTAAATGGGGTTATTTGACTCTCTGGAGTCTAACTTTTGAGTTCCTTTTTTATATTTGATATTAGCCCTCTATTGGTTGTAGGATTGGTAAAGATCTTTTCCCGGTCTGTTGGTTGCTGTTTTGTCCTATTGACAGTGTCCTTACAGAATCTTTGCAATTTTATGAGGTTCCATTTGTAAGCCATTGTTCTTCTGTTAGGAAGTTTTCCCCTGTGCTCATGTGTTCAAGGCCCTTCTCCACTTTCTCTTCTCTTGGTTTGAGTGCATCTGGTTTTAAGTGAAGGTTCTTGATCCACTTGGACTTGAGCTTTGTACAAGGCAATAAGAATGGATCAATTTGCATTCTTCTACATGCTGACCTCTAGTTGAACCAGCATGGGTTCCTTCCAGCTTGAACTTGTGCCCAGAGCAAACCTAGGGCTTTGGCTCCCCAGCTATTCCTGCAACACCCTGAGAAAGCTTGACTCCCAGGAGTTCTGTCAGACACAACAGGATCTCAGGATAACAGAATCCTAGAATCACAGGATCACAGAGACAGCTGGACTCTGAGGAGTTCTGACACAACCAGGATCACAGGAAAATGTCTTAGTTATTCTGTGTGCTAATTTTCTTAATTTTGCTGCTACCAATTATCCAACAACCAGCAACTTATGGGTAGCATGAGTCTTTTGACTTACAGCTACAGGAGATACAGTCCATTGTGGTAGGGAAGTTATGATGTCAGGGTTCTGAGGTCATATTGTGTCTGCATTCAGAAGGCAAGAGCTGAAATGAGGCTGGGTTGTAAAAGCTTAAGGCCTCCTCACATTGGCAACATCTTCAGCCAGACTCTACTTCTTAAAGATTCTACAACCTTCCAAAACAGTAGCACCATTTAGGAACCCAAGTGTTCAGACACATGAGGTTGTGGGAGATGTTTCACATTCAAACCACAGTTATGACTAACAGTTAATGTATCCTTGAGTTAAAAGTGTAAAAATACACTGATGGAGTTTCCAACGAAAGCAGAAGCTTCTGCTGGTCCATATGAGAAAAAGTTATCTGCTAGATCAGTAGCTGCATGCCATGTACAAGGATGTATGTTGTCTGCCCAAGCAAGGACACCACATACAGCACCGGCAACAGAAGGTACTGATAGTCAGTTGTCATTTTCCACCATCCATTCTTTCCCTGCATTGGCCAGATAGGAGAGTTAAAGGAGATATGGGAACCACCACTCCTGCATCTTTCAAGTTTTGATGCTGACATCAATTTTTGTAAGTCATCCTGAGATTTGATATTGTCTATATTACCTTTCTTCCTTTAAAAATGCATTTCTAGGGGCTTGGGGATTTAGCTCAGTGGTAGAGCACTTGCCTAGCAAGTGCAAGGCCCTGGGTTTGGTCCCCAGCTCCGGAAAAAAAAGAAAAGGAAACAAAAATGCATTTCTAATCCTAAACTTTCTTGTAAACAATGCTTTTATTGCATGTAAGTTTTGCCATGATTTGTTTTCATTTTTGCCAAGATATTTCTTAAAAAAATAAGTATTTAATTTTATCTTTGCTCCATAAAAGTCTTAAGTGAGAAAAATAATTATAGCTGTATGTGGTGATGCATACCTATAATCCCCGCATGGGGGTGGGGGGTGTGGTGGGGTGGGCAGGAAGTCCAGGTGTTCAAGACCAGCCAACTTGCTACACAGAAAGTTCACAGCCAGCCTGCCATACATAGACCTGTCTTAAGACAAACACACACAGCCAGGCTGTGAGGGCTCAGTTGATGCTCTCCTGGCCTGCATGAAGACCTGGCTTGAGCCCTAGCACTGCATACAGTTGCATGGTGGCACATTCCTGTAACTCTTAGCAGCACACATGTACCATCCTCAGCTACTTATCAAGTTCAGTGCCAGGTTAGGCTACAAAACACACCCCTCCCCCCACCCCATCCATACTGACTAAAAGAGAAAACACATAATCATCATCAACTTTCTTCTGAGACAAGTTTCTGTGTGTAGCCCTGACTGTCCTAGAACTTTGTCCTAGAACTTTGGCTGGCCTACTCCTATTCTCCTGCCTCTGCCTCCCCAGTGCTGGGATTAAAGGCATGTGCCACCATACCTAGACTATAATCAATTTTTTAATGAATGATTACTTTCCTTAAGTTATCAATACAGAAGTCCCCATAATAAAATCTGGTATTTTGGGGCTGGGGATTTAGCTCAGTGGTAGAGCACTTACCTAGGAAGCGCAAGGCCCTGGGTTCGGTCCCCAGCTCCGAAAAAAAGAACCAAAAAAAAAAAAAAATCTGGTATTTTGTGGACTTTCTTGTGTCAGTTTAAGTTTCTGGAAATGGAAATGTTTCTCTAAAATCTTGTCTGTTTTATTCTAGAATAGTCTTCTAATCTGAATTGAAAATGATCTTCTGAGATTCATCTCAGTCCATCTTGTCTCTGCCTGCTTTCTCTGACTTTGTTTTACATGCACAGGTGAATGGGTGTGCTTTATGTGTTGTTTGTTTCTTAGCTCTTCTTCTGCAATTGCCTTCAACTCAGATTGCCCTGCCTCTGCTTCCCAAGAGCTGGGAGTCAAGATGTGCACTACAATCCCTGCCTTGATTGTAATTTGTACTTTGTTGATAGTATTTCTATGTCAGATTTCTGTATTTTATCCCGAATGGTTTCTTTATTCTTTTTTTTTTTTTTTTTTCGGAGCTGGGGACCGAACCCAGGGCCTTGCGCTTCCTAGATAAGTGCTCTACCACTGAGCTAAATCCCCAGCCCCTGTTTCTTTATTCTTAAATACACAGATTCATGTCTTCCAAACAGTTTTCATTTTTATTCCTTTTTTTCCTAAATATGCTGTTTTGAAGAACACACTTTTTTCTTTCTTTTTTCTTCCTGAAGTTATTAAGGCCATGTTGGTACTCAGCAGTGTCCTAATGTCTCTAGTATCTGTTTTTCCTTTCATTCTTCTGTCTCGTCCCCAAGTCAGATAATCTCAGGTGACTTCTCCTCACGCTCCTTGAGTCTTTCTGCTGCCCATGCAGATCTGCTGTTGAGCTTAAGCTAACGACATTCTCATTTCAGTTACTATATTTTTGAACTCTAGAAATAGTTCTACTTAGGGCCTTTTAAAGGTTTCCATCTTTTTGCTGATATTCTGTTTTGGAGAAAAAGTATTCCCAGATTTCTCTTTAGTTGTTTGTACATGCTCTTTGACCATATTAAGAGTTAAAGACAAGACCTTTGTCTGATAGGTCCAATGTTCAGACTTTATTAGACAACTGCTATTACTTTTCCGCGTATCTACCAATTTTCCTCTTTCTTTACATGATTTATCAATTTTTTTTTCTTTTTTCGGAGCTGGGGACCGAACCCAGGGCCTTGTGCTTGCTTGGCAAGCGCTCTACCACTGAGCTAAATCCCCAACCCCTGATTTATCAATTTTTAATGTGTATATAACTCTAACCATTTTAAATATATAGCATGGTAATTATATTTTCTCACCTTCTCAGAGTTTGTACTATTTGTCTAGTGACTATTCTAAGTTTATAAAATGTCTATTATTGACTCTGTGTGGCCGTTGGACTCTGCCTAGATTAGTTATTAGCTAATGACTTGAGAGAGATCCCTAAGCCATTTCGAAGAGGGGAGGAGGGAAAGGAGAGAGAGAAGTTGAGCTGCAGACAAATGAGACCGTCCCAGTCTTGGCCTGTGTCTTAGTCGCTGTCCTGTTTCTGTGAAGAGACACTCTGTATGACCAAGGCAACTCTGATGAAAGGAAGCATTAAATTGGGGCTTGCTTACAGTCTCAGAATGTTAGTACATTATCATCATGGCAGAAAGCTTGTGGAAGAGAATTACATTCTGAAACATAGGCAACAGGCAGAGAGAGGGGTTGTATGTGTGTGGTGGGGACAGACAAGACACTGGACTTTCGGAACCCCAGAGCTCACTCCTAGCAACAAAGCTCTTTCAATAATGACACACCTACTCCAACTAGGTCACACCCCCTAATCTTTCAAAAATATTCTACTGGGGACTCAGCATGCAAATATGAGTCTCTAGGGGCCATTCTTATTCAAACCACCACACCCAGTTAACTTTTGGAGCATGATGTCCATACCTAGCTGCATCCTGTGCCTCTCTGCTTATACAGAGCTCGAAGGTGGACCCGATGTGAGAGCTTCAGTGCCTTTTCTGGTCTTTCTAAGCATATGCTCTAGATGTGTACATAATCTTTTAGATTCCAAGGAATATGGGGGAGCATTTCAAAGACACTTTCCCATAGTCTTTCTTTCCAGATGCTGCCCCTTGACTGATTTAGTTATCCTTTACAGGGCTTTATTTTTCCTTCCTTCCTTCCTTCTTCCCTCCCTCCTTCCTTCCCTCCCTCTCTTCTCTCCTTCCTTCCTTTCTTCCTCCCTCCCTCCCTTCCTTCCTTCCTTCCTTCCTTCCTTCCTTCCTTCCTTTCTTTCTTTTTCTTTCTCTTGCATATATTGCATCATAACTGCAGTTTCTCCTCCCTTTGTACCCCCCGCACCACCCCATCCACTTCTCCTCCCATTATTTCCCTTCAGAAAAAGAGCAGGCCTCCCAGGGATATAATGGACATGGCATAACAATTTACAATAAAGCTAGGCACAAACCTTCATGTGGCCCAGTAGGAGGAAAAAGGTTCCAAGAGCAGGCAAGAGAGTCAGAGACCCCACCCCCAGCCCAAATTTCTACTGTTAGAAGTCTCACAAGAACACCAAGCTACATAGCATAGCATATATGCAGAGGGCTTAGCGGACCCATACAGGGTCCATGATTGTTGCTTCAGTCTACAAGTCCCTGTGAGCCCTGTCCAGTTGGTGCTGTGGGCCTGTTTTCATGGTATTTTGGCCTTCTCTGGCTCCTGCCATCCTTCCTTGCCCTCCTCTGTGGTCATTCTCCAGGCTCTGCCTAGTGCTTGGCAGTAGGCCTCTGATCTTCATATCCCATTGGTTGCTAGGCCTCTGATCTTCATATCCCATTGGTTGCTAGGCCTCTGATCTTCATATCCCATTGGTTGCTAGGCCTCTGATCTTCATATCCCATTGGTTGCTAGGCCTCTGATCTTCATATCCCATTGGTTGCTAGGCCTCTGATCTTCATATCCCATTGGTTGCTTGGCAGTAGGCCTCTGATCTTCATATCCCATTGGTTGCTAGGCCTCTGATCTTCATATCCCATTGGTTGCTTGGCAGTAGGCCTCTGATCTTCATATCCCATTGGTTGCTAGGCCTCTGATCTTCATATCCCATTGGTTGCTTGGCAGTAGGCCTCTGATCTTCATATCCCATTGGTTGCTGGATTATGCCTGAAGCAGTCGCTTATAATGAGTTGAATAGGAATGGCCCCAAAGACTAATGTGTTTGAATGCTTGGCCCATAGGAAGTGGTACTATTAGAAGGTGTGGCCTTGTTGGAAGAAGTGTGTCACTGTGGAGGTAGACTTTGAGGTCTCATGCTCAAGCTAGGCCTAGTGGGGCAGACTCCTGTTGCCTGTGGATCAAGATGTCGAACTCTCAGGTCCATCTCCAGCACTGTGTCTGCCTGCACACTGCCATTTTTCAGTCATGATGATAATGGACTGAACCTCTGAACTGAAAGTCAGCCCCAGTGAAATGTTCTCCTTTCTAAGACTTGCTGTGGTCATGGTGTCTCTTTGCAGCAATAGAACCTTAACTCAGACAGTACCTCTCAGATAGCAGTTGAGCTAGACGCCATCTATGAGCATGGCGCATGGCAGATGTTAGGAATCACTCCATTGACTTTTTTTATTTATTTATTTATTTATTTATTTATTTATTTATTTATTTACTTTTGGCCAATTGTGTTTGGTTTTATCTTGGGTCTCTAGGCTGTCCAGCTTTTGGTTCCTATTCATGTGTGTTTCTTGTATGTGTTCATGTACACAAGCATTTAGTCACATACATTGTAGTACTCTTGTGGATGCTGAAGGGGCTATTTTAAGAGCATTAGTTCTCTTCTTCCCTCTTGTGGATTCCAGGATCAACTTAGGTTGATCAGATTTGGTGGTATGGGCCTTGAACCACAGAATACTGGCCACTTTTAAATGTTCTTGACACGTGTTATCTGTACACTTTTAGAGTTCTAAACTTGATTTTTTAAAAAATGGAAAGTCTTTAAAATATCAGAGTAGGCAGATAAGTCAGAACAACCATAATTCTTTGAGAACAAGGGCAACTGTCCTTTTCTTGTACTGGGAGCTCACACCGGGAGTGGAGATTGGCGCCTTCAGAACCCTTACTGAGAGTCAGCTTCATGCCGTCCTACGTCATGCCGTCCTACATCATGCCGTCCCACGTGCTCACCCGGTTGCTAGAAACTTCGATTGGTTTCCAGAGTTCAAATGAAGTTGACTCTGACGGTTTTGCCTGGTTATTCACTGTCTCTGTGGCAGGGCAGCCCTTGGAGTCCCCTCCTACCTTTTCACTGAGATTTGATCACAGGATTCCATTTTGATGAGCATGTATTACATTTAACAACGTTTTAAGAGTGACAGTGTCTCTTCATTACAGAGGTTATCCAAGTGATAATTCTGTTTGCCTGCTAGTGAACTAGATCACATTTAGAAGGAATAGAGCAATGACAAATTAATGTAGTACATCTCTTGATATTAACAATGGTCAACTCACTAATCACCCAGTCGATTTTTTTCTTAGTAAGTCAGATTTTAGATAGTCTGTTCTACTGTTCTAAATTCAATCTATAGTAGAAGTATGGCATTGTATGTTGGAGAAGCCAGCACACATCAGACACTTAACCTTTAAAACTTAGAGTGTGGCTTGGTGCTGGGTTGCTGTGTACCTGGATTCCTAGCTATCCAGGAGACTTTGCAAGGCAGGGTAACTATTGAGCCCAGGAGTTGAAAACAGCTTGGGCAGGCAGCATAGTGGGTCTCACTGTGCATGAGGTCCGACCTCAAACACCAGCACCCTTAGCAAGAAGAAGCAGAATTTCCAGGGACGTGCCTTAGAATTTTGTGGGTATATGCTCCCAGTGTTTAATCAAATAAATAAGATGGTAATGGTTATTTTTCACTGCCTCCCTAACGCTTCCTTCTTTTACAAATTTAAGCTTAAATCTTAATATTTTCTGTGTTGAATTCTGTGTTCATTTTTGTATAAAAATATAACTTGAAATGTTACTTAGCTTTTCACTGCAAAATGGGCTCAATAACTCCCACAGTATGTGGCTAAAATTAAGACCGCTGAAATGCCTTACATTAAATACATGCATACGCTATCTCAAGGTACAACTTGCCCAGTGGACATCTTTTTAGAATGGAAAGCCATCTGACTTACAGTAGACCTTGTTAGTGAAATAACCCCATTGGGCAGATTCTCTAGAAGAAAATTTATGTTTTCGTGTAGTATGTGAGGCCAGCTCCTTAGGAGACGATGGTCTGGTTTTGTAGCCAAGTGAAAAACCAAGAACACAAGGATGGTGAGCTGCACCTTCAAGGGTAATCGCGTGAGAGAACACCAGGATAGGCCAGTGAGGTTGGGAGGCAGAGTTAAAGCAGTGGCGTAACAGAAGGTAATCACAACCCTTGGAGGTGTTGAAACAGAACTATCTGGCTGTACTTAGATTTGGGGTCCATACTGGGGCTGAAAATTTGAGGAGAAAAGACCAGAAGCAAGAAAATGTCTTGGGTGACTAGTAGTCATTTTTATTTTTAAGGCATATATGTTAAATGATATGTGTCATTTTAAATTTTAATTAGAGATTATCCATTTGGTACATGGCCCCTTTGCATGACAAAAGGATTCACCACACATTTCCACTTAAAAATTCACCCCTTTCCTTCATGTATTACCTGTCATCTGATGTGGGCAGTACAGATTTTCCTTAAGCAAATTTAAAATGAAATAATACATACCTATTATCTACAAGTTTCACTCAGTTTTATAGCTCCTGGGTGCTTCCTAAGTCAGAGAAGTATTCAGAAGTATTTCAGCAGAATACTTCTAGGGTACCATACCAGCCTGAAGCAACATGACACACCCCACCCCCACCCTGTGAAAATAACGGCTTATAAAGAAAAGCTTTGACAGGCTAATTGTCGAGGGGGGGGGGAGTGTCTTTCTTTCTCCAAATCTTTAACAACCATTTGGCCCCTGGTGTATAGATTTATTTTGTGTGTGTGTTGGTTTGAGTTTATATTGTTATAGCCATTTAGTAAAATAGTTTTAGTACTTAAGTGGACAAATGGCTATCAAACAAATTTAATAAGTCATTTTACTGTCACTTGCCTCGAAAATCTGTTTTTAAATACAATGTAAATGAAGTTTTGAACTTTGGTGTGTATTTATTCTAGCCACATAAATAATGTTTTCTTATTGTACCCACACAAACAAGATTACTATTATGTTAACAGCTACCTAATCTGAAGCTCTGTCCTCTGTGTCCGTGTGTGTATTTTAAAATGTAAAGCATATATATCGGGCAAGGCTTTGTTGGTGGTAGTGGGGAGACTGAGATGGTGGAAATGCCCTTTAAAGTACATAACTATTTGTAATTGCATCTGTTTTCAAATGAATGCAAATTTACCTCCCTTTGACATATAAAATTGGGATTCCATAAGTTGTTGCTGGATGATAAGTTCAATATAAATAACAATAAAGAAAGTAGGGTTGGGGATTTAGCTCAGTAGCAAGCACAAGGCCCTGGGTTCGGTCCCCAGCTCCAAAAAAAAAGGAAAGAAAAAAAAAAGAAAGAAAGAAAGTTTATATATGAGCTTGTGCTGCAGAAACTGGTTCTAAGATTCTCTAGTAAATAACAAAGTTCTTTGACGGCACACAGATATATTTTTAATTTGTCTTTTTTATATCTTAATTACTGGAAAAGATTTATTGGCTAATTTTAGGGAGGAAAGTGTTGGAAAAGTTTTGCCAAATGCGGACTTGTTTGAATGACTGTATGGTAATGGAAAGTTAAGAGGAGAGCCAAATTAGATTGAGTGATTGTTCAGTCCTGTGGGTCCGGCTGGCTGCACAGCCTGTTGTTAGCCTGATTGCTCAAATTACATTGCCTGGGGTCCTGCACTTGGTTGGCTGTCTTCTCAGATCTTAAGAAGGTTCTGGGAATTCCTCTTTCTGACAAAGTTTGCTTTGTATTTTTTCCCTCCCCCTCCCAACCCAGGATGCTTCATCTGCAGACATCAGAAAAGCATATCGTAAGCTTTCACTAACCTTACATCCAGACAAGAACAAAGATGAAAATGCAGAAACTCAATTTAGACAAGTAAGTGAAATGCAGTCTTATTTATATACATAAATATATAATGATACTTGTATCAACTGATATGCTTATGCTAGAAATATTAACTTACATGTAGAATATTTTCATTTAAACATGAAGTAGCTTAAATATATAACATTTAGATTTTTGTTTTTGTTTTTGTTTTTTTTTTTTATGGAATACTGTTGTACCAACACTTTGTGTCATTTAGAGTTTCTTAGTTGTTGGAGGGTCTTGGCTCTCATAATTTTCTTGTCTAGATTATGCTCTTATTCTTAATATTTTTAAGGAAAACTATTACTTTTACACCTTTCACAAAAATTCATTTGATATCAAGCAACCTTTAAATATCTAAGGTGCTTCCAAAAACATACAATGTTACGTATAATTGGATTTTTACTATTTATCGCATAGATGGGCACATGGGGCTTTCTGCATGTGCTTTATAGAGCTTTCATCCTCCTATGTGATTTCTTACAGTTGTAAGTATTTTTATTTTAAAGTAATGCTTTTATTTTAGTTGGTGGCCATTTATGAAGTTTTAAAGGACGATGAAAGAAGGCAGAGGTGAGTGCATTTGTGTTTGTGAACTTGGATGGGCAAGTTTCATGCTACAGCCTTTAAAGGACAGAATCGAGTCCTGCTTAAATTAGGCTTTGTTTGTTCATTCCTTCGTTTGTTTGTTTGTTTCTTCCAAGAACTGCATTGTTTTATAGTCAGTTGTAGAACAGAACTCATTGCTTTTGAACATACTTACCGATTAGGATCATGAGTCATAAATTTAGCAAGTTTTGCTTCATTAGAAAAGACTTTTACCAGGGGTGTTTATGCCCTGGGAAACAACCAGGTCTTGATTTCAACCAAATGCACACGCTCAACAGTATCTGATAGTAACCCCATGTATTCGGTGGGTCCACTGCTCCCAGGCCTCCCTCTTAAGTGAGGCTACTTTAGTAATCCCTTAGTATGTACTTCCCTTTACCTCCAGATAGCCCAGGTGATGAGCTGTTAGACGTGCAGGAACTGTAGAAGATGGGGGTAGAGGAGAACCGCTCCTCTTTGCTCATTTGTTTTCTTTCCTACGTCTGCTACTGGGATTGTGTCTGCTAACCTTAGAAGACACCTTTCAGAAGAGCAGTAATACATGTACTCGCAGAGTGGTTTATAGTGCCAGTGATTACATAGCCTTTCCCGTGTTGTTGAATGTATGGAATTCCGGTACAATTGTGAGGTCTTTGGAGATTTTAATCGTACCCATAGAAAGAAACACATTTTAAATCACCCTTTGAGACATATATAACTGAAACACAAGTTTCACACATACACCAAAATCATTGCCGGTGAAATAAACTGTGTGCGCGTGTATGTGTGTATGTGTGTATGTGTGTGTGCGCGCACGTGTGCGCATGTGTGTGCATTTGTTTGTCTCATTCTGAACTTGTTAGTCTTTAAAGAACAAACAGTAATAATGTTGGTTGGAGTCCAACAGGTTGATTTCATGAGACAGTAGTGGACAACATGGGAAATCTGACTGTGTTATGTTAAACAGATGTGCATTTGACATTTAAGTAAAGCAGCAGGCCTAAATATCTGGTTTGCTTGTGGCTAGCACAAGCTTATAGACAAACCCTAGAATTATACTGTGAGACATTCTGAGTTTTTCTTCAAATATATGGTCTGGAATAATTCTATGTCCTAAAATGTTAGCTGTCCTTCCTGGTTCTTGTTGTAACTGTTTAATTTGAATATCCCAGTTGGTCAGGTTGTAATATGGGATTCAAATACTATCTTGAAACTCTTTGTTTTATAACAAGAACTGACTGGTATTAGTCAGGTGTTTCAGAGAAATCCTGTTGAAAGACGCTTTCCTTACACTGTACATTTATTCTAGTAGCTTTCCTTTAGTTAACAGCTAGTTTTGTCTCACACATTAAGAATGTGCCATAAAGATAGCTTGTTTTATTTTTCCAACATCTTTGCCATTGAGTTGTATCTTTTTGCTGGTTGTTCTTTTAGAAGTCAGTAAATTTTGTGATAACTTTTTCTAATTACAAAAATCATTTCTGTTTTTTCACAGCAAATCACTTCTTACCTATTAATTGTTTCTGTGTTAACATAGACTCATAACATAATCTCTTTAGGAATAGTTCCCTCTGCATTTACTTTAGTGTTAGCTGGGGGAAAAGGACCTGACAGTTACACAAACATCTGTAGTATTTATAACCCTTGAGGCACAAGTAACTCTTTTGTAACTGGTTTTCCTTGAGGCAAAAGACTTAACTAATCAAGTTGAGACTAACTTCTTTAAAGCTTGTGCCTGAGGCCAAATGACCTGTGAATATTTAGACACAGGAGAAAAGTGTCTGCAGATATTTTCAGTAAGATTCTTGGTTCCTTAAAAGGGAAAGAGTAGTCAGCGATATCTAACACCATATCATACTGCTCGCAATAAATACATTTTGCTGGCACATTCTTTATCATAAATATTCCTTGGGCAAGTGCTGTAAGATTGTAACCTAGGCATGTAGTTTGTAAAGTTATCGTAGAAATGTTTCCTGTTTTCTACAGAGATGTAATTATATTTATCTCGAAATTAGATAAATAGCTTATATTTTTGTGAGAAAGGGAATAGCAGTAATGCAGTGAATAAGTTAACAAATGCAGTAGCTTTTTTTCTTTAGAAAATGGTATGTTTTATTTTGTTTTGTAATGGACTCATTTAGGTATAAATTGCATATTATGAATTTGCCTGCTGTAAGTGTATAATCCAGTGATGTATACTAACTATACATACCTCAGCATCCCCTCTCCACAACCCAGTCTTTACATTTTCATCCTCAAAAAACTGTCTCCCAAGCCCATTTATAGGCAGGTCCTGCTCTGAGTTCCAGCTGTAGGTAATCCAAGTGTGTTTGCAGTGTGTCTGCTCCGTCCGTCTCCTCGTGGCCTCGTCACTCAGTATCCAGTTCTTGGCATCTGGCTCCCTTCATTCAGGCTGTCCATACCACATGCATCCTGCTGCTCTTCCTGCCCCTACTTCCCTATCCCGTTGTGGGGATGGCTTTGTTTGCCCATCACTGTGATGGACCTCTGGCTTTAACACTTTGTGTAGAAGGTGCTGTGAACATTAGCATAAAAGTCTTCCTACAGACAAGTTTCATTTCTTAGGTAGAACAAATTCCTAAAAGAACATGTGGAAACTAACTTCCCCACTCCTCTAATGCATAGATTATAACATGAAAATAACAGATTTTCCAGTGAACATAGGAATCCTAGCACAGAATACTCACTTAGATTCTGTAGCACTTGTACTCATTTGAAGGACTAGCAGCCCATGATCCAACACGAATTTCTACCCGAGGTCCCAAAGTTTTTACATAAATTTTTGAGAACTACTTACTACCTGTGTATTGAATTATACTTGGGTAATATTAGCCTGTGTAGTTTTGCTTTAGAAGTATTATAAATTTAACTAGTATTTTTCTTTTCCTTTTTTTGGGGGGGGGGTCCTCTTTCAGGGCAGAGGGGGTTTGTATGTGGTTCAGACTGGCCTTAAACGTTGTACCTACCAAGTACTGAGATTAAAGGTGTGTGCTTACACACCTGGCAAGCTAGTGTTTCTACCAGTCCAATTCTGCAACTTAAATGTTCCTCTGTTATATTACTATGTTTGTAAGCCTTAAAAGTTTTTAGTTTACCAAAGAAAATTATGTCTCATACAAATACTGTTTAAAATGTGTACATTAACGTTAATTTATTAAGACTTTTATAAATTACAAATTAACTTTAAATTTTAGTAGAGATCTGTTCAAATCTGAGAATAAGAAATCTAATTTAGGACTTAAATGAAGCTATAAGATATATAAACATTATATAAAATCCTGTGTTATAGTAGATTTCACATGTACACGTGCACACACAAACACACACACACACACACACGATCAGCTAATTTAGTGTTGATTCTTGTTTCTATAATCTCTACACAACTGATTTTTACTGGAAGGTTTAAAATTTGACCGAAATGGAAATTATATTATTATATTATTATATTATTATATATTATATATTATATTATTTTTAAGCTAAAAATTTAAATTCTGTAGGATAGAAAAATTTTAACAAATTGTGTAGGATAGTAATTTTAACAAATGCTAGAATTATTTATTCATGTTTTACTACTCAGATTTTCATTTTGACTTTGTTTCTATTTTACTGTTTGTATTGCTACTTAAATTAATGTAAATGTTTTGTACTGGTAGTTTAAGATTATTTTAAATCTGTTCTCCAGTATTTCTAGCAGGCAGGTATGTGCTGACTTTAGTTCTAGTGTGGCCCTCACTAATGGCCGAGTGGCTGTCTCTTATGTTCATCGTGTGTATTGAAGACAATGAAGTGCAGTGAATGTGCACTAGGCCGTATGTTGGACTTGTGGAATTGATCAACTGGGTGCTCTGAATTCCAAGAAGACGCCTTTAGAATCCATGCTAGATTTTATTTGTGTGTTAGTGATTTCTGTATGATAGAGGTTTGCTTCTGACTACTTGTATCACATTTATACATTCATACATTCTCAATGCGGTTTAATGCAGGCTTAAGCATAATTTATATCCATCTCAGCTACAGAGCATTTATGCGTATGTATTTAAATATAGAAACACATAGTAAAGTGATGTAAATTTTGTGTTGTCAACACATTTTTTTGTTGTCAAATAACCTGTGAGTTTCTGTGTATATTTTAAGAAGTATATTTGTCTTTTCAGTGTCCCATCAGGAAGGTAGTAACTTATCTTTAACAACATACATTTTAAGAAGTGAGCTATAATGGACACCATCTTCCCTTCAAATGGCCAGTTGTGTGAGCCATAGAGCTCACTGTGTAAAATCAGGGGGATGGGGCACTGACTGTGTGCTAACCCCTGTACTACCCCGTGGGCACTGTTCTGTTCCAGAGTGGCAGGGCAGCAAGCAGACCTGTGCCTCTCACGTGTCCGCCCTGCTGGCTTGTATGTGGCTGTCTACTGAATCCAGCTCATATGCTGATGGAAATAGTAGCTGTTCCCAGTGCTGCTGACGAAATGTCTGATGAAGAGTCTTAGTTACGTCTTCAGTACAGCTTAGACCCAGTGCAGGTTGGGTATCCGTGTCAGTGCTGTAAGGAGTCAGCACCACACCCTCTGATTCATTTCTTTTGATAAACATGCCTTTTAGGAGCTATTTCAGTGGATATTTCTGAAGATAGTTTTTCATTAAGTTTTATTTTTTCTCAAGAAATCTAATATAGAACAGAGTTCAGAATGGACATGGGACACAATGCTCGCTGTACCTCACTGGAGCGCTGTGATCTTACCATACACCTGGGTCTGAATTAGCCAGTTTGTAAAAATAGATTTAAACATAAAATTCTGAAGACAAGAAATAAGTTTTCTAGGAAGTCATAATGTTATATCTTGAAGTTAATGTTTAAGGAATTCTCTGAAAAAAGAGAATAATATAAAAATTTGCCTGGGGGTTGGGGATTTAGCTCAGTGGTAGAGCGCTTGCCTAGCAAGCACAAGGCCCTGGGTTCGGTCCCCAGCTCCGAAAAAAAGAAAAGAAAAAAAAAATTTGCCTGGTCCTGCCACCACAAAACCATATTGTAATTTGACTTTTTGTAAATTACCTTTTACTACTCAGATACTAAGATATAGTAGTATTAATTGGTTTTTAAAGATTGGCAAATAAATTATATTTTATATTAATAACCAGTGGGTTATTTTTACTTTAAAAAAATAAATTTTCTATAATAAACCCTGTGCTTTATATTTTTAGCATATCTCCAAGGTATCAATTTAATAACCCTCAAAGTAGCTACTGCAGTTGTTGCATTTAAATTGATTTACATGTCAAGACTGGCAGTTCAGCAGCTGCGCCATTATTCCTAGATCGGTCAATTTACTGGAGAAAACCCACTACTGAGCTCTCCTGACCTGCCTGACAATATAGGTCCTATTTCTAGTCCTGTAATTAGGCCTGCGACTAACTCAGAATATTTTTAATTAAAATATTTTGGTCAATGTGTTGCACCAAATTAGGCCTTTCAGTGGAGGTTTAATTCTGGAAATAGCGTGATTAGAATATTTAATGAGTTGTGTTCAATTAAGATTAACAGGTTGTGTGTATTGAGCATACAGTGCGTGTGACCATTTTGAGTCTCACAATTATAAATGTTACTTCTTATTTTTAACTTTAAAAATATTTGCTCAATAACTGACAGATAAATTTAAATTCAGTTGAGTTTTTATTTAAACTTTTCTTTTAGCTCGATAGTACCAAGAATGGTGATTTAAATTTGTTACAAGGAAAGCTGTTATGCATTGATGTTCTTCCCTTCCAGTAAAGGCCACAAACGAGGAAATTGCTACTTAACTGTTTACAAATAAGCAGTTTTATTGTGAACTCTGACATGCATTTGTTGTTTTCATGTCCTCTAATTTGAGATCTTTTTGTTCTTAGAGGAACATGAGCTCTGCAAAATCTTAAGGCACTCATTTTATTTATGTCATTAAGAAGCCTTAGTAGGGAGTTGGAGAGATGGCTCAGTGGTTAAGAGCACTGGCTATTAACCACTTTACTCTTCTAGAGGACCTGGGTTCAATCCCCAGCACCGACATGACAGCTCACAACTGTTTGTAACTCCAGTTCTGGGGGATCTGACATCCTTACACAGACATATATGCAATCAAATCACCAATGTACATAAAATAAAAATAAATAATTTTTAAAAAGAATCTTTAATAAAATAATATGAATAGATATTTCAACACTCAACTACCATTATCAAGAGGGTAAATACAAGTGTGGATATCCTGAGTTTGATTCAATTAATTCATTCAAATAATATGTAATTCATATTGCTCTGGTTTTATTTATTAATATCCTCCATTAGAACCTACCTTTTGTTGCTGATTCTGTGCTAGAGAATTTTCCGTAACAGTGTAAATAGGTACATCACTCTAGGAGGCATGTGGCTGGGTGCTGTAAGCATGAGATCCAGGATGTGGTGTATTACTACTTCTGGCCTTCCGGAAGACTTCGTTACTTAAGCCACACAGTCATGCTTTGATTTACTAGGAACTGTGATGCTGATAAACTCCATAGCTGTTATGTCTCTGAGAGAAAATTTATTCTTTCTCTTTTAAATATAGGTACAAATGAAGTTTAGTTTTGCTTTGGTTTTGCATTAACTCTCCATGAAAAACTGTTGTATTTGCTACCACAGGTATGATGATATTCTGATCAACGGACTTCCAGATTGGCGACAGCCTGTATTCTACTACAGGAGAGTGAGAAAAATGAGCAATGCTGAGCTGGCCTTGCTCCTGTTCATTATTCTCACCGTAGGCCATTACGCCGTGGTGTGGTCCATCTACCTGGAAAAGCAACTGGTAAGTGATGGAGCTCCACCACGGTCCAGCCTCCTCATTTTAGTCACAATTCCAGACATTTATTTCTCACATGATGGAGATTCCTATTTTTCTACATGTTCTCTGAATTCTAATAGTTGTGCTATCACTAGTTACTGTTTAATTTATTTTTATGCCGAGAATATATAAAAAAAATCTTTCTTTAAAAAAAAATACGGGCTGGAGAGATGGCTCAGTGGTTAAGAGCATTGACTGCTCTTCCAGAGGTCCTGAGTTCAATTCCCAGCAACCACATGGTGGCTCACAACCATCTGTAATGAGATCTGATGCCCTCTTCTGGTGTGTCTGAAGAGAGCAACAGTGTTTGTGCATAAAATAGTTAATTAAAAAAAAAAAAAAAGTAAGTGGGGTTGGGGATTTAGCTCAGTGGTAGAGCGCTTGCCTAGCAAGCGCAAGGCCCTGGGTTTGGTCCCCAGCTCTGAAAAAAAAAAAAAAATACTGCATTTGAATTTGTAATAAAACCTTGTCAAATCAAGCTATATCCTACTAAGTAGAATTTTTTTTTTTTTTTTTACGTAATTACTTGAGAAATTTTTGTCACAGGCTTTTTTTTTTTTTTTTTTTTTTTGGAGCTGGGGACTGAACCCAGGCCAGGGCCTTGCGCTTGCTAGGCAAGCTCTCTACCACTGAGCTAAATCCCCAACCCCTGTCACAGGCTTCTTATATAAATGTGTTTAAAAACATAAAAGTGAAATTTAAAATGAAGATAAAACTTCAGGGATCATTTTGTTAAAGGATGTGCTATACTTTCTTAGTCTAATATGCTAAGGATTTTTATTTGCTATAAATAATTAAATGTTTATAAACATTCATGGACTATCATTTACTCTTTTTAAAGTAGCATCATTGAAGGCACATGAATAATAACAAGTAAGCTGAATACTTTCTTTTCTTAGAAAATTCTGGTTGCTATGGAGATACACATGGCCGACAGTGCTGAGTCTCATGTGTCTGTGAGGCCAGATACCATGGCAACGCTTATGATGATAGATTGATGACTTTACTTGACCATGGTGGACCCTTCATACAATTGCGTAAATGGTCTTCTAGTGTCTTGTCTTTGGGAAGGAATCTTTATAGCGTGTGAGTTGTACATGTCAGTTACTCTCACTCTTCTCATGGTAAGGATGAACTGCTTAGTAGAAAGAAGAGAGAGAAGAAGAGGAAGACAGGAAGCAAGAGTGTGGATGCAGCGAAACCTGGTGCTTCTGAGAGGAACGAAAGGTAGGCGCGGAGCACGGCTCTGTCCCATGTGTGCCCTCCACAGACGCCCGTGCACCTGCCCTAGGCTCACAGATACGCGTGTGCCACAATTTCAAGATAAAGTCTGAGCTTAAGCAACATTCTTAGGTTTTCTCTTCTTATGAACTATCCTTATCTATCTACATACTAACCTCTCAAACTCTTGTAGTTACAAGTTTTTGTTCTGAACTTTGCAAACAAAATGCTAGTAGAAATAATGTGTCTCTGTTCAGAATTGACAGTCAGTGAGGAAGTGAATGGCACACAGCCATCTGCCTGTTTCCTGCAGTGACACAAGTGGGGAATACTTCAGCACACTGTCCTTCGTTTTTATGCCACCTTGGTTGTTACCTGTCAGCACTTGGGAACACTTTGATGATGGCTGCTCTTTTAATGGCTGAAGCAGTCGTCAGGTTTATGAATTCAGTTGTAGACATGATGAAAGCCTAGGTTAAAGGGGAGGGGCTTTGGCTTTTTTCTTAAATATTTTTTAATTGTAAATTTTATATATGCATATAATGTGTTTTTGAGCAAATTTACCTCCAGCTCCTCCCCTCCAGTTGGTTCTTTCTTTATCTTTGTAACTTGATTAGAAACCTCTTTCCCCACAATTATATAGGTTAGATATGCTTGTTACCTATGTTTTCAACTACTGCACTTCATAGTACACCAAGTCGTTCATGACTGTCATAAATATGTTATTGAAAATTTTTCTTCGTTTTTAAATTAAATTGATACTTATAAAACTTTTCTTAATTGCTTATTTTGTTCCTCAACTTTTATCTATTGTTTTGATTTGTTACTTGAGTTTCTCCCCACCTTTAGATTGCTTATAAAACCACAATGGCATGATTTGCTTCCATGCAAACTGGGAATTTGGTTTTGCCTTACACTAAAAGCATTGCCTCATCTGATCCAGGTAAAATGTCCTTCTTTCATAGAACGTTAGATGTTTTCATTTTTAATATTCATCAAACAATTTATTACCATGTCTGCTGTTTGAATGCCGGTAGTATATGCTTCACAATATTTATAAGTTAATGCTCACTTAAAATTTAGGTACCTCGGGGCTGGGGATTTAGCTCAGTGGTAGAGCGCTTGCCTAGCAAACGCAAGGCCCTGGGTTCGGTCCCCAGCTCCGAAAAAAAGAAAAAGAAAAAAAATTAAAAAAAAAATTTAGGTACCTCTTCCTATGATTATCCTTTATTTTGCTTATTGAGGTCCAAGACCCTGGAAATAGGAAAGTTTATAAAAGCAAAAAAGTTTAATCTGCTATAACCCTTATAGGCATAACTAGTCTAAAGGTTCAATTGATTGTCCATTATTTTAATAGAATTTTAATACATTAAAAAGAAAAATCTTGACATAAATGTTTACACAAAAATATATATTGCTTTGCATTTTATTTGCAGGCTCAAGGAGAGTGGGGATTTTTTTTAACCAAGTAATAGACTTTTTGTTTTAGATTAACCCTGATTAAACAATACAATAGTAGAGTATATATAGAGGTATTACTTTTTCTTTGTTTTTAAGTACACCAGTCATATATTATGAAATTATTCTTTTGCTAATTTTAGTTACTATAACCAGCTTGAAATTTGGGCAAGTGTTTATATGTTTTATATTATATCAGTAACTGTTAATAAGAGGGAAAAACTATATTTACCAAATTGTATATTTATGAGAACATGTGACAAAAATGTTGCAGGACAATCTTTTTCATTAACATTCTTTGTCAACTTTAGAATCTTTGCAGTGGTCAATCTAGACTGTAGTGGAATTTGATCATGGACACACCACATGGCACGTCCATCTTACTGACTTCATTTGTAATGTTAATTTCTGATACTTGAAATTGTACTTGGTTGAATTATTACTATTTCTAAGTAGCGGGTAGTATAATTCGCCAAGCTAGAAGTAAAACATGGTGATTTAGATGACACTGTACTTTAAAGTACAGGCTTCTGTTCCTGTATAGAACACACTAAGACTTGCTTGCTTTATTGTAAGGTTTTACAAACAGCCACCTTCCGGCTCCCTAGAAACTCTACACTTCTCAACTCTTGACCAGTCTGAGTTGTTCCGCTTGCCATTCATCTTTACGTCCATAAGGCTTGCATTTCCTTCTAACCATTCCTTACTGATAAGCAGTCTAAGAAAGAAATAAGCTGATTTTCCTCTTTCTCCCAATGCTTGATATTTAAAAAATTTTTAAGGAACTTACAATTAGTTTTTCTTGCCATCACTAACAACATAATTATTGTAGTAGAAAGTGCTTCATACTAAAAACATTAGGGTCTTGGAGACGGCTCATCTGGTAGAAGCTGAATAGGTAGGCCTTTTTCTCTCGTGGACTCATGTGAAGGTGACAGGGGAGAACCACCTCTGTATAGCTGTCCTGTGACGCATACATGCTCAGTGTTTTTCAGAAGAAGACAGTAGCTCATAAAAGAAGATATCAGTAAGGTGCTGAATAATTGCTTTTAGAATTATATCATGGTCTAACTTCTGGTTTTCCATCTGTTGTGACTTTTGAATTTGTTCATTAACCATAAAACTTAATAGTGTTGATTATGCATGCCTAGAGACATCATTGGGATACCTCTAGAGATGTTCTTAAATAAGGTACACACACACACACACACACACGCGCACACGCACAGACACACAGACACACACATACAGACACACAGGGACACACACACATACACAGACACACACACAAACACACACACAGAGACACACACAGACACACAGAGACACACACAAACACACACACACAGACACACACACAAGACACACACAGACACACAGAGACACACACAGACACATACACACAGACACATACACACAGACACACACACAGACACACACACAAACACACATACACATACACACACAGACACACACACACACACACACCCTCAATTTTTGGGCATGTTCTTTATACTTATTCAGTACTCAGTAATGCAGATTCATTATTTACATTCACATGGTCACTGACTCATTGATGGTCATTGGCCCTCCTTATATAATCATTCTCCTTATATAATCATTCTCCTTGTATAATCATTCTTTCTTCGGTGGTGGGTTTTCATCTTGATTTCTTTAAAGAGAAGCTGAAAGGTGGACCCTTGTGAATGAGTACAAGTGTACATACAGTTCTTACAGATTTTTATGGTTGCCCTCTAGTTTTTCATGTCTAGATGCACCCTCTCTCACCTTGAACATCCCAAAGCATTAAACTTGTTTTTATAGAAGCAGTGCTAATAGCCTACTCATATAATCGGATCATATACTGTAATACCAAGTATGGCTGACAAAGTTCTAAGATTGTACAAAGCCCCTTATGAGTAAGTTACGTAGGTAGTTATCATTGGAGAGAACTTTTCTTCTGGTGGGAAACGTGAATTTCCTGAAATGTTAATTACAGTTTAGCTGCAAAGTCTATCAACGTGGGAGAATCAGGGGCTTCAGTAAGCGAACATCACAGAAGTAGAGTTCATACTGCATGTTGTACAGCAACTCTTGTCTATAACTTCCTTCCTAGTCATCTACTAGATTCTAACTCCTTTATGAGGTAGAATCTCCAGCAGGATTGGAACAGCAACTTTCTGCTCAGTTTTCACTCTTGAGTTCTCTTTTATTGTTTAGCATAAAAGATTACTAGTGAGAGTTCTTATTGCCTGCTTAGTTTGTCTAAATTCTTTCCTGTCTCTCACCCCCAAAACCCAGTATAGTTACATAAAATTTCGATGGGTAAATTTTCTTTTGGTTGTTTTTTGAAAATTAAGTTGTCCAGTTCAACAAAAATATGTTGCACATGCTTTCTAGGATTTACCAGCTGTAGCACATGAGTACAGGTACCAGATCAATAGGTTAAGCTTCAAGCATGGAGTATCCTGTGGTGTCTGCGGCTATTCAGAGATTTAAGTTGTATATATTTAGTGTGATAGGGAAAACTCAACAGGGACCACCTGAGGAGAGTCATGGAAGATGTATGAACAAACATAGACATGGCCACATAGAAGTGGCTGCTTTGTACTCAGTTATACAGAGACAGGCTCATAGATACAGCATTTCCTACAAAACCATATGTTAAAGTTGAGAAAAAGCTTCTAACAGATAAGTATTCCATGACAAATCTGAAAAGAACATTTAAACAGGAGAGAGTTCGTTGACAAGGAGCAGCTGTAATGCACAGCACTGGGCAAGCTGGAGAGCTTGACAGAGTGAGTTTAGATAGTAAACATCCCAGTAAAATGATCTCAAAGGACATGGAATAGGAGTTAAAAGGAACTTGGATTATATCCAAAGAGCGCTTTTATGCTTTTGATCCTATAGTTTAACTGTAACATTAAACATATAGCACAGGTCAACTTCCATACCTTGCCAATCTGCTTCTTGTTCTCATGATAGATTTGAACAGAGTACATGCTCTTTAGTAATCTGACTTACTGGGTTTTAATGCTCACTGTAGTCAGCATTTAAATTCCAGAAAAATACCTTAAGGTTCACACACACACACACACACGCGCACACACACACGCACGCACACACACTTGCACACACACATGCACAGGCACAGGCACACACACATACACACGTACACAAATGCACTTGTGCATATATGTTTCTGTGGCTTGAAGCCAGGGCCTCACATGCTAACAAAGCACACATTGTACCACTGAGCTACGCCCTGGCCCTGGATGTTTTTAGCTGATCATGTTCTGTATTCAAGAGTAGCAGAAGTCAGAAATCTATAATTAGTGCTATGTCTATTTGCAACCTTAATTTTGTAACCTAGTTTATTTTAACTACTGTGTGTGTTGGAGTTGGATATATTTAAATCTACAATAATTTAATTGTTAGGACTCTCTATTTTAGGAAGTGGTTGTTGATTTACATCTTATAGTCACATTCTCTACATTTTTTCTGCAGTAAGAGAGGTCTTAAGTACCCTCAATTTACTTGGTAGTTTGGTTTTCTGGGAACTCATCATTTTAGCAGCTCACTACCTGATATGAAACATTTCTTAGTAATATACAAAATTTATTTAGATGTGTAGTTCCTAAAGTTTAAATTTTTCCCATTAAAGTCTAGTTCCATCTAATGTGAATATGATTAAATGTTCAATTATCATAAGAAGCCTCCAATGTGCACATCCTTCTCCCCGCTGAGGATTTATGGGCTGCATAGAAGCAGTAGCTGAGTAGAGACGAGAGTCTAAACTGGATTACTCTGGCTTCCTTAAGAACTGCCTAAAAACATGAACAAACCTTGGTGACTTACAGAATTATCTGTCTGTGAAAGCCTCTTCCCTGGAGTCGTGACTGTGGAGAAGTTGGAGGCTGCCTTCCTTTAGAACCAAAGCCCTTCATTTCCAGTAGCCCTGTCAGAATCCATGCAAACAAAGCACTTCGAGCTGACTGGGAAGGTCAGGAAGCCTCTTAGAGTTTGTTCAGAACTGAGGGGCCTGCCTTTCTATTCAGAATTACAGTTTCCAAGGGTTGTGGCTGCTTATTTCATAACTATAAAATATATTCTCTAAATTGCAGGTAAGGGAGATGGGGGAAGGAATGTGGGAAGTGGTAACCAGGAGAGCCCGGTGAGTAGGGATATAAAGGGAACAAGTAAAATATTTAAAAAAATTTTTTTTGGAAAAAATTGCTGCTAAGCCTTCTTGATATTGGGATTACATAAGCAAATGAAAGTTAGTCTGAAGTTTCTGAGACTGAGGCTCCATTGCTAGATAAAGATGTAGGTAAACTGGAAAAAACCTCACAGGAAAAGTCAAAGATTCCTTATTCCTACTTCCTCAGCCGGCATGGGAGGTGGAGGGCCTCACACTAAGGTGCAGGTTCTCGGAGATACAAAGACCGACTACAAAGTAGAACTTTGTAGTTTTGCTACTAGATACAGAAAACATAAATAACCACAAAAATAATAATTAGACTGTTAAAGATACATAGTCTCACTGGTGCTGTATTTTATAATTGAAAAACTCAGATTGGTGAAATAATTTGCTCAGAGGCTACAGCTAGTTCACATTGTAAATCAAAGTTGAAACAAAACCAAATAAATACTAGCATGTAAGAAATACAATACCAGCTTTCTAGTAAGTATGTTCTCTGACGTGAACTTCTCCGAGTGAGTGTTCAGGCTACTTTTGGTTGTCCTAAAAGTTGATGGTAATTGGGTTAGGGTAAGCAGATGGCTCCTGTGTTCTCACCTGTTTCATCTAAACTCAGAAACAGCTTTTAGGCATTTCATCCCTATCAGTCTGACTGTCTCAGGCAAAAGAGGCTGTTGTTTCTAGCTTTTGGGGGGAATTTGACCTCTTTTATACAGAGGACACAATTGTAAAGTTTTTCTTTATTCTTTATTTATTATAATCTTATATATTATATATAAGCCTAAGAATGTTCATTCAGTGAATAGAAAAACAAAATATACTAGAACCTATCGATTTTTTTTTTGGGCAGGTTCTCAGAAATGTGCTTATAGTGTTTTCCCATCAAAAGGTTATTTGTGAGTTTCAATCGAGGTTGGTGCTGTTGGACATCAGAGTCCATGGGACATCCTTTATCTTGTTTGCAGCTAGCTCTCCTCAGGGCTCTTCCCCATCCTTATTCCACTTCTCCCTGCTCCTACCACATTAGATCAGTTTCCGTCTTTTCTAAAACATTACCAGATTGCTTTTTTCCCCAACATAATATTTTTATCAATTGCTTGGGAATTTCAAATCTTGTATCCCAATGACACTCACTTCCCTGTACCCCCCTCACCACTTTCCCCCACCCTCCCACAACTCCCAGTTGCCAGCCCCTTAAAGAAAACCACCTTCCCTGCCTGAGGCCCTCAGTTGTGGAGAGGCCCACTTCAGCATCCTTATCCCAGGTGTAGCATTTCTCTTCCCTGGTTTCCTGTCTAGGCTGGTTTGGTCGTTCTTGGTTGTGGATTTGGTTGTGGATTTGGTTGTGGATTTGGTTGTATCTAAGGATTGTCTACAGAACACCCTAACCTCCAGTGTGAAGAGGCTGGACTTTATCTTGTACTCAACAGTATTTTTTTTTCACTAAACAATTCTATTATCTTGAATAAGCACCTGAAGAAAAACAGAACTTGCGGGGAGGAGTGTTAAATAGAATGTCTTTTCAAACTCTTTTGAATGCTTGAATCTTTAAAATATATATTAAAGACTACTACCTGCTCTCTTCTTGGATACTACATACAGAGTCAGTTTATTTTTAGCTAATTTTTTACTATTATTAGAAAATGCTTTTTAAGATGTATTCAAAATTAAATTTTTCATTTCTGGAATTTTATAAAATACTCGTACTATTCTTCCTTGGATGAGCTTTAAAAATGCTTCTGGTAGGTTGTCCCTGATCTTCTCATCTCTAGTCCTGTATAAGACAGAATTTCAAGCTGCTATACCATGTGGCCATTCTCCTCTTAGAATGTTCCTGATTGTACTGTACCTGTAAGCATGTTAAACGTACTATGCACAAGGATAACTAGCAGAATTATTTAGTTATAGTAGAATTATTTGAAATGGTAAGTTTGTTAAGGAAGCAATGTTTCTTGGGAAAGGCAAATTATAACTATAATTTGAAAGCACGAGTAAATTGAAAAATTCAGAAAAATTTAAATAAAAGCTTACAGTTTGAACATATGAAAGATAAGATTCTTTGCCTTGAATAAAGTTGGAAATTTGCCAAACAACTTGCCTGAGTTAGCGAGAGGAGGTTTGGGCATCTCATACTTTGCAACTGTGAGGTATATCTGAGGGCTCATATGACTGTTTCAAAGCAGAGTCTTGGTAAAATTAATGTGCTGTAGCAAGAAGAAGAAACCTTAGCGGAGAGATTTTTTTTTAATTTTCTTTTTCTTGGATATTTTATGTATTTACATTTCAAATGTTATTCCCTTTCCTCCTCCCCTCCCCTCCCCTCCCCACTTCATCCTTCCCCTGCTTCTATGAGGATACCCCCACTCCCACCTCAACACCCTGACATTCTGAGGTGCTTAAGGTTGACAGGACCTCTAAGAAGAGGCTGGTACCACCACAGGTCTTTTCACTGAGACTAAGAGGGTAAAAACAAGGAGTAAGAGAAGCAAGACGATGCAGAATTTGACAGGAGGCACTTTGGCGAGCTGTGGAGCATGAAAGTTCAGTCTTGCTTGTAGTAGACAATACAGGGATGCCAGATGTTTAGGAAGCTATGATTTCTGGAACACTGGACTGCGCAGAGGGCGGGCAGCCTACGTGTCCCTGGAATAGTAAAATGTTTACTTTTCATCGCAGACTTTGAGTTAGACACTTATTTATGGATCCTCATTTATGGATGAGAAAACTGACTCAGAAAAATCATTTGCTGAATATCTCCTATCCAGTAAAATAGGAGCCAGGCTACAAATGTAATATCTGCTGTTGATTTCTACCTGCAATCCCAGCACTTGGAGGCTACAGAAGAAGAATCATGAGTTCAAAGCTTGCTGGGCTATCTAGTGAGATCTTGTCTCAAAAATCAAATCTCTCCTCTTAAACACTATATCTCATTGTACTATATACTCTGATGATATTTCAGTCTATTCTTTCATCTCATAAATAACTAATCTGTGCCCTTCTTTTTTTTGCATGGTGCCACATTTCCTACTCCCCTCAAGGAACCAATGCCTTCCTGGCCTTTTCTTCTTCCCTACTATTAAAACCTACTCTGTGGAAAGAAGCTAATAAGCTCATTCATTCATTCACACCAAGGTATAAATGGCTGATATGACTTACTATAAAGTAGTTCTCCTCTAGGGTTGAGAATTTTGGAGGGAGGGGGATGGCACTGTTAAGGGTCCATACAACCTTAGCCCAAAGCCCTGAGGGAATGTAGGTGTGATTCCTGTGTTTATTGGTGTGGGAGGAGGAGGAAGTCGGTGGATTACTCTCTGTGCTCTTCTGATTCTGCAGCTGTGTAGCTATGGCTGAAAGGAGTGCTTGTACTAGAAATTAGAAACATGAAAGTCAACTGAAAGAGTTAAAAAAAATTCTCACTATGTATTTATCAAATGTTTTAGGAAGACTCTTTATGTAATTCCCCTAATTTGTTATCTGGTAGAAGAGTTCTACTACAATCTGCAAGACAGACCCCATGAGGCACCATCGTTTGCTTACAATCATGAATGAGGTGAGGTGGGAGCATTCACGTGTTACCTCTGACCTAGGTAGCCGTGTGCCTTCCGTTTTCTATAGATAGAATCGCAACTGGACCTGTGGTTTACCTTCTCTAGGAATCCCAGGATACAGAAGTATTGCATTAAATGTATCCCTCATACCTACTTCTTTCCTTACACTTCATCAGTCAGATCTTGGCTTTCCCTTTCCTACTTTGTAGGATTTCCCATGTGTTCCAGTAGGGTTCAGTTCAGTAACAGTACAGAGTGCTTGTTCTCTGTCAGGTCTTTGTTCTGTCTCCAGTGCCCCCTCTTCTAGCTGATACTGTAGCACGGTACAAACATGAGTGTTTAGTCAGAGACTTGCTCTTCTGAAGAAGACGAAAGCAATTTGAACAGACTTTCCAGTATGATAAGGAGTTTGTCAAAATAATGGCAGGGAGCAGAATAGTCCACCTGAGGGCAAAGGGGGAAGAGAGGTGTGGAAACACAGCGTGGCCTAGTGTTTCTGGAATGTCTGGACACTTACATGAAGAGTCACTGCCGGATCGCCAGGGTGTGCTGCCTCCTCTTGTCCCTTGCTGAAGACTCTCCTGTGTGCCACCAGTTGAGACGTTAGCCACTGCATGTGTTTGCACATGAGTGTCTATGTAGCTTGTGTCTTCAGTGTCCTCTGACAGCTGTGCTGTAGGCTCCCGTGCTGGTGGCAGGAAGGGGGAAGAGTGGCAGTTTTCATGCAGAGCTAAATTGCTTCATTCTTAGTGGTGCTAAGATCAGGAACTGAGGTAATAACCCAAAGCCGTGTGTGTTAGTCACAGTCTCACAAGTCCTACCTACACTAGCTGTGTGGTTCCGTCAGTGAGCTTTGCTGCTGCCTGCACAATAGTGTGATTGGTGTGGTGAGACATCACACAGTGAAAGTGAGTTGGGAGGGAAACCTCCTTTCCATGTGAAACGTTTACTTAGACTTATATCCGTGCACATTCTGGACTTAGTTCTCCCGAGAGAAACGGCACAAAGAAGTTTTATTCAGCTTCTTTTGTTCATCTTGTCATTGGGAAACAGAGGAAAGCTAAGTGCAAAATGAGTGTATTGTTCTAAAAGGAAATTACAGGGTAGCATACTGTCAAAGCAAACTTATTATATGTTAATTTACTTGTGACTTCTTTTTAAGGATGCTGGGCAGTTTTATGCGAAATACAAGGAGACCAAATTGAAGGAAAAAGAAGATGCGCTGGCGAGAGTGGAGCTCGAGACGCTTCACAGTGAGTTCTGAACATTGCTTTACCTGACAACAGTGCCACAGAGAACTCAGTTCTGCTTGTCCTTTAACACAAGCTGACTTGTCTGTGTTTCCTTTGCCATTTTCCAATGGAGTCACTTGTCCTTACTTTATTACACACGGAGAACACTGTTAGTGAGACACACAAAGTCAAGTGTCAAAAGAAAGATGGACCAACCTGAGTCATACACCTCTCCAAGTGTGGGACCAATCAAAATCCTCTAGACCATTATCTTTCAGTACTAAAGTTATAATTAATATTTAGTGCCAAGAATAACAACTATTATATGTTAATATAGTACTATAGCAATGGATAACCTGGGGGGGGGGGGGAGCCTAGTTTTTATTTTGAAAGCCTTTGTTTCTTTTGTAATATTGTTATGAAATACAAATAACCCCGAGTAGACCATCAGGACAGTGAAGTATGGAATGGGGACTCCTTTAACCCCAGCACCTTGAAATCTGAGACAGAAGGCATGTTCCTTGCAGGCCGTGGGTAACATGTTGAATACCAGGCCAGCCAGAGCTACCAAGCAAGATCTTACCTCAAATAAACAAAACCGCGTTGGAGAGATGGCTCGGGGGTTAGGAACACAGCTGATCAGGAGAGGACCTGGGTTCAGTTCCCAGCAACCACATGGCAGCTCACAGCCGTCTATTCCGAGCTCACACCTCCTACTCCAAGGGTCTGAGACCCTGTCCTGGCCGCCATGGGCACCGCGCACGTGGTGGTGCACAGCCATTCACTGCAAGAAGAATGACGATAGACAAGATAAAAACAAGTCTTAAAGTCCTACAGAACAGAAAAGAAAATACAGCAGTGTTCCACGGAACACAGAGACAGTTCTTGGGACTTTTAGGAAAAGTTGAACATCCTGTTAAAGATAACCCTTCCTAAACTTCATTGCTTTCATTGATTTTGTTTTATGTCTCTCTCTTTCCCAAATGTACACTGTGTGCATGTACCGCTTGTTTTATTCACAGCACTTACCACTGCTTAGCAGACGTGTATTAATTTTGTTGATATCTAGTTTCTCCCAGTACGTATAAACTCTATGAATGTTAGGACTTTATTTTGTGCACTGTTGTGTCTTCAAGATATACTTATTTTCAGGGACAGCTTTTGATATGTCACAGTTCTCCGAGAATCTGGGCACTTTAGAGTAGGAAGTGCTTGTTTCTCACGCTGTGCCTGCAGCAGTAGACAGTGTCCTGGCACATAGTAAACGTGTGAAGGTTTGCTGAAGGCGTGTGTGGGTAGGCAAAAGAACCCTAGGTGTAATTTTCATAAGCGTGTTACTTTAAAGTTTGTACATTAACATTTTTAAGCCTTCTAACTGAGTCAGAAGGAAAATGAACCTATAAGAAAATACAGAAGTCACCCCAAATTTACCTATTAAGGGAATAGGAGTTCACTACATTTCATTGCTTTCGTAGCTTGTCATTTTAATCTAATTTTTATAAGAATCAACTTATTGGTAAAATTTTAGAGTATGTACTAGAATTCTAATAATAGCAGATTAAGAATATACTGCCCGAATGAAAAATTGAGATGTTTATCACAATGTTAAATTTACATTGGATATTTGTAACCATTTTTCAAAACATTTAAAATTTTCAGATTCAAAAACTACTTTTTCTTAATTTATTACTTTAAAAAATAATGTAAAGAAATACAAATTTTAAATAGGCATCTGGAAGTTCTCTGTTTTAGTAAAGACATGTAATAAGCAGCCTTGTAAAACACATGACTGGCAAACGTCACGAGGCTAGCACAATAGACCATCTTATGTCTTCCTGTCAGGGTGTTGTAGGGTGGTACTGACCTTAGTGGGAGCAGGAAAGAGCGGTTTCCTTCACTATGAGCAGAGTCAGAAACTGCCGTGTATTTTTAAATGTAAACTCTGATGGTTACATGCAAGGAATTTTCAACTTGTTCACTTCATTATAGTTTTCTGCATTGTATAGTTTAGAATTCTTATAAAATGGTCCAGATTCCCCGATGTGTGTTTTATTTTCCCAATCTTTCTCAGTTGTAAAGATCAGCATTTGAATTCTGTGTTCATAAGAATGCTCTGAGCTGTGTGACTGAGTAAGTGCGACAGGTGTGTGTTGGCAGTGGCTATTAGATGCTGCCAGTCTTTCAAGGCCTAACCACTTACCTCCCTCCAGCCTGTCTATCTGCCTCACTGCTTACATTGCATGCAGAGTTGGCGGGCTGAACCACAGTTAATTCTGAGGTGAGCTGTGATACTCTTACTAAAATTGAATTGCAGAGCAGGAGGTCTGAAAGGGTAATTTTTTTAATTTTATTTTTTGAGAAATTCACAGGAGTATTAACATTGTTTCTACCCCTCTTTGTTTCCCTCCAACGCCTGTCTCTGTCCCTCCCTCTCAAATTCATGACCTCACTTCTTTAATTGTTATCGGTAGGCATGAATATACATATGACTAGACAGTATATATTTATAGTTGTAATGGCTATGAGCAGCGTTGGGGATTCTGGAATAGAACCTGGATCCTCTGGAAGAATAGCTGATGCTTTCCACTACTGAACCATCTCTAGCTCCCCACGGAGATGCTTATTTTCTTAGGATTTATTTTTATTTTATATGAATGGGTGTTTTTGCCTGCCTACATGTGTGTATGTGGACCACGTACATGCAGTGCCTATGGGAGTCAGAAGATGGCATCAGATCTTTTAGGATTGAGGTTACATACTGTTGTGCTTTGCTACATGGGTGCTGGAAATCAAACCTGCTTCTCTGTCAGAGCAACAGGTCTTTTTAAACACCGAGCACTCGCTCTGCCCCAGAGAGACTGTGTTCCTAAGGACCCACCGCCTTCATACTTGTCTACCTGAAGTAGCGTATTAGTCACACTGACACACAGCCTGCTCACTCCTTCTCTTGCCTCTCTCTAGGCAGAGAGCGCCCTCGGTCCATGTAGCAGAGAGTGCCGTCCGTCCGTCCATCCGTCCGTCCGTCCGTCTGTCCGTGTAGTGCACTGCATAGTCCTGGGGGCCCCATTAGCTCGGGCTCTTTGGCTTTGTTCTTTGTCAGAGGCAAAGTCTGACTACATCGCACTCACTGACCCGAACTCACTGTGTGGACCAAACTGCCCTCCAGTCCAAAAGGTTTGCCTTCCTACCTGTCAGTGTTAGGGAAGGGACCACCGTGCCTGGCTTCCAGCGCCATTTATGCAGCACTCTTTCTTCTAACTAGTATATGCTGTTTCTCTTGTCTTTTTTTTTTTTTTTTTTTTTTTGTACTTTTACCTTTGCCATGATTATGTCTTCATTGTGTGGCCACTCGGTCAAGTGATTCTTGGCACCCCCCCGAATTATTTGAGCTCTTCTAGTTCATTCGCCTTTTAATATAAAGTTAAGGTATTTCGTAGCTGAGGAAAGAGGGTGTGTGTGAGTGTGCAAGTGGGAGCTGGTGTTTCTGCTTATCTTGGAGGAGCAAGAATGCTGGCAGGTCCCCCACTGGTACCCACTAGTACTGTATGAGGATGACACTACCCACTACTACCCACACTACTGCTTCTCTGCTTGGTGTCCTCCTGAGCTGGCCTTTTAGGGAAGGTAGACACCTCATTAGTGCCAGCTGGGCGGGAGCACAGATTGTCAGTGCAGTCTGCCGGAACCACACGGATGACCGAGACTCTACCCCACCCACACCCCTCAAGGATGGTGTCTGTTACTATCTGACAGTGTCATCCCATCAGCCTTTTTGATATGGGGGAAGCGAATGTGACTATAGTTGGGTTTGGTTTGGTTTGGTTTGGTTTGGTTTGGTTTGGTTTGGTTTGGTTTGGTTTGGTGTGTCTTGTTTTCATGAAACAGAATGGTGGTTGTCTGATCATCAGAAAAACTCTGGGTCTGCTAGAAAAACATGTTTAGTGTGCTGTGATCTACTAGTGTGTTAAGGTATGATTCTTGGCTAGAGAGCTTAAATCATTACTGATAAATAGATTCTCCAATAAAAGCACCTTCATCCTTTGAATCGGAAAATAATGAATCACGGAACTGATTTCTGATTTTAAAATCCCACTCTGTACTAAATAAACACTTGTTGGAAACGTTGTTAGTTTTGTGTTGAATCTAAGGCCTTGTATATTTTAGGCAACTGCTATATCTAACTTACCCACATCCTCAGTCACAGAGTACTACATTTTCTTTCTTTTTGTTTCTCTGGAGCTCCAAACTCTGTTTTATTTTGTTTAGATGGTACACTAAATTGAAGGGGTCTCTTAGGGTGTTAATGCATTAATCATTCCTTTGATAATCTTACTGAATAAATTTTGCTTTTGAAAAGCAACCATCTCGTCATCACTACGTAGTTAATGAATCATAAATATAAATGTAGCTGTTTTGGTTTATTGTGTGCTTTGTCCTTTGAGCTTTTTGTTTGTTTGCTTGGTTTATTGTTGAGTTTAACTTGACTTTCTTTTTTTGAAGCTTAATTATTATATATTAAAGAATAAATGTTTTTTAAATTGAAAATAGATTTTTTTTTCCACATATAATATATCCTGATTATAGTTTCCCCTCCTTCTACTCTTCCCAGTTCTTCCCCACCTCCCCTCCCTCTGGATCTAAGCCCTTGGTCCTGCCAAGGCTCTGCGTCCCAGTGTAGGGGAATGTCAGGGTGGGGAGGGTGGGAGAACACGCTCATAGAAGAAGGGGGGGGTGGAATAGGGAGTTTATGAATGGGAAACCGGGAAAGGGAATCACATTAGAAATGTAAATTTTAAAAATCCAATAAAAAAGAGAAAAGAACAACAAAATAAAAAATAGGATGAAGCAAAAAAGTGCATGTTGGAGTTGGATGTGGCAGCCCAACAGGAGGAAGAGCCCCTTCAGCAGGCACAGTCAGGAGTCCCACAGAATAGAAGCCAAGAGCTGTAGTCCAGGCAGAGAGGGCCTGGTGCGGACCGTGTAGGCCCTGGCCTGCTGTTTAGTCTCCGTGAGCTCATATGTGCCGTGCTTAGGCCCTTGGAAAGGCCTCGTTCTCCCAGTGTCCTCTGGTCCTCTCTGGCTCTTACAGTGTTTCCACCTTCTCTTCTGTGGGATTCCCTGAACTCTGGGGGAGGGGTTTGACGGAGACCTCCCATTTAGACTGTCTCCACCTAATGTCTCTGTGGGTCTCTGTACCCATCCTATCTGCTGCTGGAATCAGGCAGATATATGACCAAAGCAGAATATCATTAGGAGTCATTTTAGTAATTTGGCTTCTTTTTCCCTCCTTCTTTTGTGACCAGTTGTGTTTGGTTTTACCGTAGGTCTCTAGGCTTTCCAGTCTGGTTCTTGGTTACCTAAGTGGTGTCAGGTATGGGTTCCTTCTCATGGAGTGAGCCTTTAGTCAAATCAGATACGGTTTGGCTGCTCCCACAAGTTCGGTGCCACCATTATTGCCCTAGCATATTTGGTAGACAGAACAGATTGTAGGTCAAAAGTTTTGTGGCTATGTTGGTGTCAACATTTCTCTTTCAGTAGCCTTCAAGTCTTTTAAAATATTTTATTAGTTTTAGTAGTGTGTGTGTGTGTGTGTGTATTTGTCTGTGTGTAGGTCTGTACTTGTGAGTGCAGGTACCCGCAGAGACCAGAAGTGTCAGATTGCCCCTAAAGTTGGAATTGCACATGGGTTCTGGGAAACAAACTCAAGACCTTTAGAAGACTTGCTCTTAACTGCTGAGACATCTCTCTAGCCCTGCAATCAAAATTTAATGAAAAAAATTCAGTAAGATTTTTACAAGCAGCATTACAATACTGTATATTTTTATTTAACTTTGAATTTTTCTTGAGAAACCTCACCATGCTGCTAAAAAGAGAAATCTTGGATTTGTTTTTATTGAATGAAGTATAATGGATATTATTACATCCAAACTTCTTGTGCATATATATAACTATACTAATTATGCAAGTTTTATTGAATTATGGTTAATGGAAGAATACTAGAGTACTTGGCCAATATGAATCTTTGGGTCTTTTATGCATATTTTCTAGACATTTAGTTTTGGAAATACTTTTAAATTAAGGTTTTGCCAAGCGCAAAATGTTGGATGGTGCAAACTTGTAAATTATTTTAAAAGCATGGAATTTATATTTACGAAGCTTTTTTTTTTACTGGTTTCAGAAACCTAAATTTACAAGTAGATCTGTGTTGTGCAGTCTTTTACCCCTTATGCTTATGTCTATGGTTCCGCCATAGGCTATGTAAGCACACATTCATATTTATCTTACTCGTTCTTTTTTTTTTTTTTTTTTTTTTTCGGAGCTGAGGACTGAACCCAGGGCCTTGTGCTTGGTAGGCAAGTGCTCTACCACTGAGCTAAATCCCCAACCCCCAGCTTACTCGTTCTTTGCTTCTCTTTTTCTTTATTGGTTTTCACTGCACTGCCTCTCTCCTCCATGTCATCCCCTACATGACTTCATACAGTATTTTCATGATATATAATATGGATTATATAGCACTGAGTAGATCTGTGTTATATAATATCCAGTTTAATTATGATAATTAAATATTGTGTAGGCGTGCATAAAAGTAAGGATTTATAGAAGCATGATTTCTCTTGAAAATATGGAAGCATATGCTTTGCTATTGTAGCAGTGCTTCAGCGATGACATAGATTTCCTATGTTAATGAGTCATCAATAATTATAGTTACTCTCTCATGAGGCATTTCCTGCTGAATGCTATCCCTGCAGTAGCCTTACACATAAGCACATACACATCTATATGCATGCCCACAATAATATTCAAATTCTGCGATGTCCACAAAAGGTTTATATACTTAAGTTTAATAGATCTTCTTAGACTACTCTCCCATAAGCTTTTAATATAATAATTAATATTTCAATTCCTCCCCCTGGTTTAAAAAGCCGTTCCTCTGCCAGGAATATACGTTATTAGAGCTTTTAAGATTCTTACCCACATGATAAGGTCTTGGTATTACTTGAATTTTTGTATCTTTAGCCTGATTGCACAGGCTTCTTTCCCTGTGGGTTTATTCGTTTGGAGTGCTGACCCCTGACCTTCACTTACTTCTCTGTTGCTTTGCCTATTCTCTTATTAGACAGCCAATCTTTCTATAATCTCTTTATCAGTTTTCTGTCTTTTCTCTGAGTTCCAGACACTGTTTCCAATATTGTTGTTTCTTAGTGTTTATCCTATCTTTTTAAATTAATTAATTAATTTTGGAATTTGGGGTTGTGATATGTTAGGATTTCCTCTTCCTGTATATAGCACATGTGATTTTTAAGTTAATTTATGTAAGATTTTTGACATTCATTTTCAAAAACCTATTCTTTTTTCAGATGGAATTTATTTTTGTAAATATTTAGAACATTGTGTCTAGTTCTTTCAAATGAGTATTGCATCCATTGTTAAATCATTTTCCCTCTGAATGGAAAGATTTTTGGATTATCTGTCTTCTTCTAGATGTTTGATTTTATCACACTGATATTATAATACCCTCATGTACCCACAAATATATCAGATGGTAAAAATGTAGTCAGGACACTAGGGGAGTTTGCCCATGAAAAAGGAACAGCTTCTCAGATCTGTCACTGTGAGAGGAAATCCAATAAGGAGAGCAAATGAGTGCTGCCTAGACCACAGTGGGCGTTCTCTGAAGATGGGCGAGGCCGCTCCATCATCACATGGGTACCAAGTGGTGCTCCAGTACAGGCTGAGGTTCTGTTATGCTACCTGTTCATCTCTGCAGCCACCACAGTGGAGATGCCTGCCTGCCTGCTCTCCTCCCTCCCTTCCTTCCCTCCCTCCCCCTCCCCCCTCCTCCCTCCCCCCTCCCCCCTCCTCCCTCTCTCTCTCTCTCTCTCTCTCTCTCTCTCTCTCTCTTTCTTTCTTTCTTTTTTTTTTTCTTTTTTTTTTTTTCCGGGGCTGGGGACCGAACCCAGGAACTTGCGCTTCCTAGGCAAGCGCTTTACCACTGAGCCAAATCCCCAACCCCTCTTTCTTTCTTTCTTTCTTTCTTTCTTTCTTTCTTTCTTTCTTTCTTTCTTTCTTTCTTTCTGCTTTCTTTGTTCTGAAACAGGTCTCTGTGTAGCTCTAATTGAATGTCTGTGTGGGTCACTGTGTAGAGCTCACTGCCCTTGGACTAGTAGAGATCTGCCTGCCTCTGCTTTCTGAATAATGTGATTAAATGTGTGTGCCACTGTGAACACCATTGGAAATATTTTTATGAAATGTTTGACCAATGCCTCCCAGATTAGATTTTCTTCTTAAAATATTGAAAATATAAAAGTATACAATTTATTGAGAGATGCTTGGTTTTTGCAAATGTAAAATCGACAGTTAAGCTACTTGTTCAAAACCAAATAGCTAATATACAGTAAGAGTATGATTCAAAAACTAAGGGTTGTAAAGATGACTCAGTGCTTAAGACTGTTTCCTGCTCTTTCAGAGGACCCAACCTTTAATTCCCAGTACCCAGGTTGGACAAGCCACCTGCTGGCTGGCCAGGTACCTGTAACACCAGCTGCGGGGTATCTTGCGCCCTCTTCTGGTTTCTGTGCACACCTGCATATACATGGCTCACGTTCACATAGAAACATACATATAACATAGATAAAAATAAGTCCTTAAAAAAGTTAAAACATTAAGTTAAAGCTCTCTCCATTTTGTCAAATGAAACGTTTTAATAAAAGGTACTTTGAAAACTAAGGTACATGCAAACTAATAGTCAGTGTGTCATAATCACATTGGCAGCATCTGAGTCTGTTTTAAATACTATGGTGATCAGCATGTGACAATGTGTACAACAATTTACAGCAGAGGACTTGTCTCGATAAAATAACATTGTTGATGTGTTCTTCAAAGATGTGATCTATGAATACAGTGTGAGAATGTTTTATTTTCTTTTTATTCTGAACAAATCTTAGTAACTGGTTTTTAAATACTCTTTTTAGAACAGAAGAAAGCTAAAGTTAAAAAGCCCAAACCAGAATTTCCTGTGTATACGCCTTTAGAAAATACATATATTCAGTCTTATGATCATGGAACTTCTATTGAAGAGATTGAGGAGCAAATGGATGACTGGCTGGAAAACAGGAACAGAACTCAGAAAAAGCAGGTAATTAAACTTTTAAAAATTGGTTTAAGGAGCTGGATGGAGATCAAATCAGAGCCCGGCAAACACAGCTCTTGAGCTATGGCCTCATCCTTTAGGTGTTTGATGTTGATTTGTGTGTTTGTTGTTATTGTAAAAGTTGGTTCAGGGGGCTGGGGATTTAGCTCAGTGGTAGAGTGCTTACCTAGGAAGCGCAAGGCCCTGGGTTCGGTCCCCTGCTCCGAAAAAAAGAACCAAAAAAAAAAAAAAAAAAAAGTTGGTTCAGCAGAATACCCCAGGTTAGCCCAAAATCTGTTATCATTTTGCTTCTGTCTCCCACATTCTGTGATTACAGACTGGCACCATTTCTCTAGTTGTAAATGTTTCAACTGGTTTTAACTGTTTCATAAAAAACAAAGTACATTCAGTATTGTCACAAAGTTCAGTGGGCTGTTAGAGAACGGCCTGTCAACCATTGCTAGGATAGAGGACTAGAACACCGGCTAGCAAGAGAACCGGGAGGATAAAGGCACTTACCACCAAGCCTGACGATACGGCTTCAACCTTTGGAACCCACAGGATGGAGGAGAGAGCCAGTTCCCACCACTTTTCCTTTGCCCTGTTGAGGAGATTCTATCACTGTAGAATGTTTGCACCCTTCCTTCCCTTTCTGTTCTGTGGGAGCACTGCAGGAGCATTGGCACCCTGTGGGAGCATTGCAGGAGCACTGGCACCCTGTGGGAGCACTGCAGGAGCACTGGCACCCTGTGGGAGCACTGCAGGAGCACTGGCACCCTGTGGGAGCACTGCAGGAGCACTGGCACCCTGTGGGAGCACTGCAGGAGCACTGGCACTGGTTTGTCTTGAAAGGTCTGCAAGCCTCACAGGGACTCCGTCCAGCTGCATTTCTTCTGTTAGGAGACCTCATTACTGCTCAGTTTCATTGCATACTTCTTGTCTGTTTGAGTGGGTCACATCTTCTTGCTTTAAATTTTAGAAGGTCACATGTGTCCAGAGTTTTGTCTTAGTTCTAGCGCTTCATTTTATTGGAGCATAACTTGGTAGAATATTTCTTAATAATCCTCTAGGTTTCAGTGATACCTGCTGTAAAAGATCCTGCTTCTCCTAACTTCACTGATTTGGACCTTCTCTTTTTCCGTTGGTTAGTTAGGCTGGGTTTGTTACCTTTGTCTTTTCCATGAACCAAACTTATGTTTGACTGATCCTTTCTATTATTTTAATGTCTGTTTCATTGAGTTCAGCTCTGTTCTCTTTTTTTCCTTTTACTGGTTAGTTTATTCTATTTCAGACACATCACTAGATTATTTGTTGAGAGCACTCTGTTTTAATACATTTGCTGTGTGTGACAGGGTCTTGTACATTGTTTCATTCTTTAATTATATGAATTATAAAATTCCCCATTTTCTTCAGTAGCTCACTTTCGTTCAAAGCATAGTGCTCAGCCTCCGTGTGTTCACGCTCATGTGTTCACGCTCATGTGTTCACGCTCAGTGTGTTCACGCTCATGTGTTCACGCTCAGTGTGTTCACGCTCAGTGTGTTCATGCTCCATGTGTTCACGCTCATGTGTTCACGCTCAATGTGTTCACGCTCAGTGTGTTCACGCTCAGTGTGTTCACGCTCCGTGTGTTCATGCTCCGTGTGTTCACGCTCCGTGTGTTCACACTCCGTGTGTTCACGCTCATGTGTTCACACAGTCTCTGTGTCCTTTTGTTATTGCTATTTAGCCTAGTCCATTATGATCTGATAAGATAATGAATTTAGTTTTTAGAAATTATTAAGATTTGCTTTATGGAAGTGCGGTAATGAGGGAGGATGGGGAGGGGAAGCCCATATAAGGGGTGGGGGGAGAGGCTAGGGGGATGTTGGCCCAGAAACCAGGAAGGGGCATAACAATCGAAATGTAAATAAGAAATACTCAAGTTAATAAAGATTAAAAAAAGATTTGCTTTATGATTTATGGTCTGCATTGTTAGGAACGTATGATGTGCTGATGAAGAGTGTGCGTTGGAGCTGAGGGAATATGTCGTAGGTGTCTGTCAAGTGAACTCTTCTCCGCAGTGTAACGTAGCCAATGTCTCTAGGTTGTTGTTTGTTTGTTTTGTTCTTTTTTTGGTCTGAATGGTCACTGGTGAGAGTGAAGTCTAACACTTTTGTTGCTTTGGTCTGTTTCCCTTTTTATCTCTTACAGAGTTTTATTAAGTTGGGTATCACAAGCTCACTGTTCATAAGTCTGTGATCACTCTTTCTTCTTGGTCACATTACCTTAATGAATATGTGGTGCCTTTTGTCTGTTCTAAGTTTGGTTTAAGTCTGTCCTTTAGATATTGCTGTAGCTGTTGCTTCTGGCTTGAAGGTTGTACTTGCCTAGAAGATTTCTTATCCTCATATCCTCATTTCCCTTCGAGCTCTAACTGATGAGGCAAGCCTCCTGAAGGCAGCACGCGGTCGGACCTTTTTTAAAATAGTCAGCCTGCATCTTTTCCTTGGAGAATGTAGACTGTTTATTTTTAGAATTGTTGTTTGTGGCCTACTGTATTGATAGTATTTGACCTGCCTCTCCCAATTCCCATTTCTCTCTTTCTTTCCCATGCTCATATGACTGTATGTACGTGTCCTCTTCTACTTGGTCTTTTAATGGAGTCTCTGAGGTCTGCTATGTTCTGATCTTTCTCACTTTCTTATCACTGGGTCCTAACCAATCAACCATGCCCTTGCGTCCTGAGTCTTGTTTTCTCTTCTCTTTCATCTAGTCTGCGGGTGAGTGAGGCTCTGAACTGTGTGTTTTAATCTCATCTGTTAAGCTTTTTACTTTCAAGATTTTTTTTATTCCTTTCTCAAAACCCCTCTCTTTATTGAGTGTCTTGTTCATCTTTTGTATTATGTTTTAAAATTCATTCAGCTATTTCCTTGTATATTGGCATTCACTGGTCTTCATAAAACTTACTCTTTTAAGGGCTGAGAGAGTCTGAAAGACCGAGGTTCCTCATGAATGTGACCTGTGAACTGAACTGCCTATTTCCACACAACACAGAGGGGCTCCAAAGAACCTTCAAACCAGGTCCACTCCCCACTGCAAACCCCCATATTCTTCCCACTACCTCTGGTAGGTGGTGGGCTATAAGGGAGGTTAAAATGTTAAAGAACCATTATTAAACATAGGTTGGAAAAAAGTTAAAGTTACAACATACCAGTACCACCCAGCAGAGTCCGCTGTTTTTTGTGTTATATTTTTATCTTTCCAAACACCACGTGTCTCTCAAGCATCTGCTCTAGCAAAACATCACATGCCCCCTTTCCAGGCTGCTTCCAGAAAAATACGTGTCTGTTCTCAGCAAAACGTCTTCTTATAAGATTGTTTCCAGGAAAACATCACATGACACAACTTAGTCTCCAAAGAAACCATAAATTTCCACATCAATTTCTCTATCCCCAATTATTTTGTATTTTAAAAAATATTTATTCTTGCATAATTTCATACTTCTATATGTGTGTCTTGCTCATACTGACTCCGAGTCCTCTTCCCCGTTGTTCCTAGCCACCCCAGCACATTCCCCTTTCACGCTCATGTCTTTTGTTTGTTTGTTTCTAGAACCCACCGAGTCTAGTCTGTGCAGCCTCTCCATAGCCATGGACTGTTCATAGCTCTTCAGTTAGCAGTGGAAGCTTGGGGCCTCCCCTCATGGAGAGCCATGATGAAAATTAGTGACTGCTGTGATCTTATACAGGCCCTATAGAGGCAACTGTATCTGTTATGAATTTATGAGTGCAGTGGCTATATCATGTACAAAGACAGCATTTCACAGCACTCTTCCCTGTCCTCTAGCGTTCACATCCTTTTTGTTGCTGACCCGTTAGCCTTGTGTGATTGGTATAAGTGGGTTATTTAGAACTGGCTACTCAGCATTACTCATTCACCACACGTTAGATGGAAGCTCTGCACTGGCTGCTGCTCACCTCAGTGAGAAGCGTCTCTGCCTCCAGAAGTGTTAATGGTGCTAACAGGAGTGCCTGGAAGGTACTAATCTCCCTCACATGGGCACTGGGGAAACCTCCTGAACAGAACACCAATGGCTTATGCTCTGAGATCAAGAATCAACAAATGGGATCTCATAAAACTACAAAGCTTCTGTAAGGCAAAGGACACTGTGGTTAGGACAAAACGGTAACCAACAGATCGGGAAAAGATCTTTACCAATGCTACAACAGATAGAGGGCTTATATCCAAAATATACAAAGAACTCAAGAAGTTAGACCACAGGGAGACAAATAACCCTATTAAAAAATGGGGTTCAGAGCTAAACAAAGAATTCACAGCTGAGGAATGCCGAAAGGCTGAGAAGCACCTAAAGAAATGTTCAACATCTTTAGTAATAAGGAAAATGCAAATCAAAACAACCCTGAGATTTCACCTCACACCAGTCAGAATGGCTAAGATAAAAAACTCAGATAACAGCAAATGCTGGCGAGGATGTGGAGAAAGAGGAGCACTCCTCCAGTGTTGGTGGGATTGCAAACTGGTACAACCACTCTGAAAATCAGTCTGGAGGTTCCTCAGAAAATTGGACATTGAACTACCTGAGGACCCAGCTATACCTCTCTTGGGCATATACCTAAAAGATGCCCCAACATATAACAAAGACACGTGCTCCGCTATGTTCATAGCAGCCTTATTTATAATAGCCAGAAACTGGAAAGAACCCAGATGCCCTTCAACAGAGGAATGGATACAGAAAATGTGGTACATCTACACAATGGAATATTACTCAGCTATCAAAAACAATGACTTTATGAAATTCATAGGCAAATGGTTGGAACTAGAAAATATCATCCTGAGTGAGGTAACCCAATCACAGAAAAACACACATGGTATGCACTCATTGATAAGTGGCTATTAGCCCAAATGCTCGAATTACCCTAGATGCACAGAACACATGAAACTCAAGAAGGATGACCAAAATGCGAATGCTTCACTCCTTCTTTAAAAGGGGAACAAGAATACCCTTGGGAGGGAATAGGGAGGCAAAAGTTAGAACAGAGACTGAAGGAACACCCATTCAGAGCCTGCTCCACATGTGGCCCATACATATACAGCCACCCAATTAGATAAGACGGATGAAGCAAAGAAGTGCAGGCTGACAGGAACTGGATGTAGATCTCTTCTGAGAGACACAGCCAGAATACGGCAAATAGGCAAATGTCGTCATTAAACCACTGAACTGAGAATGGGACCCCCGTTGAAGGAATCAGAGAAAGGACTGGAAGAGCTTGAAGGGGCTCGAGACCCCATATGAACAACAATGTCAACCAACCAGAGCTTCCAGGGACTAAGCCACTACCTAAAGACTATACATGGACTGACCCTGGACTCTGACCTCATAGGTAGCAATGAATATCCTAGTAAGAGCACCAGTGGAAGGGGAAGCCCTTGGTCCTGCCAAGACTGAACCCCCAGTGAACGTGATTGTTGGGGGGAGGGCGGTAATGGGGGGAGGATGGGGAGGGGAACACCCATATAGAAGGGGAGGGGGAGGGGTTAGGGGATGTTGGCCCGGAAACCGGGAAGGGGAATAACAATTGAAATGTAAATAAGAGATAAATAAGTTAATAAAGATGGAAAAAAAGAAAAGTAGAAACAAAGAAATGTATTCGAGCATTCATGAGTCATGTGGTAGTTATGATGTTGAGAAGAGCCACTTACCAAGAATCTTAATAAACTTTGTATGTTGACTTGAGAAAAAAAAAAGCACCTCTGCCTTCAGAAGTGTTAATGGCGTGAACAGGGTGCTTGGAAGGCACTTCCGCCTTCTTAACTCCCTTTCCTACCACACTTTCTTCTATTATTAACTTTCTCTCCTAAACTTTTTCTGCCCTTTGTTGTGGGTCTTCTTCCTGATTTCTGCCCTCTATAGACATTCCGAAATAAACACATAAATGTAAGAACGTGAAGCTGGATCACATATGAGAGAGAAGCATATGAATGTTTATCTCGCTGGCTGCGTGTTACCTCACTTAATATAATACTTTTCAGTTCCACTCATTTTCCTATTAATTTTGTAGTTTCATTTTTCTTTACAGCAGAATAAAATTATTTTGTGTGTATGAACCACATTTTTATTATCCATTCATCGGTCGATACACATCTAAGGTGATTCCATTTCCTGTTTGTCAGTAGGCCAGCATTGGACATGGGGTGCAAGTGTCTCTGAGGTAGAAAATGGAGCCTTCGGTACAGCTGAGTCTCATGCTAGTCCTGTCTTTAACTTTCTTAGCAGCCTACATTCCTGCTGAGTTCGGTGGTGGCTGCCCTAGTTGACACTCTGCCAGTAGTGGGTGAGAGTGCCCCTTTCTTCCCTCGTCACCAGCATTTGTTACTTGTTTCCTTGATAGCCATTCTGAGTATAGTGACGTGAAATCTCAAAGTACAGTTAACCTGCTATTGTTCATCTCTGACTTTACATCTAAGATAAAGATGCAACAAAAAGAAAATTATAAGTCAGTTTCTCTGATCAGTATAGTTGCAAAAAATTCAACTTACAGAAAATTGTAAGTACTTTGCAAAGTTCTTAAAAACTAATTTCAAGAACATCAAAAAATTATTCACCATGATCAAGTTATGTTTATTCCAAAGATACAGGGATGGTTATAAATCAGTGTTAAAACTTATACAGATGAACTTAAGGATAAAAACCATGTAGCTGTGTGGATAGATGCAGAAAAGATATTTGGCAAAAATCAAGTCCTGAAGAAGTGAAATGTGAAGAAACAGAAGAAATAAAATATTCATTATAATAAAGGCTATATGTTATTCTTAAATTTCTTCTTTGATTTCTTTAAACAATGCACTATTGAGTGAATGGATCCTTAATCTGAGTTTTGTATATTCCAGAATCTTTCTGCTATTGACTTGTGGTATTATTCTTTGGTGATCTGATAGAATAGAAGGGAATACAGCTTTTCTGTATTGTTGAGAGTTGCCTTGTGTTCCATACATCATCTATTTTAGACAATGTTCCACAGGCTGCTTTTAAAAAGAGTGTTCTTCTTCAGTATTTGGATGGAATGTTCTACAGATGTCTCTAGTCCCTTTGATCTGTATCATTTAATTCATATATTTCTTGGCTTCTGTTGAGAGTACCAGTCAATTATTGAGTAATTATTGATAGTAGGTATTGAAGTCACCCACTTCTGTTATGGTAATTAATCTGTGACTGTACATCAGTATGTGTTTTATGAAACTGGGGGCACCTATATTTGGAGCATATATAGTTAGAATCATATTGCCCGCTTAAGAAATTGCTCCCTCAATCAGTATGAAGTAACCTTCTTTCTCTCTTGTCACTGGTTCATATTGCAGTCTTATTTGCCAGATATTAAAACGTGAGTGTTTCCAGGGCTCATTTGCCTGAAATACTTTTTCCATCCTTTCTCCTTAAAGTTCTGTTGTTTTTAAGTAAGGTGCATTCTGTGGAGGCAGCAGGTGGATGGTGGCTTGTGCTCTTTAATCCAGTCTACTAGTCTGTGTCTTTTGTCTTGAGAATTCAGACCTTTAATGTTGAGACTTGTTATTGAAATCTACGGATCGATCTCTGTCATTTTGTTGATTTCATAGTGCATGGTTTTCTTCCTCTCTAAATCTAATCTAAAGTATTATTTTAGTACCATTTATATTGTGCTCTGACCTACGGATGCATTTGTTTTTCTCTTCATTTGAAGGGTTTCTTCAAGTATCTTCTGTGGCCATTTGGTCTTTTTATTGTTAAAAGACTTTATTTTTCCTTTTTTTTTTTTTTTTCCTAGTTTCTTAAGGTAGGTTAGGCCATTGGATTAAGAATTTGTATCTGGGACTGGAGAGGTTGCTCAGAGGTTAAGGGCACTGACTGCTCTTCCAGTCCTGAGTTCAAATCCCAGCAACCACATGGTGGCTCACAACCATCTGTAATGAGTCTGATGCCCTCTTCTGGTGTGTCTGAAGACCGCTAAAGAGTATATAATAAATAAATCTTTTTTTAAAAAAAAGAATTTGTATCTGTTCTAGGTATTAATACTATGAATCTCCTGTGAGCACTGCTTTTACTTACTTTACATTGTATACTTATTATTACTTACTTTACATTGTATACTTATTATTACTTACTTTACATTGACTTACTTTACATTGTATACTTATTATTATTTACTTTACATTGTATACTTATTATTACTTACTTTACATTGACTTACTTTACATTGTATACTTATTATTTGCATTATGTATTGGCTACCTAATCTAAACATTTAACAGTGGTTTTGCTTTCATTCAAATTAAGACATAATTTCCTTTTTTGTTTGTGAACTGTTATATATATACTATTTCCCCTATATATTACATATATATATGAGTATTTTCCCTGCCTGCATGTATGTGTACCACATATACACCGTGCCTGCAGTGATCAGAAAAGGGTCGGAGATCTCCTGGAGCCATATACAGTTGTAAATGCTATGTAGGTGTTAAGAACCAAACCTCTGCCAGAGTAGCCAATGCTCTCACCCACTGAGCCAGCTTTCTGTGAAGCTCACGGCACACAAGAAGCATCATGGAGGAAGGTGTGACAGAGAAGGCAGTTTACTTATGCCAGTGAAGAAGCAAATATGAAAGTGCAGGCGAGAAGTATAAGGCGTGTCCTCAGCGGCACTCTCCTCTCCAGGGACACGCTTCCTCCAGCTAGGCTTTCCAGACCAACAGCCTATCCAGAATGTAAATCTCTCAGTGGATTAATATTTCATAAAGTTTTAGGGTCCTCATGGCCTAGTATATGCACACATATACATATTTTTTTTCTGAGAGAGAATTTCTCTGTCCAGCCCTGTGTGTCCTGAAACTCACTCTGTAGGTCAGGCTGGCCAAACTCACAAAGATCCTCCTCCTCCTGCTTCTGCCTCCAGAGGCTGCAGTTAAAGTTGTGGGCACCACTTCCTTGCCTGATTTTTTTTTTTTAAGCTGATAATTTTCTTTTTATTTACTTTCTGCAATGATGTAGGTAGTGCTTTAATCCAGTTAGAGGATATCAAAACTTTGTGGAAATAATTATTTAAATTGCTGATTGATTAAAGTAAGGTTTTACTGTCAATGGAAAAAAAGTCACAACAATATTTCCATCATAAGTATTATACTAAATTCCTTTAAAATCATACGTTTCCTTCTCATCTTTCCCTGGTGACCTAGTGGTAATGTTCTGTAGTGTTTTATGCTGGAGACCTGAGTTTCATCCCTGTTCTCATCACCTCGCTCTCTTCGGCTACAGTGCATAAAATAAGTAAAATCACTATCCCGCATCCTCATTGCCATTGGGCATCCCCTTGTTGCATTGTGGTGGAAGACCTCCAAGAAAGCACAGTGCACAAAGGACAGCCTTTCATCTTGAGGAACCAGTGTCTTCTAGCTATTCCTGCGTGTTTGTCTTTGCTGTTGGATTGACTTTCTCACTCTAGGAAAAGGGGGAAAAGGTCTTTAGAAGTAAATGCTTTTTCAGTCATTTAAATGAATACAATTGTTTTATTTGCTTTCCAAATGTATAGGCCTCTTTGGTTTGAAAGTTACTTGGATATATTCTTAAGCAGAAAGTATCCCAACTAGTAGTGGTTTTTATCGCATAAAAGTCACCTTTCAGAACCCTCTGATTTACCTCTAGTGTGTCTATTTTTTTCTGTTCATTTGATAGTTTCTACCTTGCTTTATATGTGATACAAGACATGACAGACACTATTTTCAGAACACAAATGATGTAACTGTAAATGTCTAAAATTAAAATCTCTTCCAAGTTACTATATTCTGCAATCCTAAAGTGTAAGGCAGTTTCAAGTATATACATGTGGGTATGTCCTTCCCAAAGGGTGTTCCTCTGCGCATGCACACATACATGTTCATGTTCTCTAACATACTCAGTCCTTCCCTTCCTTTCTTCTTCTCTTCACCAACATTGTTCCCAATGGCCTTTTGCTATACTACCTCAGAAAGAAATCATCTCACTGATTGTGAAACACAGAAGGCTGGCGTCCTAACATCCTCACCTGCTGTGACACTGAACACTGCAGTTCTTGGAAACATGCCTGAGTATTTACTCTCACCCATCTACAACAGTGTAGGGCTTTGGAAGAATCCCAACTTGTTTTCAGGTGCTGGAAATGAGAGTGTGTGAGGTCCTGAGCTCAGTGGTTATGACAAGCTCTTGCAGGGCTCTCATCTTGCCTGCCTCTATTCAGGATGACGTTAAGCCAATATACTCAAATCCTATCAGTCGGGTGAAGACAGATGAGTCTTCTTTATGAAATGGGAGTGACCATTTGTTTGTATTATGGAGTGTTCCAGAGTGGGTGTAATTTTTAAACTAGTATCATATTACTGTGCCATCATTTATTACTATATTGTTAGCTCTATTAGTAAGTTTTTCTGTAGGTTATCATTAATTTTTTTCCAGGAAGAAGCTTTTCAATAATCTTACAGTTACACATTTAAACTAACTTTCTATATCAACGTGTTAGAGTAGAGGTGCTGTGTACCGGCGTGTGTGTTTTCAGATGTCTCCTTGGAAGGAAGGAACCTTGCTTTTTAGCAGTGCTGGGTTTCTGTGGTTGGTTGTCTCCACTGTCAGCACAGTAAAGGGCTGAGGAGGTGCATTGTCACTGTGGACAGAGTAGCTAGAAACGTCCATAGCATTCAGATAGTGACCTGTGGTCAGACAGGAGTGCACCCTGACTGGATCTGAAACACTGAAGTCTGAGCTGCTTTGAGCATCATGCTGAGTCTTGGGTTAAGGATTGCTCGACCCGTGAGACTTCTGTGACTGTGATCCAGAGTGCGGCCCTCTAACTCTAAGCATTGGTCTCAAGTATTTTGCAGATGGGATGTTTGACACTTATGCATTCTTTTGGTATAACTTCATTAGTGTTAAGTTTATATGGTTTTATGTTTAACTTGGGATATATTTAACTGAATCAAAATGTGTCTGAAAATAGTTGATATATTTAGGCTCCAGCACACTACCACTCTTGGAGAAAAATTGGTTTCTTTACCTCAATTGAAACAAATTTGTATAAAGTTCAGGGAAATATAAAAATATCCACCTTAATTCTAATTCAGTCATTTTCTAGTCTCTGTAACCATATACAAAATTATTTACTTTAAGTGACTATATAGATTATTTTCCTGCTGTTATTTCCTGTTGTTATTCATACCAGTCTGTCTATTGTTTTCTTTTGTTATCTTTGTACTATAGTTGACATCTTTTTTACCTTTCTGTTATTGGATTAGTCCAATTTGACTAGAACTGTAATTTTAAGCCTGTTAAACTCAGTATCATTTTTCCAGGCTTAAAAAAACAACCAAGTTAGTGAGCACTTGTCATGAAAGCATGAGGCCCTAAGGCTGATTCCCAGGACCCAGGTATGACGGCACACTCTTGAGTCCAGGGGGTCAGGTGCAGGTCTCCTCTCTCAAAACATAGTAGATGGGTACTGAGTAATGGGACCCGTGAGTGACCTGTGGGTTCCACTCATGTGTGTGTGTGTGTGTGTGTGTGTGTGTGTGTATATATGCGCGCCTGTATGCATGCACAGACACACGCACTAAGATAGACCCTGAGAACACTAGAGTGTTAACGGGATGTTTTTGTGTAGATCTTAGAATGTTTTGTTGTTTTGTTTTGCTTAAGGCTTTTTAATGTAATTACCTGGTACAAGCTGAACTGTCCAGTGACAAACAGGTCATTTATCATCGCTGTCACTCTCTGTATTGATCCTTGACAGTGTCATCTTACTTCTTATCACTTATTAGTTTATCCTTTAAGAAAATTATTTTTATCATGTCATAAAACGCTTTTTTTCTCTTCAGAGTAATTTGTGCCAATATCAGTTCCAAATTGCCTTTCTTTTGCCAGAAGATAAAAATTTGAATTTTCCCTATTATAAAAATGATGTATTTTTTGGATTTGGGTTTTAAAGATCCCTGTGTAAGTAAAGCATATAGAAAAGGGAAAAACTTTATTATAGAATAGTTTCAAGGCTATTCACCACAATAATTGCACAACACTATTAAAATACACTCTGGAGTTCTTTGAACTCTCAGGACGGGGAGACCAGTTCCATGAGGACTGGAATGTAGTCTGGTGGTAGTGGACTGGAATGTAGTCTGGTGGTGGTGGCACACCCTTTAGTCCCAGCACTCTGAGGCTGAGCCTAGAGATGGTCTATAGAGCAAGATATGGAGAAACCCTGTCTCAAAAAATAAAACAACAACAAAAAGTTTTCAGTGTTTATTATTATGCACTTTGAGTTCTTGCTTCACTAAAATTCTACTTTCAGTCTTTACAGTCACTTCCTGTGGAGATTTAGTCCCTGTGCCCTCACAGCTTTGTCAGAGATGTAACTTATATAATAACAGTATAAAATGGGTCTGTCCTCTCGGTTTTTCCCAACACAGTCTTCATTCACGCTCTTCTTTGCCCAGAGCCTATCATTAGTCCGTCCTTAGTCTTCGGGCCTCACCCTTTTCTCTGTGTGCAGAGACACCCAGATGTTCTCTTCTCTGACGGCAGAACCACAGACTTCAGCTGTGCTCACACTGTTGCTGGCCAGATGGAGCTCACAGACCTTACCCCTTCCCGTTCTAAAACCTCTGCCTGGCTTTGTCTCAGTTACTAAATTTATATTCAGAATGTCTTTGCTCATGCTTCTTTCTTCACATACAAATGAATTCTAAGTGATGTTTTACAACTAAAGACGGGATTCTTCTGAACTGTGACACATTGATCTTGAGCAGAAGAATGTAGAATTCAGCAGATTTTCATACTTCACTAAATTAACTAACTCATCTCATTCTAGTAGTTTATAGTTATATAGTTGTGTAGTTGTATAGTAGTTGTTTCTTTGAGTAAAAAGATAATGGCTATAGTCTTGCGTGAGAATTTTACAGACTAGGATAAAACAGAAGCATAGAACAAAGTATACGTTTATATGGATACAATACTTATGTCCCAGCTTGCCAGAGAGCATTTGTGTATATTGTAATGGACGAATACTATGAAAATAGTGAAATGTGTACTAAAGGTGGATCAGACATACACTTTGATTTAATTTTCCAAAGATTAATGGAATTATAAATTTTATCACTATCTGTTCCACTGTCTACTACTCTCTAATGTCACCTTCAGTTTTATAATCTCATGCAAAAACTGTCCCACACAATACAAAGATTATCTATAAATCATTTCTCTTGTGCCAATTATTGACTCTAAGTTTTAGGTATAAACTGAATTTTTTCTTAGAAGCTTTCTGTAATGGAAGTAGTTTACACGTAATTCTAAGAATGCCACGATAATATTGATAATTAAGTCTCTATTGAGGCCTGCATGTCCTATAGTTGATAACTACCACCTTACTACCTGCTCTCTGCCACCTTCAGTCTCACTGCATCTGTGTGCGTGGAAACCTGAGGACACACCATACTTCATAACAGCTAAGATGCTGCTTGTGCTAAACAGTGGTTCTCAACCTTCCTAATCCCACAACCCTTTAATAAGGGTCCTCATGTTGTGATGCCCCCCAACCATAAGATTATTTTGTTGGTATTTCATAACTTAATTTTGCTGCTGTTATGAATTTTAATGGAAATATCTAATATGCAGCCCCAAGGGATTGAGACCCATAGGTTGAAAACCACTGTCCTAGACAGGCATTATGTTATTAACTAAGTGAATGCCGTTTTCTTAGTTGTCCTCTGTATCTCCAAATGAACACTTGGGGATTATAATGTTAAACAAAACAGGTACTGAGTAAATTATGTTTTATTTTAGCAAATGGGAAACTCAGAAAAACAATCATATTGTATTTATAAATGAAAAGGGAAAGATAGGCCTGTGAAGAGGCAGAGTTCTTCCTGCCTTTTCAAGGCCTCCTCCACTCACTAGCTATGGACAGTGCTGTTAGACAGTGCTGGCCCCGTCCTTGTGGACCACTCACTCAGTAAACCCATGTTCTTCCCACCAACATCTTAGACATTTGCATTTGTTCCTCCCTTTTATGATGTAAAATACTTTTCTGCATTCTGGGGTATAAGCTTTAGTTTTTATGTTTTATATTTCCGGGACATCTGTTCTTAATCATGAGAAATGAGAATACCCTTTTTAAGGCTGAGGTATAATTCTTAGATTGTTATGTCCTACTCACTTACACTCCTCTGTCACCATAAACAAACCAATGCCTGAGGTCTTTATATCCACTGTGCTCTCTATAAGGTAAATTGAATTCAATTATTGAACTAGATTGACTCCAGTGATTGGCTTCACCCGGTCTCTTAATACTCACCGTACAGTCTTATCTTTCATGAGAAAATCTTCCTGTCACCATTTCAAGTTCTCGACTAGTGAATAAGCTGACGTATCTTGTGGAATAAGCTGACTTGTCCTGACTTGGAGTTAGTCAGGTGGCAACAACACAACAGCCTTCTCAGGAATCTGGGTGAATCGGAAACAATACGGTTAGAATATTCTCTTTTCAACTAACTTCCTTCCTTCCTTGTTTACTTGCATGTTCATGCACTATGTGTTCCTGGTGTCTACAGAGGACAGAAGAAGGCACCAGAACCCCTAAAACTGAAGCTGCAGATACTTGTGAGCCTCCATGTGGATTCTTTGACTCAAACCCAAAGCCTGTGGAGGAGCAGACGGTGTTCCTAACCACTGAGCACCGCTCTAGGCCTGGAGATAGTGACCAGTGAATATTCAAATAAAAGGTTCAGGAGACCCACGTATTCATGTGAATGCTAACTTACTGACTTATCTCACAGACAAGATCAGTTTAGTTCTCAATCATTAATCTGAACGTGAAGTAAAACTACAGGTGGAAGGCCCTAATATCAAGAAGTTGTGAAAATCAGTTGTCATGACCTGGATGTATTTATGCTAAAACGTGTGAGTCTGGGAAGGAGGTGCATTGAGCTAGCACCCCCTCGGCACAGTGTGTATAAGACGAGACAGCAGGCCAGGCCTGCTTCTCATACCAGGGTAAGGAGATGAGTGGGTGTTTGCTTTGTTCTTTAATGTAGTTCAGAATCTTCAGAATTTTAGGTAAAAAATGAGATGTTGACCAGATAATTGGCAACAGTAGAAAAAATTATAGGGTTAAATGTAAAGAACAAAAATTTCATAATGCCAAAAGAAAATCCAAACTTGCCTAAAAGTTGGGGCTGGGACTCAAAATGGTCGTCTGACTCTATACTCCGTGCCCTGCCCAGCTTCTACAATACAAATATATTGTTAAGAGGACACAAGAAAAACAATCCACAATCGATGGGAAAATAAAATTCATATTTGCCTAAAACCATAGCTAACTAGTAAATGCTTAAGAGATCTGTAGGATTCTAAAACTACCACCCCACCCACCCTCCAGAAGTGAAACACATGGTGTGAGAGTCTCTCATATATGTCTCCTTGCGAGGAGAGCACTGCACCTTCTCCTGTTTGTGCTGGAGGACTCCAGCATGGTGCTCTGTGGAGTAGTAAGTAGCACGCAGTTGGTACTTGTTCTACACAGGCCAGGCTGTGCTGACTTGGCTCTCCTACGCACTGACCATTGCTCTCAAGTAATTGTCACCAATTTCTTCATCCAGCTTGTGACAATTCACATTGATCTGCTTTACCAGTACTCGATAGTGTGTGCAATTTGTCTTTTTGATGTCTCAGTGTAGATTTTTTTAATTTGGTTGGTTGTCGGGTAAGTGGATTTATTTTAGCATTTTTCTAAAATTGGTATGAAATTCATATAATAAAATTACCTTGAAAGTAAGCAGTTGAGTTTCTTGTAGTGTACTCATAATATTGGATGATTACCATTTCTATATAGCTGTAAGACATTTTAAAATATTTTTTTCCTTTTTTAAAAATGTTTTTCTTTTATTTATATTTCAAATGTTATCCCCTTTCCTGGTTTCCCCTGAAGAAATCCCATATCACATCCTCTCAGCCCCTGCCTCCATGAGAGGACTCCCTCACCCACCCACCCAACTGGGCATCGAGCCTTCACAAGACTAAGGGCTTCCCCTCCCACTGATGCTCTTCTGCATATGCAGCTGGGCCATGGGTCTCTCAAAGTGTACTCTTTGGTTGGTGGTTTAGTCCCCAGGAGCTCTGGACTGTCTGCTTAGTTGATACTGTTTTCTTCCTATGGGGTTGCAAACCCTCTCAGCTACCTCAGTCCTTTCTCTAGCTTCTCCACTGGGGATCCCATTCTCATTCCAATGGTTGGCTGCAAGCATCTGCCTCTGTATTTGTCAGGTTCTGGTAGAGCCTCTCAGGAGACAGCTATATTAGGCTCCTGTCAGCATGTACCTCTTGGCATCCCCTAATAGTGTCTGGGTTTGGTGACTGCATGTGGTATTGATCCCCATGTGTGGCAGTCTCTAGATGGCTTTTCCTTCAGTCTCTGTTCCACACTTTGTCTCTGTATTTCCTCCTGTGAGTATTTTGTTCCCCCTTCTAAGAAGGACTGAGGCATTCACACTTTGGTCTTTCTTCTTCTTGAGCTTCATGTGGTCTGTAAATTGTATCTTGGACTGATATCCACTTATCAGTGAGTGCACACCATGTGTGTTTTTCTGTGACTGGGTTACCTCATCAGGATGATATTTTCTACTTCCATCCATTTGCCGAAGAACTTCATGAAGTCCCTGTTTTTAATATCTGTTTGCTGTGAGCCTTATAAAGTTTCTTTTATGAATGTGAGTGCCCTTGCATTTGCAGCATAGATGTTCAGAATTGAGAGTTCATCTTGGTAGATTTTTCTTTTGATGAGTATCAAGTGTCCTTCTTTATTCGTTTTGATAACTTTTGGTTGAAAGTCAATTTTATTTGATATTAGAATGGTATTCCAGCTTGTTTCTTGGTACCATTTGCCAGGAAATTTTTTCCAGCCTTTTACTCTGAGGTAGTCTTTGTCTTTGTCACTGAGGTGCATTTCCTGTATGCAGGAAAATGTTGTGTCCTGTTTCTATATCCAGTCAGTTAGTCTATGTCTTTTTATTGGGGATTTGAGTCCATTAATACTAAGAAATATTAAGGAAAAGTGATTTTTGCTTTCTGTTATTTTTGTTGTTAGAGGTAGAATTATGTTTGTGTGACTATTCTTTTGGCCTTGTTGAAAGAACTTTACCTATTTGCTTTTTCTACGTGTTAGTTTCCCTTCTTGTGTTGGAGTTTTGCATCTATTATCCTTTGTAGGGCTGGATTTGTGTGAAGATATTATGTAAACTTGTATTTGTCATGGAATATCTTGGTTTCTCCATCTATGTTAATTGAGAGTTTTGCTGGGTATAATAGCCTGGGCTGGCATTTCTGTTCTCTGAGGGTCTGTATTACATCTGCCAGGATCTTCTGGCTTTCATAGTCTCTGGTGAGAAGTCTGGTGTGATTCTGATAGGTCTGCTTTATATGTTACTTGACCTTTTTCCCTTACTGCTTTTAATATTCTTTCTTTGTTTTGTGCATTTGGTGTTTTGACTGTTAATGTGACGGAAGGAATTTCTTTTCTGGTCCAATCTATTTGGAGTTCTGTAGGCTTCTTGTATGTTTAAGGGCATCTCTTTTTTTAGGTTAAAGAAGGTTTTTTTTTCTGTAATTTTGTTGAGGATATTTCCTGCCTCTTTAAGTTCGGAATCTTCTATCTCTTCTGTATCTATTATCCTTAGGTTTGGTCTTCTCATTGTGTCCTCGATTTCCTGGATGGTTTCAGTTAGGAGCTTTTTGCATTTTGCATTTTCTTTGACAGTTGTGTTAATGTTTTCTATGGTATCTTCTGCTCCTGGGATTCTCTCTTCAATCTTTTTTATTCTGTTGGTGATGCTTGAGTCTATGATTCCTGATCCCTTTCCTGGGTTTTCTGTCTTCAAAGTTGTCTCCCTTCATTACTTTTTATTGTTTCTATTTTCATTTTTAGATCCTGGATGGTTTTGTTCAATTCCTTCACCTGTTTGGTTGTGTTTTCCTGTAATTCCTTAAGGAATTTTTGTTTCTTCTTTAAGGGCTTCTACTTGTTTACCTGTGTTCTCCTGTATTTCTTTAAGGGAGTTATTTAAGTCCTTCCTAAATTCCTCTATCATCATCATGAGATCTAATTCTAAATCCAAATATCGCCATGTGATTATCTCTAGTGTTACTTGCACTTGCTGTCTCTGACTACAGCCTGTCCCTCCTATGATTCTGGTTGTGTCAGAACTCGTCACAGTTCAGCTGTCTCTGTGATCCTACGATTCTGGGATCCTGTGAATCTGTGATCCTGTGATCTTGGGCATGTTAAAGCACCTGGGAGTCTGGCTTCCTCTCTGTGTTTTGGTACTTGGCGTGGGGCCAGTATCCAAGGTCTGCTCAGGGCACTAGTTCAGACCTGAAGGAACCTGTGCCCTTGTTTCTGCATCCCTGGATCTTGGGTGGCCCAGTTACTCCGGGTGATAGGGCAGACATTGTGGCCTCTCCTATAATCCTGGGTGTTGCACAGCACCTGGGAGTCAGGCTCCCTTTGGGTGCTGTAGGAATGGGTGCAGAGCTAGGGCCCAAGGTCTGCTCAAGGCACAGGTTCAGACTGGAAGAGAACCTGTGCCACTGGCTGGGCTGGGGTTCTTGCATCTCTGGATCCTGGGTGTCTGATTTACTACTGGTGTTGGGGCAGTTGTTGTGGCCTCCTCACCTCTGATCCTGGGCATGTTAGAGTACCTTGGAGTCAGGCTCCCTCTGGATGTTGTGGAAGTGGGTGCGTACCACACCCACACCTCTCTTGTTTTAACTCTGTCAGTACTGGCATCTTAGGTAAGTGCTTCACAATCTATGCTTGCAATATAGAGCCTTCCTGTACAGCCCAGCTTGTCTGGGATGTCTAAGTGTATGTAGCCCAGACTAGCTTTGCACAAATTCTAAATACTGTGATTAAAAGTATGTATCTTCAAATAGCTGTGGTTAAAGGCTTGTCCTCCTTTGCTGACTTTAATCTTTAGCTTCTTGAGATAGGTTCTTCCTTAATTGCTGGCCTTGAGTTTCTGAGCTCGTGAAATGCTTTCTCCTACCCCACTAGTAGCCGGATTTATAGCCTCACACCTCTCCCTACAGGTCACTAGGTCTTTCGCTACAGAGTCCCTTTTCATAAAGGTATCTTCTTACAAACGCATTCAAGAAAAGTCTTTTTTTTTATGTTAAAAGTTATACTCATTGTATAAAAGTTAAAAGTTTCCATCCATTGTGTGGAAAATATGTGATTGTGTGATATGGTAACAAATAAATTATTCCCAATTTTGTCAGTCTTGATTTGTACAGGATGCCCATAATAGCTATTGCCTCTAGTAAATGTGTAATTACAGAATCAGCCTTTTCAGTTCTCAAAGCAGTTGTCAGTTGAAACCCTGAATATGTATCTGTGGTATGGTGTACAAACTTTAGTTTTCCGAATTCTGCAAAATGAAGTGCATTCATCTGACAGATTTAATTTTTTTGGTACCCTTAGGGTTGCTTCCAGCAGGTAATGGAAAAAAAGAACAATTAGTACACTTTTATAATTTTTTTTGCATTGTTGCAAAATGATAGTAATTTTTTTCTTTAAACCTTTACTGTTAACATTGTGTTTTTCATGACATTTTGAGGCTTCTAACACACTTTCTATTAATAATTGGTCAATTTTTTATTTCCTTGTGCTAATAAGAAGACTATATGAGACCAAATATGGGCAATATAATGAATAGTTTCTATTTCTGATTGCCTGTTACAGTTGCATAAGGTTAATTATGAATTTCTATATGCCAAACAACTCATTCTATTAAGAGATCCAGGAAGGGCTGGAGAGATGGCTCAGCAGTTAAGAGCACCCGACTGCTCTTCCAGAGGTCATGAGTTCAATTCCCAGCAACCACATGGTGGCTCACAACCATCTGTAAAGAGATCTGTTGCCCTCTTCTGGTGTATCTGAAGACAGCTACAGTATACTTATATATAATAAATAAATAAATCTTTAAAAAAAAAAAAAAGAGATCCAGGAAAATTTACTAATACTATAAGAACTACATATAACTCTTGATTTTTGAGCTGAATTATATGGGCTTTGAATTACTTTGATTTTTTTTTTTTTTAATGTCTGACTTCTAGCCTGCCATTCCCAACTGAATTGTGTCAGTATAGAATGTAGGAGCTTCAGGAATTAGCATTTCTTTTACAATATGTGGTAGAATCCAATTAATTCTTTCCATAAGCTGAAGATGTTTGCTTTTAGAAATTTGCTGTTAATTTCTCCCAAATAGTTGCTGTAAGCTCTTTGCTAATCTTTGTTGATTACCCATAATGACAATCTCAGCATTTATAATTCTTTAATTTTTTACTTTATGTGGTAATAAAATCCATTCTATAATACTATAGGAATATGGTTTGAGATGAAAACAGGTCTAAACATGTACACATATACTATCAGTAGCATACCTGACAATAGAATAAAAAGAGAGAGAAATTGATTAATCAGCAGATTAATGGATAAACAGACTATGGTGTGTATCTATGTATAATAAAATAATGTTCAACCCTGCAAAGGAGTGACAGATGCTGCACTGTAGATATTTTTCTGTTTTATTTTCATGACCAATGTGTGTATCTCCCAACTGGCCCTAGGATGCAGGCTACAGTTGCAGAGAATAGACACAGAACCCCAGGCGTCAGATCATAGAACACAGCTTTGATGACATCCATACTGTGTAGTACAACTTAACTCCATTTTTCAACATTGCAGTCTCAGTTGTTTTCTCTAATTCCATGTTGTGATTTCTCACTCATTAATTTCTGTTTTCCACAGTCTCTACAAAAAGCTGATAAATTGTCATATTTCCCTTTTATTCTATATTAAATTTCTGGGTTGTGATATTTCTCTACTCACATTTAAATGATACCAATCAGTAGGGTTTTTCTCCCAGGGTAAGCAATAAAAATTAAGTGCTTTTCTATTCTTTTATGTGTTTTTAAAATTTATTTATTTTATGTATATAGGTGATTTGCTTGCATGTATGTGTGTGTACAATGTGCATACAGTGTCTGCAGAGGCCAGAAGAGACTGTTGGATCCTCTGGAACTAGAGTTACAAATGGTTGTGAGCTGCCATGTGGGTGTTGGGAGTAACCTCCAGATGGGAGTCTCTGGGAGAGCAGCTGAGGCTCTTAAGTGTCCACCGCTGCTTTAACACTTGAGAACTTTAACATAGCATAGCAAACATATCAACAGGTAGAAGCAAACAAAACTCTCTTTGATTGTATCCAACATACAGCAGGCCCACACTAAGGATGTTGAATGGATCATTGGCTAATTTGTAAGAAACAAATGGGGGCCTTGGGAGAAGCTGGAAGTTGATACTAACCGGCTCTTGAACATAACACAGCAGACTAAACTCACTTGCTTTTCTATAGAAATAGTAGTTTTTCTCAGAAGTTGCAGCAATGTTAGCGGTTTCCACATGCTACCACAGATCAACTCTCAGCTCTATGTGCAATAAAAGGGAAATTATTTCATAGGATAAAAATAGTTTATCTTGATGTAAGAATCTGCAAACCTGACAATAATGTCATGTAAATTGTCACGCTACTTAACCTTATATAAACATTGAAAAGATAGTCATATCCAATGATTTGTCTTGGTGCAGATTTTCTTTTCAACATTCACATGTCGATTAATAACCTCAGGATCTGCTGATAGATTATTTAGCTAAAATTGGGGAACCTAAGAACTCTCCTAGCACTGTTCTTCATAGCACAGTGAACTTAAGGTTTTCTCAACTTTTGTAAGTTTCTGTTTCTTCTTGCTGGAAAATAGGGCAAAGGACTAGAACGGTTCTAATTGAAATGAATCTATTTTAAGCAAATACAATTTCTAAAAATGTGAAGTTTATGCTTTAAAAGATGCTAGTGGTCCAAAAATCAAGTGCCATTATATTGAATATTAATTATGACCTTTGAAAAATACATGTACCACTATAAAGTAGAGTAGATAAAAATACAACTGATTTTTAATTTTCCCTATAGCATTTATCAATCATATGCCCTGATACATTTTTTAAATCTCTTCAATTTCTTTTGGTTTCAGCTTTTCCCCCAGTAGGATAATACAGAAAATTTTCTGCCTGAAGACAAAGTAGTTATTCTCCTGAGATGACATCTAATTTTAAAAGCTATAAATCCATAAATTAAAATGTCCCCTGCGACTGAGCATCTTCCCTGGTGGGTCTCTGACTGCACAAGCAAGAGCTCTGTGCCCGTCACTGTGGGTGAGGCTGGAGTAGTCATCATCCTCACTACTTAGAGCTGTCCACCTTTAGTGTATCCTGAACTTATTTTCCTACCTAGTCACTGTCTGATTTTTGTATAGATTCTTCTGTTTTTATCCCCCAAAACTTATATAACAGTTATTTGCTAACTTTATAATTTGCTACCATTGAGGATGTGTACATAAAAAATCAAAGGGGGGGGGTGTGATTATACTTAGAAACAGTTATAGAAGGAGACCATCAAAATATAATGCAGTCATTTTAATAATTCTTTATGCACTCTGGATACCAGACCCTAAAGAGGTACAAGAAGAGAACATGTTTTATACCAATTACAGACTTTAGTTCGATGCTCCACTTAACAGCTGTATTGGTAAGAAGTATATTCAACCCCATGAGCATGACCTGGGACATTGTGATTTCCTGCAGGAAATTTGAAGTGACTAAACCAGGACTAGGTTGATTTTCTTATACCTTTTGTTATGCTGTCACCCCAAAGGTATACCAACCTGGCTGGCCTGTGCTGCCATCAGAAAAAGAAGGAGGTCGTGCCAGTCAAGAATGAGTCCTGAACTTTCTAAGTAAATATGTGTTACCATCTACCCCTTGATCATCATGGAAGAAGCTAAAAGGAACAGGTTTCTTTCCAGGCACAATTACTTTCAAAAATATAAAGAAAAGGAAAAAGTGAGAGCAGTAGTGAGAATTTTTGTTAATTTTGTGTTTTGTTTTATTTTGTTTTGTTTTTGATATTGTATGTCTTGGGCTGTCCTGGAACTCACTATGTAGACCAGACTGGCCTTGAACTCAGAGAGATTTGCCTGCCTCTGCTTAGAGGCAAAACTTTTTGAGTTGATGTTTGAGGAAGTCTTTCCAGTGTTCAACAATCACAGATGTCTGTGGACACAACAGAGAACACGGGTGTTGTTGCATCAGGCACTTTGACGCCTGGCCTACTCCGTGGGTTAGCAATGGAAGGTATAGTGTTGGCTGACTGCAAACAGTCTGAAAGGCTAAAGCCATGAGAAAATGCTTTCAAGATCCACAAGAGTGTGGTCCAGCTTAGTTGACCTGATCGGAATAGCAGCATTCGCCTGAGAAAGAATCCAGCAGCAAGATGCCCGCAGTGCTGCAAGAGGAGTCAGAGCGTCACAGAAGTCAGCCCTCCCAGAAGTGAGCAGGGAAATAGCCAGGGCAGAGTAGCATAATTCATTCCAAGGTAACTTCTCAGGTTTTGGCAGGAGCCACACAGAGATATAGTCTTGGTGGATTTATCTCAGTAGTGGAACACTTTTGCCTATCACTGAGTGGAGGTTTTTCCAGGGTCTGGTCTGGTCTGGTCTTTATATTGTGTCCAGCTCTTGGAAGCAGAGGTTGTAAAAGGCTGTGAGCAGCTCCATGATGAGCCCATGTGGATGGTGAGAAGATGGCTATCTGTAAGACACAAAGAGGGGCCTCGGAGTGAAGACATTCCAGGTGGTTTGGTTTTTAATTTTGTTGTTCTTAGCGTATCATTGTTTTACACAGAAGTTTGTCACAGTCACTTTTAAGTTGGAAAGGAAATTATATAGCTAAAAGCCAAATGCATTCTAAAACTGTACAAAGTAAAGAGTTCTAGGGATGCTGTCTGTGTTATAACTGTACAACTGACATTTTAACCAGTGAACAGAGTAAAAAAACATTTCCTAAGATTCTGAGTTGAACTAAACCAACTAAAAATGGTTCAATGTAAAATTGTAAGTATCTAATAGAAAAGGACCTTCCACCGAAAATAGGAGAATGCAGCAAGTAGTAATTATATTTTTCTTTAATGTAACTATAATTTCTCAGCCAAATAAATGGGATAATACTTGATATTTCACATTTTATGGTCCAAAGCTGGGAGGGGAAACTACTGCATTTAGGTTCGATAAACACAGCAGTGAGCCCGCCCTGGCACGCCAAGCCCTTGCAATGCAAGGATAGTAAAGATTTTCAGAGGCTTTATACAAAAATTCATCCCAAAGGAGTATTTTTTTTTGTTAATACAATTTAAATGTCCCTATTCATTCTTATTTGGGGATCATTACACAAACTACTGAATAATTTGAAAACTTACTTTTTATTTTGTATTCAGTATGGAGATTTATTCCCAGAGCGGAGCTTTTCTGATGCAAAACTGGGATGCTTGTGTAATCACAACCGCTGTCCCCGCGCCGTGTGGCATCTTCCATTACTTTGCTGTAGAGATGAATGTTGGCCCGGTGTGTCAGTAATACTGGACACACGTGGGTTTAAGTGGCACAGCCGTATGCTTATGCATTCATTTGACTTTCCCAGCTACAGTCAGCTCTATAGTGGACCAGGGAGAATACATGCACAGCACGGCCACCCTCGTGGCTGCTGGAGTAGCTGGATCACAGTGGGCTCTGTTCCTTTAAAGACAACACTATTACTGAGGAATTACACATTCACCCAAGGGCCTTGCAGCTGTGGAAGAGGGAATGACCAGGAGCTCAAAGGCCACGCTCAGATTTCAGCCCATGAGTTCTTATTATTACCCATCTTTTAACAATAATAGTAAAAACCATGGCCATGAAATAACTAAAACCAAGAGGAAGTTTGCTGAGGCAGTCAGTGACTTTTCCTTTTCAGGTTTTTGATGCAAGCATTTGATCTAGATAAAACGTTGCCTTCCCAGGAAAACAGTAGTGCTATGTTTTTAGACTCATTAATGAGAAATTAAAATCCAGTTGGTTTTTAATGTCCACTGTTAATATGCATAGGATATTTGGAAAATCAACTTACTAAAAATGGAAGTGCTGCACACTTGTCTACTTAAGCTAATGCGGACATCTTTTCTTGAGAGCACAGCACTGCTTTGCTGTGCTCCGAAGCAAACCACACTGGTGTGCATTGACGCTGAGGCTGTCTCCGTGAGGATACTGTTCTTCATGGCTTGACTTTGCACTTCTAGCTTATATTTAAATTCTCCTCAAGCTTTGCCCTTTTTGTATTTTCTTTTGCATTAGAGTTTAAGGGTTTATCAATAATAGTAGTATTTCTTTGAAAATCTAATTTGTTTCTCTAAATGATATCTAAATAACACATTTTTTGTTAAATGAGGCAAAAAGGAAGGAAAACAGGTGTAGTTTTTGGCTCAAGTGACTAAAGAATTAAATTTTGGATCATTAAATATCAAAGAAATTCCAGCCAGATCCAGTGCAGATTACCTTTTCATGTGTGAGCGTGTGCATGTAGTGTGGGGCTGTGCTGATGAACATGCTTGAGGCTTTCAGCCCTTAGTGGATATGAAATAGAGCGACTGCTCAGTCCTCCTCACTATGGCTATTATTTACGACTCCTAAGTGGCAGGTTGTGTTTGTGCCAATTCATCTGCTTCAGGGAACATTCTTGATAGCAGAACAAAGTGAATAAATGTAGTTTGTTTTGCAAATGAATGCAAATGGCAGAGCCTTTCGGAAAGCCCTTAACAGGGCAGTGCACTCTGATTATGGTGAGGCTGCCATTTGGATGTGGTGAAAAGAGCAGGCTTGAACCATTGATTGGGGGAGACAGTCAGGAAGGGCCGTTAGGCTTGCAGTGAGGCAGGCGGATGTCAGTGTGGTTAGAGCACAGTGGGAGAATGACAGGAAGGGTTAGTGTCGGGGAGAGGCTGTGCTGGGGCTGAAGAGGTAGTCCCTGGGGTCACTCACCTCTGACTGTTGGTCTACGCTGATGGTTCTGTAATGCAAACTGCCTGGTGCACGCCTGTTCATTACCGGAAATGGTGATTAGAAAAGGTATTTGTTTCTAAGATTTCCTCCCACTACCTTTCTCTCACCCTCCCCCATCCCTTCTCTCTCTCTCTTTGTTTCTCAGTAAAGGAAAGAGATGAACTTCCTTCATCTTCCACTGTTTGATGGCAGAGGCTGCTGCCTCCAGTGGGGGTAGCCTGTGCTAAAATGTAGTTGTCATATGTTTCTTCATACTCAACAGTGATGTGTGTGTGTTTCTTCCCTCAGTCTTAGGTTTGACCATTACTTAGCCATATGTTTGCAATTTTGTGATGTTTAAGGTGTTTTCACTATTCAACACCAGAAGCTTTGCAAAGACTGCATGGCTTACATCTTGGCGAAAGAGTTCCTAATCTTAACTTGTTCCCAAGTTTTACTGAATGCCAGCTAGCATTTGGCAAATTAAATATTTATAAAATTGTATGTCATTGTTGTTACATAGGATGAGCAAAGCATGTAATCTCTCACAGTTCTGGTCCTCAATGCTTCTTACTCAGATTTTCATCTAGACGTCTTAAAACCACTTACTGGTCATATCACGTGAGTTATATGAACAGTACTACATTTTGTAGCAAGAATTTTTATGGACTTTGGTAATGTTTTTATTTTAGTATAAAACTGGTCCTTTTTTAAAGTATCTTCAAAAACATAGTTTTGCATTATGCACTGCATTTGTGTTTTAAATACATGCAGAAATCTTATGGATGCCGCTGAGACACTATTCTGTGATTAAAGATGCTGCCCTACCTTTGACTAAGCCTAGATGCATGTTTAGTGACTGGTGGTCACGGCAGGAAGGGGTCTGCCAATCATCTGTTTCACAGGCACGTTGATGTTACAGTAAACATCTTTTCAATCTCTTAAAATCTTGTCTAACGTCTTGCAGGCACCTGAATGGACAGAAGAGGACCTCAGTCAACTGACAAGAAGTATGGTTAAGTTCCCAGGAGGGACCCCAGGTCGATGGGAGAAGATTGCCCATGAATTGGGTCGATCTGTGACGGACGTGAGTTCACTGAGATTTGCATTGTCTGAGGAGTAATGAACAGGAACCAGCCAGCTATGCAGGAGGCAGACTTAGATGGGTCCTTGGTTATCTGTGCAGAAGACCTAGGCATGACCCATTAATGAAATAAGCAAAAAGCAGATGTGAATCCCATTCCCTTCTCCACAGTGAAAGCTGTGTGAAAGAATTGCAGTGTTTGGGGACTGAAGCTACTGAAACCTAATCATAGAAAATAGTATTAGATTTTGTGTTTATATTGACCCTTTAATTGTGGAAAAGACAGTTTTCAAACTGATCAGAACTAAAGAGGTTGTATTTCAACCTTAACAGTCAAGTGCAGATTGCTCGTGTGTTTTGACAGGTGGTTTAGGTTGATGAAATGAGCACTCAAGCCTGCGGTGCAGACAGAGTTTGCCTTCTTTGCAGGCTGCTGCTGACCATTCATTTGGAATGGATGTGTGAATGGGCGTACCTAACACCTAGAAGACAGCGTAGAGACCAGAGTCTTGTTCTATAGCAGGTTAGATGTTTTCACTCAGGGAGGCCACAGTAGAGCACTTGATGTATGCCAGATTGTCTCCCAACATCTAATTAGAAGACAGAAAGAAACTCCTGTCTCAGTTATCAAACTGATATTTGTATAAATCGTGATAAATAACCTTTACTAAATTTCCTTTACATACATCTTATTGGTATAAAACTTCTTAAAAGAGTTACTAATAGCAAAAATTTAAATTTCCTCTTTAATTCGGTTAGCATGCCTTTAGGTCTTTTTTACAATGTGCACACATTTTAATGAGCTCACTAGTAAAACACAGCTTCCAAAATAATGAGGATCTGTTATAATTGCTGGAACTTACTGTTCATAGTAAACATCTATGTTTTTAATTTGGAAGCAAATATATATTTAAAAAGTACTGTCAACATTTTATCTCTTTTCCTCAGTTCCTTTAATGGGACTTGCTTTGAAAATTTTAAATTACATGCAAATGTGCGTATATTTAAGTGTGATCATCTTATACAAATTGTACCTAGGAACATCATTTCTGCGCGTTTGTGGAGTGGCCAGTTATCTTTAGCTCATGAAGAATTGCTTTTCTACTAATTGCACTGCTGAGATACGAATTTCATTTTCTTGTTTTAAGGTATTTTGTAAGGAATGGTATAGTTATATAACCACATTAAGGTAGTAGTCCAAGGCTATTGATATTTTAAACACTGTATTTTCAGTTGCTAAAGTACTGTTTAAACATTCTAAAAATATTGTTTTAAAGAGCCCAAAACTTTTTACTTGACTGTATAAAGAAAAATAATAGGTTAATTTAGTGTCTTCTTAAGAGGTAAAAAAGGAAGGCTGAAAAAGATGGGGTGTTACAAGATCTCACCAGCACAGCCCCACAGGGTACTACCTGTACTGATTTACAAGAGTGGGCTTACTAGTAGCAGAGGCTTCTCTTTGCTTGTGTGTTTTTCTGACAACGTATAACAAGATCAGCACACCTGTGTGCTTTACTACTTCTCCCCAGTCTTCTCCTGGGGAGCCTGGTTTTAGGTCTGCACACTTTTTAATGTGAAGTGCTTCATTGACTCTCGAGTGTGTATGTTTGCACACACTGCATGATAGCTTCTCTTTTCACAAAATTAAAAGTTCCGTGCAACAGTTAATAAACCTAAACTTATGTAGACTCGTGAGATGCCATCATAGGAGGACTGTGTCGTGATCTGCTACCCCGTAGCCTCTCTGCAGCCTCACTGTGCCTTTCAGTAACGTGGCAGAGCAGAGGAAACAACAAGCAGCGGTCTGAAGACTCAGCCAGCTCCTTTAAAGATTATTTGTATTTATTCTTTGACAATTTCATAGACATAAATAATGTGTCTTGGTAATATTTTAGTGTTTCTTTAATCTTCTGTGTGTGGGAGTTTCACCTGCTCATGTATGTCTGTATACCCCCCCCCATTCATCGCTCCTGATCCCCAAGGAGCCCAGCAGAGGAGACAGATCCCTCCCCAGGACTGGAGTTACACACAGTTGTGAGTTACCAAGTGCAGGCTGGGAATTAAATCCCAGGTCTCTGAGGAGTAGCCAGTGCTCTTAATTGCTGAGCCACCTTTGAAAAGCCCCTAGCTAACTTGTTCCAGTAACCCCAAGAATGGCTTGTGTACCCCACTAAGGCAGCTGCAGTGGGTTGAGCTGTACAGTCCCTTTAGTGGGATGTTAAGTGAAAGTTCATCACACTTTAAGAGGTCACCCACACTTCCTTTTGGCTAGCAGTGTTAATTAGATTTGTTGTGGTTAAGTGCTTGGCTGTGGAAGAGGGGCCGGGTGCCTTTGGCGGTCATGATCCCCTTCCCCTGCACAGTGGCCTGATCTCTGGCACCAGCCCCAGGCTGCACAGCTGCTTTTTGACCTTCCTTGCTGGCCAAACGCTAGCTTCAGGCTTGCTTCTTTCCTTCCAGAAACAGTTGACCCTTCATGGGGAAAGGTGAGAGTGCGGCAGTGCAGGAGCCTGAGGCTTTGTTTAGTCTGACAGAGTCCAGTGTGTTATATTCCTCAGCTTAAAGGAGAGTCAGTATACTAATTGTCAAAGTTAGTTAAATTGTTAAAATTACCGTGGGAAAGTGCAAGCAATATTTTAGTATTAAGATTTTTTTTGACATTAAGTATTTTTAACTCAGGTAAACTGCAAGGCCAACTTTATTGAGGCTTTAATATTTTAAATGTTAATTACATGCCTTTTGGCATATAATTTTAGTAACCACAAAGGACACTCCATTTGTAAAATCAACAAAGGAAACAAAAACTGTCTGGCATGTAAAAACCACCTTTAATGTGATTATTAACTGCAGGCTTCTAAGGTCAGGGAGCGTCAGATTTCTTGTTCCTGAAAGGTTGTAAGCTGACCCTGGTGCTCTGTGGACCACTAATCTCTCACATTCTATTTATGGTAACAGTCTGAGAGGAGATTTTCTGCTTGTTTAGAAAAGGCCCAGGTAGACAGCAAAACGAAAGCCAGGTGGCTAGATCTAACTTCTATAATTAGTGCCAAAGTGTAATACAAGAAGTGCCCAAGGTCTGCCCATGAGCAGTGCAGGTAGGGAAATCCCCTTGTCATTAGCTGTCACTGCCCCAGAGGCAGAAGATACACAGTGGGAGGAGGTTTTATAGGTTGTTATTATGATGTCTTCTCAAGAGCGAGAAGCCTTATGGTTGTCGGCAAATTAAAAAATACAGTTTTATGTTATTTTGAAGATATATCATTATTATTTTTAGCTCTGAAAATGATGGGGACTAGCCTTTAGGTTTCTTTACTAAGCTGCCATCCCCTACTTTCTCTGTTCTCTGTGGTCCAGCCTGGTCTCTGCACTCCTGTCTTCCTCCCTTCTGCATCGTACATCCTTCAGCAACACTTCACTTTGGAACACCTGCTTGCTTTATACCATGTCCTTGCTGGATGAGCCTCCAGCTCGTTTGATTATAACTTTCGGGGATTTGAGGATGATGCCATTCACACTTAGGTTAAAACTTTTTCTGTTTGTTGTTGTTTGATATTTTGCTTTTTTTTATTTTAAACATGAGCAACACAGACTTACAGTGATCATTCGGCTTCCAAGGCAGAGATAGGACCACGGGCCAATCACTCAGTCTTTCCCCTGCACTGATGAGAGTTCTGATGAAATAATGCCGAGGTCGCTATTTCCCCTTTAGTAAGGAGCTGTGGGTTTGGAGCTATTGACCGGCAGTTGTCGACCTGGCATGTACAGGGGATTTTCTTCAATTGACATTTTCGGTTGTAATTTGTGACAATTGTTTCAGGAATCAATGTGGAATTTCTTTCTACTGTTTTGAGATTTTCATTACATTTATTTAATTTTGTGTATGCATGAATACCATGACATGTTTGCAGGTCAGAGAACATCTTGTAGGACTTTGGGCTTTTTGTTTGTTTGTTTTGATTCTTTGCTTCCAGGAGGATGAAGATCAAACTGAGGACTTTGCTTAAGCAAGTGTCTTTAATTTAATAGTTGGACTTTACTTAAATTTTTGCAGTTAAATATGAGAATATTTTAAAATATTTGATTGGATATCTTTAGTTTGTTTGAGCCTATTGATGCAGTCTCTTTATAGCAGCCTTCTAATATCCAGATATTCAAGACAGTGCTGAACTTAAGGAAGAAAAAAGGACAACAGTGTCCATGCCTACACATGTCTATACACACACACATGCACACACACATACACACATACATACACACATATACATACACACATATACACACATACACATACATACATACACACATACACACATATACACACATACACATACATACACACATATACACATACATACACATACATACATACACATACATACATACACACATATACACGTACATACACATATACATACACACATATACACATACATACACACACATACAACATACACATGCACACATGCACACACACACATACAATAGATGGATGGAAAATGGATGGATGGATGGATGGATCAATGGATGAATTGATAGAAGATGTCTTTAGGACAAGATACTATAAAAAATACCAAAATACAAATAAATATCAAAAAAGAGTGGTTGAAAATTATCTCCTAGGAAACAGAATAAAAAGGCAAACTGTTTTAACATATGGAAAAGAAATATAGGAACTCAAACCTAGAAATCTAGGTCTGATTGAGTCCCAGTTAAAGAAAAAAAAAACAAAAACAAAACATAGGCAAGATTCTTGTTCAGTAAGTGATACGGAAAAGCTTTCTAGAATGCAGGAGCACCTGGGGCCACTCAGTAAGTTCTCCAAAGCCAAATGCATGTATGGAGGAAGTTATGGAGAAACTTTGGGGCACTGAGACCAAGCTACAAGACTCTGGGAGGCAAGGAAACAGTTCCTTTACAGTTCTAAGAAGATGTGTTCTGAATCTAGAACAGTTTATGTGTGAGAGGAAGTACCTGAGGTTATCCTCCAGCAAAAAGAGGATGAGTCAAAGAAGAAAACATGAGCCCAAGCAGTAATAGATCAAGTCCAGGGACAGCAGCCACATCAGTGTATAGCTGACAAGAGTAGGGTGTACAAGTTGGAGCGGGAGATTGAGGACTTGCTGTCAGGGATCAGAACCCTAGGGAAGGAGTTTTTAGAATAGATAGTCTGTATAACTTACAGCTTGAGCATGTATATTCTCTCTCTCTCTCTCTCTCTCTCTCTCTCTCTCTCTCTTTCTCTGTGTGTGTGTGTGTGTGTGTGTGTGTGTGTGTGATATGTGATGTGTGCATTCATGTACCAAAAAAAAAAAGCAACTAGAAATTCTACAAAGTACAGAAACCCATTACTACTGCCACCACCTGCCAAAACTGGGCAATTTGGGCAGACTGAGAGTGGAATATTCTACTCTTAGGGTTGCAATATTCTAACATCTTACATCATGACATATTGTATTTAGGCATAAACACATACATATTCCCTCACCTAGTATTCTCAGGGGATGCAAAGAATACTTAGAAAAATAGACTATTCTGCCAATGGTACTTAACAACCGTAACTACATGACAACAATGAAATACCTTATATCTTACGTCATGAAAAAAACAAAGTGGGTTAAATACATAAAACTAAAGCATTCTATACACCATACCTGTTAGTTACAGTGTGAACGGAGTGTATTATGGAAAACAGTCTCGAGGTCTCTCCAGAAATTACAAATCCAGCAGTTCTTCTGTATGTGCATATTCAGAAGAAACAAAGCCAAGATGGGAAAAATTCATCTGTACTTGTGTGTCCATCAGAGCAGCATAGCCAAGACAATGAGATAACCCAAAGGGTAGACAGAGAAAATGTGGTCTATGCAAACAAAGAAGGACATGCTGCTCTTTGTGACCATGTAGACAAGCCTAGAGATGTTGTGCTAGTCAGGTTTAGTTGAACACCTTTATCTGAGTGCACACTATGGTGCACAGGAGAGAGACTCTCAAAATATAGAAAGGTTTTAGAGATCTGGTATATAGTATTTTGCCTACAGCTAATGATCCTGTAACATTTTCTTAAGATTCTGGTCTATCTATGTGCCACATTTTTGCTCTCCATTCACCAGTTGCTGGCCCGCTCGTCTGATGCTGTTTCTTAGTTACTGTCAGTAGAGCAGTAGTGAGCGTGAATGTGTACGTCTCGTGAGGTAACTTTAGCTTCAGGTTTGGTAAGCCTCCACACTGACTGCCGTAGGGGTGGCACCAAAGATGAAAACTTCCTTTTTCTGCTTCCTCTCCAGCCTATATTTTCCTTTACTTTTTTGATGATTCTTTTAGCCATTCTGACTGGGGTAAGATATTTCCCTGATGGCAGAGGATGCTGAGTGCATCTAAGTTTCTGCCATTTGTATTTGAGAGCTGACTTTTAGTCCATTGGTAACTAAGTAGTTTGTTCTTCGTTTCATTCTCTGTATAGTCTAAATACTAGTCCTCTGTCTCGTGTGTGTGTGTGTGTGTGTGTGTGTGTGTGTGTGTGTGTGTTTAGCAAAGATTTTCTCCCATTCTGTGGGCTGTTTCTTCACTTGATTGGCAGTTTCCTTTGCTGTACAGAAGCAGGTCTGCCTTTTATTGGAGAATATAGATCATTAACATTCAGTTACTATTGAAAGATATGTATTCCTGAAATGTTGATAATTTTGTAATGTTTTCTTAAACCTCTCTGTATTAAGTGTCCTTGTATTGTTTACTTTTCTTCTGTTCCCCCATGTATATTCAAATAGTCTTTGTAAAGCTGGCCTAGAGGCCACATAGTCCTATATTATTTTTCTGTAACTCATTTCCTTAGGTGAAAAGTGGTGTGGGGAGGAAAAGAAAAAGAAAAAGATTTGTTTAATGTGGCCACACTAGGAAGAGAAACAAAGAGAGCCATCTCCACGATCTTGATGTGAGATCAAAGTTTAAATAAATGGCCAAAGATATGTATATCTGAACAGCAATGGCTGGAGCGAGGCTCTGCTCACTGGTCTGTTTTTGTTCTAGAAATTTATTATTTTCAATGATGGTAAATAATTTTGCTGGGTATAATAGTCCAAGTTGGTATTGCAGTCTTTTAGAACTCAGTAAGCAGCCATTGCTCTGACTGGCCTGCCCGCATCTGTGACTTGGGTCTTTTCTCCTGCAGCACTTAGTAGTTTCTTTACTCTGTTTGTCTAGTGTCTTCTCTGTAATGTGATGTGTGTATGTGATGGTATTTTTTTGGGGGGGGGGCTCTGTTATTTGTGTTTTAATATGCCTCTTTTATTAAACTACATGTCATCCCCGCCCCCCTAGATTTTGGAATTATCTTCTATTTTTATTGAAAATTATTTTTTGTAACTTTGTCATAGAATTCTTTTCCCTTTTCTGTGTGCTTAATTTGTATATTTGGTCTTTTCCTGGTGTACTAAAGTGTTCCCATATGCCATTCTTTTTTAATTTATCATTTACAGTGAGGACTGATCAGTTCCTATGCCGTTGGTAAAGTTCTGATAGTGCTTCCTATGTGACACATTTCTGCTACTAGTAAATCTTTCCATGGAGCTTCGTGAGTTTTCATTTCTAGGGTCACATCGTTTTCTTTCTCTTCAATATTTCTGTCTCTATTGATTCTTTTTTCATGTCCTGGATTGACTTGCTTATTTCACTCAGCCCTTTGGTTGTGTTTTCTTGGAATGCATCTGTGTCTTCTGTCCTACCTACTATCTCCAGCTCTATTTCTTCTTCCTCCTCCTCCTCTTCTGCACGGTTGTCACGGTAACAGTGTCCAGTCATCATGACGGGGACGGCATGGGGGAGGGGCTTGAGCATCCACAATCCGGAGACATGGAAATGAGTGTCTCTTTTCATCTGTTTCTTGATTTGGTCCCAACCCAGAGAATGGTACTGCCCACATTTAGGGTGTGTCTTTCCACTTCAATTAAGCCTAATCTAGATAAACAGTCTTCCACAGACATTCTCAGAGTGTTTCTCTTCAGTGACTCTAGATTCTGTCAAAAGGATAGTCACCATGAATGACCTTGAACTCCTGACTGTCCTGCTTCCACCTCCCAAATATGAGATTGCAGGGGTTATAGACATGTGCCTGGATTTTAATCATTTAAATCAATAAACCAAGCTATCTCTCTTATAAGTACAGCCTTAATATGAAATCTCTGGAACTAGTCCTTGAGGGACTAGAACCATCCGTATATATATGTACTACCATGATTCTAACTACAGTGGTGCCCTAAGCAAACCGTCTTTGGTAATTATTGAATAGAGTGAAAAGGTGTTTCTCTTCTAATGTCACAGGCTGTGACAGATGTTTGAATTAGAAGGAAACTATTACTGCAGTCCGTTGGCTCTGCAGATGGTGAAGTGGAAAAGAGCATAACCTAACAGGACTGACCAAGTGTGCTCAGTCAGTCAGCAGGGTCTTATGGGAGGGAATGAGGATTAAAGAAAGAAAAGACAACTGGACAGCACTATAACAGGACTCCAGCCAGTGCTGAAGCTGAAGAGAGTTTATTTTTATCAGTCTGCTTTTGTATCATTCTAGGTACATAAGAAGAATATGGTCAGTCCTCAGACATAAACAGAGCAGTCAAGGGTCTTAACAAGACCCATCAAGATACAAAGAACACAGTCCTCTGCTGTGTTCTTCTTGAGCCTACTTCCTTGTCCTAGCCCAGTGTCAAATTCCTGGACGGCTGCACCCTGAGCTCTTCACACCTGGTGCTCCTCTGAGCTGCACTTTTGTGATACCAATTCCACAGGGTGGTTAGGAGATGACGTGAGATACCAGGATGGAAATGCTGTGCTGTGGAAACATTACCTCTTTGCTATAGACTATTCCAGAAAAAGGATTTGTTGAAGGCCATAGAGCTAGTCAATGGAGGTCTGGGTTAAGAATGTGGCCCGGTGGCTCATTCTTAGCTGCCCTTTAGACCCTCACCTACTGTAGCTGTTCTGTTAATCACCCTCAATCAAACTCTCCTGATCTTCTGGAGCCAGACAGAAGTGTACTGTCCTAGCAACAGGCCTCTAAGTGCAGGGGGTTCCTAAGAAGGGCCACTGTTTCAGGGTCCTGCACTCTCAGACTGAGTTCCACTCTCAGACTGCACATGCTTGATGCAGGAGGATAGCTGTAAAGATAGCTTAACATGCTTTTGAAAACACTGGGGGGAATCTATGAAATCCAAGCTGGCCTCAAAGTCACAGTCCTTCTGTCCCTGTTTCACAGGCCATTCTGGTGAGCCCAACTGAAATTTTTCTGTATAATTCTCCCACATCAGACCCTTTGTGTTGGTTCTCTAGTCCTCTACATGTTCTGTTGCTAACAAACTGGATTTGCAATTTGTATCCATCAAAACTTGGTGTCTTAGTAAAAACATAGCATCTGCCTTACAGGTTGTATCCAGTTTACTAGTTAAGTCATGGGTGCTTTGATGATGGCTGTCACTCTTACTTCCAGCTCTCAGTAGGGACTTAATGTAGCTCCTTCAGTTATTTGCCTAAGGACTTACTGACCTTGAGCAGACGTAGAAACCAGTATGGTTTAAGTCACCAACTTTTCCTAATGTTTGGGAAGCTACTAATCAGAGAGGAATAGGGTTGAAGACATACTGGTTTATTTCAGTCTGAACTGGTGTGCTAATAGTGTCTACAACGTTATGCCAGTGTTTGTCACAGAAGTATCCTGCCTGCCTGCCTGCAGATGACTGTCAAGACTATTTACAGAGATGGGGTCAGCTAGCTGAACCAAGCCTCCCCCCCCCCCAAAGGATAAGATGAGCACAGTTAAAGACATTTGGAGACGTACGTAGCAGGAATGTTCACACTACTTCCTACCAGTTGAAAACAGTTTCCACGCGGTTTGTTTAATGTTCGGGTAACAGAATAGACCTAGAATTTGAAAGCTGCAATAATTCTTAATTGTAAATGTGGGAAATCCAAATAGAAAACTACTAGAGGAAATAGTATATACCTCTTAGGTGTATTTGTACATAGGTAAATATGCCTCTTAGCGGCATGACTTTTTATGTATCCTTGTTTGCTCTCTGTGTGGAGAAGGACAGTGGGTTACACCTGCTGTGTACCATGTGTGGAGACAGGAAACCAATCATAAGCATACCTTGTTATGATGTGTCGAGACACATCTGCAATGGCACATGTGAGAGAATGGCAACCATACACCGTAGAAAACCTCCAACCAGCTCAAGAGCAAGTCAGTGCGCCCATCCCTCTGAAGCAAGTCATAAGGTGTCGGGGGAAGTGCATTTGGTGATGACTTCCCTTCCTAGAGTGGTGGGCTATGTTACTCAGCAGCACCCTGGACATTAAATGTTACTTATTTTTTTAAAGATTTATTTACTTATTATATGTGAGTACACTGTCGCTGTCCTCAGACACACCAGAAGTGGGCATCAGATCCCATTACAGATGGTTGTGAGCCACCATGTGGTTGCTGGGAATTGAACACAGGACCTCTGGAAGAGCAGTCAGTGCTCTTAACCACTGAGCTATCTCTCCAGCCCAGCTATTATTTATTTGATAAGTTCTTTATAACACTAGACTCAAGTTTGGCTTTAGATGCCAAACTTGCCCCATCCCCTCCCCCCACACACACACATATTTTGCCTTTATCAACCATATAAATGCTTCCCCTGAGACATTAGAAGTTAACAAAAGAACTGTTACCTGCAGCCATCATTTTTATAAAACATACATTGTTTTATTGTTTGTGCGTGGGTGCTTTGCCTGTGTCTATGTTTGTATACCACATGTGCCTGGTGCCAGAAGGAAGCATTGGATACCTAGGACTGGAGTGAGCTACCATGTGGTGCTGGTACTTGAACCTGTATCCTCTGAAGAGTAACCAGTGAGTGCTCTTAATAGCTGAGCCATCTCTCTAACCCCTAAAAATCATCTTATGGCATCAAAATCATGCATACTTGGCAAAGAGACTAAAATAACAGATTGTGGGGTATGTGGAGTTGAAACATTGTATCCTGCTTGTAGCTAATGAACCTCATAGATATAAGTTGCCTTTCAAGTGAGAAAAATATGGACCTCTAAATGATAGTGCTGCCCATCCATTTTAGAGTTGGACACTAAATATCTGAAGGATTATGATTACATGGAGAGAAGCCAACTTGTGGTATACACTGTATTCAGGATTGTCTGTGAGTTCCAGGAGTCTCTGACGTCATGTTCTCAAACTAATTCAGTGACCTGTGAATTAGAAAGTTGGTTTTGGCTGTGGACGGCAGACTATCAGTACCAAGAGAGTGGATCTCTAAGGTGCTTCATCTCCACATGCACGTGAGAGTTAGGGTTTAGAGATTAAGAGTCTGTTTGGTTAGAGAAAACATGGTGGAGGAAGTCATGGTGGCACACAACTTTAATCCCAGCCATATCTTAGGGAGACCCTATCTAGAAAAGAAAGGAAGAATGGGAGGCAGGGAAGGAGGGAGGGAGGGAGGTAAGGAAGGGAAGAAGGAAGGAAGGAAGGCAGGCAGGCAGGCAGGCAGGCAGGCAGTTAGGCAATGATTGTGCATGGTAATCCCAGCACTCAGGAGGCAGAGGCAGGTAGATCTCTGAGTTTGAGGCCCACCTGGTCTACCCGGGAAGTTCCAGGAAAGCCAGGGCTTCATAGAGAAACATTGTCTGGAAACAACTAAAACAGAAAAGGAGGAGCGGGGAAGTACCCTAACATACTTAATATACTGGTCTCTCATGTCAAAGGAAAGGTCCCAATGAAAAGACTCAATAAAAGGATATATCATGATTTTGAGGTACCTCAGGTTTTGAGATTCTGAGGCCAAATATATTTATGACTTTGTCTGTTGACCTAAGTATGTATGTGTGTGTGTATGTGTATGTATGCATTATGTATTACGTATGTATGCTGTTGTATATGCCTCATCCCAACACCCCAAGAGAAAGGCAGGAAGACTGAGCTTGAAGCCAGCTTGGAACAAACTAAAAAAAAGTTTCGATTTTTAAATAATGTTGAGCGTACATGTGCTCACGCACAAGTGTGGAGATCAAAGGACAGCCCTCAGGAGTTGGCTTTCTTTTCATCTTGGCTGCAAGGCTTGCTTTGCAAGCGTGTTTATCTAGAGAGCAATATCTCTCATCTCCCAAGTTTGAATTCTCCTACCACCACCACCCCATCCTCCAGTTCTTTTTGTAATCTCAGGTGTATTTACCTTTTCCAGCAGAATGTTACTGGTCCCTATATTTCTCTTCATGAACTTTTGTGAGTTACAAGACTTGAGGAAGCCCAAGGGTTTTTCTTGATACTTTACTTTGGAAAGCAAACCACATGGGACTTCCCACCAAGCTTTTTTGGCCTGTACTTTGAGCTCTAGAACTGACCTGGGAAATGGAAAGTCTTAAAGGGGGCTCTAGGTGAGACTCAGGCCGCCTCCGTTTCTAACGTGGAAATCTAATACTTCAGTGACAAATGGTTTCATCTACTAAGGAGTTCAGCCAAGTTGGAGTTCTAAGTGAAAATATAAGTATGCCAGTGTAGATGTATGAATTATATTTATATAAAGTAACTGATAAATCCAAGCCTAAATCAGAAAGAAAAAAGGTTTGGAGGCTCTCCCTGGAGTCCTTGCCGTGCTTCATTTGTTGTTTATGTAAATATATATTCTGCATCTTCATGCATCTTCGTGAGTCTGTTGGTCAGGGTTAAAGTGAAATAAAGTTTACTAGTGGAAAGGAAGCCATTGTATGATTTTTTTAAAGGCCAATTTAGGAAGATAAATATTAATAATATTAATTATAAACATTAATGTACTAATGAAAGAATACCTAAGTGCATGAAGCAAAAACATATACAAGTGAAGAAAAAACAAAAGTTAATGGTAATGACTTAAAGTTTCAGTACTTATGCCTGCTAATAACAAGGCAGATAGGGAGACCCAAGTAATGCAGTCAGCCCAGTGTATCTGTAATAACCTCTCCAACAGCCAAGTGCGCATCCTCCCTGAGCGCACAGAGCATCTCTAAGTGTGTCGGCAGGCCCCACAGAGTAAAGGTCAGATCAGCAACACACACAGTGGGGAAATTAAGTAAATTTGTGGGAATGCCCCCTTCTCCAGGAGGTAGTGGGCCAAAAAAGAAAACAACTGGAACCAGAAATTTCTTGGAAATGAGTAAGAAAATACAGCTTACCAGAATTCAAACAGTACAATCGATGTGGTTTATCATAGAGGAGAAACTCAGCCATCGGCAAGTGTGTGCTCAGAACAAGAGGCTCAGGGTCACCAAGGTACTGGGGAAATCTGGCTGGTGGCTCAGCTTGGAATCTTAACAGTCAAGCACACTGAGGAAGGAGAGTTACCATGAGTTCAAAGGTAGCCTAGCTAGCTAGAAAATGAACTATACCTATGTCATACGGGGGAGTGGGGGGAGTTTCAAATCAAAAGACTAAAAAAAAGGGGGGGGGGAAATAATGTGTTAGCAATGGCATTGAAACCAAAAGTTAATTCTATAAAATAGGATTAATTGAGGGGATAAGGGTGAGAGGATTTAAATTGCTGACCTTACAGAAATAATAAAAAAAGAAAAAAGGAATTCTACTGTGAGTAAATGTATGCCAAGAAATAAAATACCTCTTCTTCAAATACATATGGATGAAACTGACTGTCTAGTAATTGAAACTACAGATGCATAGAACCATGCATGCAAAGAACTATGGTATGAATGTGAGAGTGGCCTGGGTGCACTAGGGAGACCTGTCCAGAACGCAGAGAAGTTATTCTAAGAGGGATGGTGTTGGTTTTCTGTGAAGTTTGTTTAGTCTGTGGACCTAGCGGATCCAAACAGAATGAGATTTAGTGGTCATGAAAGAACACTTGACCTGTCTGTCCATAAGATGAGATTTTGTTTCCAAATGTGGTATGTTATCCCGATTGAGAGCTCAGATCCCTTCTTGACTGGGCTTCCCACTTCACACATCATGTATTCTCTTCTGACGTCACATTTATAAGAGTTACACACCTAAATGTGGCTGTCATTATATTTAGGTACATACATTGATGTGCATGTGTGCCTTGCTCAGAATACTGTTTGGTACACAGCTTATTTCCCTTTTCACATCTGAATTTCTATAAAATGGGCAAGGCCAGGAGCACAGGTTACTAATTACTGTCGTTGTTATATATAGTTAGCATATGCTAATGACAGACAGCCTCGAGGTGAAGAGACAGGAAGAGACTCCCTGGAAAGGTAGGGAAGAGCAGTAGACTGGCAGGTGCAGAGCTCCCGTCAGGACAGAAAATGGAGAAGCAAAATCAGAGGGGGAACAGCCATTCTGGGGAAACCACATGCAGTGAAGACAGCGTGGCCACAAGAAGTTTCTGTGCTAGGGTTATGGGATGTATGCAGTGGGGAGGAAAAGCTGAAGAGGTGAAGGAAACTTGGAAAACCAAGGCAAGGTCACTGTTTTGGGGTTAAAGGAAAAGACATATATGTAATCAGATTTTGCGTAGGAAATTTTTACTTAGAGACACGTGGAAGCTAAGCAGTGGTGGCACTCGCCTTTAATTCCAGTACTCAAGAGGCACAGGCAGGTGAAATCTCTTGAGTTTGAGGGCAACCAGGGCCATACAGAGCAATTTGGTCTCAAAACAAAGAGAAAAAAAAAAAGCAAACACTCAACAGTTAAAGGAACTTGTGTTGGATGACAACTTCAGCTTGTTTTACTGACTATGAGGCAGCATCTGTGAAATTAGTGTTTCTAGCCAGCCTTAGATGTGTTCTCTCACTGCCTTCTGCCTGATCTACTGCACTTTAAATACTCCCATGCCTCATGCTAAAAGCTTATTTCCAGCCCAGCATGTTGGGGCCGAGGGATGTCAGCCAACTCGTTGCTCTTACAGAAGACCCTGGTTCAAGGACCTGGTGCCTCAGCCACCGTAAATTCATTTTCAGGGTGTGACACCCTTGGTTCCCGTTCCTCTCAGGCACTGCATGCATGTGGTACACATGGAGGAAAATGCCACGCACATAAATGATCTTAAAGCTGAACAGCCTGAAGGGGTGTGTTTTAATATTACAGAGCTCACTTTTACCTAGTAAATGCCACTCAAGTATTATTTCTTTGTGTTCACACTCAAAGAGAAATGTATTGTTTCTTGGGTCCATAAGCCTTCACCTCCAAAACATGTTCCTGTGGTGAACTCTTGTGTGATCTTGGGTTCCTTTCACACGTGTGGAGAATGTTGTGACATGATTAGCATGACTGTTGTGCCCTTGCACTCACTATGCTCACTGGTATAATGTCTTCCAGGGAAGACACATTCAGTTTCTAGAAATCCTTACTGAAAATAGTGATCCATTTACACAGCTCTTTTAAAACTATTTTTAAAAGCAATCTAGTATGATTAATTGCCACTGAAATTAGTGAAATGATTCGGGTTCTGATTCTACCGTTGCTGGGCTCTCTTGGGCCTTGCCTTGCATAACAGGAAGCCTGGCCTGAGCTGGAGTTCACTGAGGCTGGGGGGTTAAGAAAGGAGACACATACTGGAAAGCAAGGCTCCTGAGCGCTGTGCCTGCTCTGATGGAGCTCACCAATCATGACCGCAGCCCGACATCGGGGAATCCCAGCACATGTATTACACACAGCACAAGTAAGTGGGGGTGAGGGGCTTAGATGAGGGGCTCAGGAAGAGTCTCTGTCTGGAGGAAGAATGTGCAGATGACAGTTTGGCACACTCTGGTCACTTGTTTGCACTTGTACACACTGTCAACATTTGCACTCAGGAAGAAAGAAAGCTGAAAGCTTTGCCATTCCCAAGGGTCTGGGAGGTTGGTCCCTGACATTCTCTTGCCCTGTCAACAACCCACACTCACTGAGGACTTCTTCCACTCTGCATTTACTCAAGGCTTCCTCAGCCCCTCACAGAGGAATGAGGGCCTTCTGTGCTGATGGCTTCCATGACCCCTGTTCCTTCATATGGGTCTTATACGGAAAACAATCCGTTTACCTGCAGGGCATGTGCAAAGTAAGATGTCTTGCTCTTTGTGTTTTTAAATAGGTGACAACCAAAGCCAAGGAACTGAAGGATTCAGTCACCAGCTCCCCCGGTGAGTTGCCACTTTAATCCAAGCAAATGAAAATCAATCACTTGCTCCCCAAGTGAGTGTCTACTTTATCACTACTCTGACAAGGTTTCTTCAAGATTAATCCCTTTTTGTCATAACTTTTTTAAGTGCTGGGGATGGTAGCTTTCCCAGAAACCTCTACTGATCCAGACTGAATGAGTCTGGTCCCCCAAAGTTGAGTAAGTTTAAAGATGTGCAGTGGTAGCACACCTAGGGATCCCAGGATCTTCAGACGAGTTCAGTATGGTATTCTAAAGCTTCCTTCCACCAGTGAAGTGACTTATGTGGGCAGAGAGACAGAGAGTAATAGGAGTCTACCACAAGGATGCCTGATTCCAGAACTTTCTGTAGAAATGTGTTGTTGGAAAGGTTGTGGCGAAAACAGGCAAGCACCTGCTGTGGATTTCCGCAGTGGCCCCCTGTGGAGCTGAGAGAGGCTATAGGCAAGGCCAATCAAGTTTCATCCCCTTCCCACTGCCCCAGGACAAGGGATCTCTGTGTAGCCCTGGCTGTCCTGGATCTCACACTGTAGACCAGGCTGGGATCTGCCTGCATCTGCTGCTCCCAAGTGCTGGGGTTAATGGCGTGGCCACCCACCACTGTATAGTTCAGCTTTACTTTCAAAGGAATTATGAAACCGTGTGCTCCAAAGAGAAGTATCCGAAGTAGTTCTGTAATCTACGTGGGAGAGACCAGCCTCAGTTACTGAAATTGAAGGCCGATAAGGGTTAGATGAGACCTTATGTTTGGAAGAAAAAAGTCCACAAGAAGACAGCAGAAAGAACAATTAACATCTTCAGATTTCCATTGTTGCTGAGGAAATCAAGTTTGTCAGGCTAAGCAGTGAATGAGAGCAGTGACTAACACCTAATTATTATCATTGCTGATATTAATAACTATTAACATTAATAAAATGAGATGAAGACAAAGGTGGAATGCTTTAAACTATCAGTTACCAGGTAAATTATTAAAGATTTCAGTGGACGATTCTCTCTCTCTCTCTCTCTCTCTCTCTCTCTCTCTCTCTCTCTCACACACACACACACACACACACAGGCACACACATAGACAGACACACACAGGCACACGCACACACAAAGACACACACAGAGACACATAGACACACACACAGACACACACACACACACACACACACACACAGGCAGACACACACACACATGGGGGTGGCGAGGAGGTGACAGGAAAAATAGTCCTTTGCAGTGTAGGAAGACCATATTAGGATCTCTCCTGCTTTATATTTAACTAAAATCGTGAGGAATGACATGTCTTCTTTACTTCAGCTCCCTGTGTCCATTCTGAGAGAGCAGACGCCTCATGTGCCCAGACCAGAGGGAAGGGGTTGGCGTCGCCTCATTGCTCTCTCAGCACCCAGGACAGCCAGGCGCCCCCGTGTCATGGCGGTGCTTTCTGGTGACATGGAGAACAAGCCTGCCTTCATGTCACACAGACAGACAGACAGACGCACCTAGGAGTTTAACAGAATGCCTTTAAAAGTTAACTGAAATAAATTTTCACATTTTTCAATCAATAAAAGTTCTAAACTTGTGTTCAGATATTAAAATAAAAAATGACTTTTAAACACTGAATGTGAAGTAACTATTTGGAAATACATTTGTGTTGAGGAAAGAACATTTAGAAAATAGATGCTTTAAAGCACTCATCATGTGCTATATATTATTCATTTTATCTTGTATATGTTATTTTGCGGCCAGGATGACTGTTACTGGGCATGGGGATACAGGCCTGCCATCCCATTAGGGTGTGGAGACAGGAGGATTAGGAGCTCATCCTCAGTTGTGTAGCAAGTTCAGGGCCAGACTGAAGCACAGTAGAACATACCTGTTGGTGTGTGAGTGCCTGTGGAGGCTTGGTAGAGGTGGCTTTACATCAGTTTGCAAAAATAGCTGATGTGGAGGAGCAAGATGGCAGATAAAAGTGTGTTTGCTGCCAAGCCTGACAACCTGAGTTCAGTGTGTGGGACCCACATGCTATAAGAGAACCCACAAGTGTCCTCTCACACAATAAGGACAGCAGCAGAAAGTTACTTAACCTGCAAAAAAGTCTGTCACACATACAATGAGATAAATGAGAAGTTTACTTAATAAAAAAAATTAATTACTGAATTGGGGGGTTGGGGATTTCAGTCACCACCAGAACTGCGAAGCCTCAGATCAGTCCTCAGCAGGGTGGGAAGAGACTGGCCGGTTTAAGAATGACTTACTTAAAGCTCAGTCTTAGCAGCACAGCAGCACCACACCACTGTCTGTCCTTGCTTACCGTCCTGTCCAGCCATGATGGCCAGGAAATGCTTGGCGTCATTACGGACTTTGGAGCTAACTTGTAAATTTGGTGTTTTATCCAGTGTCACATTTTTTTCTATCTTTTCAATATTACTAATGAATTTTTTTCCATCAGACTCATTTTTTATTATTTCTCTTAGTCCTTTTAGAAAGCAGTCAGTTTGGGCATCCCCCACACATGTGAACTTGCAGTTTCTGCCAGTCTAGAGCTGTCTGGAGTGTCCCCGTTCTTCCGGTGGCAAAGGCCTTGTAACTACAGAGTCAGTTCTAGTGCTCACACCGCCTCTGCACAGGGGCAGCAGCACTCGGGACAGCCGTCGTTTTACAGAGCACCCCGTCGTGGGAGGCAGCGTATCATGTCTTCTGATTCTCTTGCTGTGTTTTTTCATCTGTATGTGTGTGTGTATGTGTGTGTGTGCATCTCTGTGCATGTAGAAGCCAGAGGACAGCCTTAGGGTGTGTGTGTTGGGGGTCTCTGTTCTTTCCATCTATAATCTGGGTCCTGAGGCAAACTCAGAAGATCAGGTTTAGTGGCAAGCACCTTTAACCCCAGAGCCATCTCATTAGCCTAGCATTTTGTTTCCTGAGCGTAGGGTCAGCTGAGAAAGTTACTCAGCCTGCAGCGGCAGCAGACGTGCGAAGGAACTTACATCTGTGGTGGTGGGCAGTGCTACTTGCTAAGAAAAATAGGCACGCTGTCCATGTTTACCACAGGGCACATCCCATTCAGCTACCAATGCCACTGCAGATCCTGGCTATGAGAATAGCTCTCCTGTCACACCCAGCCAGTCTCAATTTCTTACTATGATGAGCTAGGTGAAGAAATTATCTATGCATGTCTCAGTCTGCAACCAGACAGTGGTGAGCAGCTGCATACTGTCTTCTTAAGTGGACAGACTCTATCAAGAACTCTTCTTGGGTTTCTGGGACTCCATTGTCCCTTTGAATGTAAGTTCAGGGTGCTCCCGGGGCAGACAAGTGCCTCCTTGCACGCTAGGAACTGTGGGTAGGAATGTCAGGAGGGGATGTTAATGGGTATTTTAGAGACTAAGAAAATGAACATTCCTGACATGCAGTAAAATTGATTTCACTAAAACACACTAGCCTTGCATGGTGGTGTGAATAAGGCAGAAAGAGTTCTTCCAGCAGCGCACTGTGTCTGTGCTGTTTGCAGAGGAGGGGCCGTGCGACGCTCACCAGTGTGTTTGAACCATGCTATAGAACTAATGAATCCTAGGTTATAGAGAATCCCTTGGCTCGTCCAGTAGGTGTCAGGTGTCCTCTCTAAAGGATCACAGTCTGCCCATATATACCTGAGAGCAGTGACAAGGACAGAGACAAGGGATCAGAACCAGCTCCCATGTCTAATGTATCCAGTGAATGACTTCCCTGTTGACAGTGAAAGGTAAATTGGACAGTGCCTGTCAAATGCCTAGCACAAGGCTTGAGCTCACTGTACCCTTTCTCTTGTGTACTGTGGTCCCTTCGTAGGAATGACCAGGCTCTCTGAACTGAAGTCAAACGTTCAGAATTCCAGGCCACTCAAGATAGCCACAGCCTTGCCAGATGACATCATCACCCAGCGAGAGGACTCAGCAGGGGCCATAGAGGAGGAGGAGGAGGAGCAAGAGACTGCTGAGGGTGACCAGGAGACAGTGACCTCAGAAGCCCGGCCTCGGAGGCGGAAATCAGCCAAGGTGGCGGAGGTAGTAACCAGGGTGGAACCAGAGGAGAAGCTGAGAGGAAAGAGGCAAAAAGATTTTGATATATCGGAACAAAATGATTCCAGTGACGAAGAGAGACCGAGAAAAGAAAGAAGCCGTGCTGCAGAGGACGCCTGGACTCAGAGTCAGCAGAAACTTCTGGAGTTGGCATTACAGCAATACCCAAAAGGAGCCTCTGACCGATGGGACAAAATCGCCAAATGTGTCCCGTCTAAGAGTAAGGTGCGTAACACTGCAGTGGAGTGGGTGGACCCGACCCGTGCGTGCTTCCTTCCCGGCCGGCAGCCCTCTCCCATCCCCCACTAGCTACAGGACCTTGTATTTCCCAGTTGTCTTCAGTCTCTCCTCAGTGTGCATCTGCACACTTGCTGAGGTAGAGATGAGGTCAGGGTGCTCAGTGTAGACGTCATGCAGGCTAGCTCGTCTCAGAAAACACCAGCTTACAACAGAGCTCAGGCTGCCCAGAGAGCTGGCTCTCGGTGGTGAGAGGCTTGCCGTCAAGCTGCACAGAGAGAGAACCAACTCCCTCGGTATGTTTCTGGCCATACATGTGCAAGCATGCATTCATGTATACACACATACTAACATAAATGTAATATATATTTTATTATAATCATAGGTATATATGTAGATATTATGTGGGTATATATAGACACACGTATAGTTTTGTAAAAGAACATAAACTTTCCCCTACAGCCTGCCAGCCTACTACAAGTTCATCCTACTCAGGAAGGACAGTCTGAGTGAAACAGAGCTGGCAAGCAGTGTCCCTGCTCCACAGAGGGTAGGGTAGGGTCCTCTGCCTATGTGACAACTGTAACTGTCAGGGTGACTCACAAGGGGCAGTACACATCTCTCAGGACTTAGGCCATTCATAATTGACTCTCATTGAGAGCTCTGAGCAGCTGCTAATACATCATTCTCAAATACAGAATGAAAAGCAGAAAAGGTGACCTGCTGAGAGCCAAGCGTGCCTTCCCCACCACTGAGATCCGCCTTTGGAGTCTTGGAGCTCCAGTGTGAGGTTTCCACAGCCAGCCTTTCTCCCCAGCATAGCTTCCTCCTTGCAGGCTGTGCTCCAGGTGTGAGGTAGCCTCTGGGCACATTGACGCCCATTGCATGCTTATTCTCTTTAATTGAGTTCTGTGGTGGAAAGCCTAGCTTGTGGCCATGCCTGTCCCTGAGTGCACAGGTCACCTACTTTACAGTGATGAAACTGAGTTTCTGAGTAGAAAAATAAGCCATTAGCAGTCCATCTCTTCATCTCTTTAGGAAGCACAAATTCTTCCAAGCTCTGCAGTCAGTTTGCCAAAAGTAATTGTTTCACTGAGTTTCTCTAACTTCTGACAGACTCAGCCATTTACCTGTGTGATGAATTGAGTTTTGCTCAAATTAAAGCAGCAGAGAGGGAGTGGAACCTTCTTGTTTGCCCCAGAGAGGAGCAAGGCTCCTGAGTCCCACGGGCATCTCTTAGCTTTTTTTTTTTTTTTTTTTTTGAAGGATTTATTTATTTTATGTATGTAAGTTCACTGTGGCTGTCCTCAGACACACCAGAAGAGGGCATTAGATCCCATTACAGATGGCTGTGAGCCACCATGTGGTGGCTGGGAATTGAACTCAGGGCCTCTGGAAGAGCAGTCCGTGCTCTAACCACTGAGCCATCTCTCCAGCCCTTGTCCTCGCTTTGACTGCAGCCTAACAGCACAGGCACAGGAGGGTGGTATCAGCTGCCTTGGTGGGCGGGCGCTCAGGTCCTGTCAGGAGCCGCATGGCCGGCCACCGGCCTGCTCAGACCTCATCAGCACTTGCCAACTGTCCTGTTGAGGGCTGAATGCTGGAGCAGCCACAGCTGTTTCTGTGCTAATACTTTGAAAGCCTGCTGGGTGGGCGGTGTTGGTGGAGGGCAGCACTCACGACATGCTCATCCGTGTGATGACATGCTCATCCGTGTGATACCGCTGCACCCATCCTGCCCTTTCGCCCTGGGCCATGAATTAACAGCTTGCAGTACCGTAGGGTCAGTATCATCAGGACGGAGAGAGAACCGCTTCTAAAACACACATCATGCCCACCTGGGAATGACCCGCCTCCTTCCATCTTCCCTGCCTCAGCTCCACTCAACATGGCCGCCTTCAACGCTAGTTGTGTGCCGTGGTTCACACAGGAAGGGAGGGGGCATCCAAAGCATAAGAGCACTGTGGCCCCAGGTTCCGTGATTTCTCTGGACTGGGGTGTGACGAGGTGGCATTCCCATGGTAGAATCGGTCAGCAAGCTGACGCCAGGACTGTCTCATTGTACTCCATAGAAAATACTCTTGACCTTCACAGACTGTCATGACCTTGGCCCTCCTTGCAGCAGGTCTTCTCTGACCAGGTCTGCCTGGGGCCAGCTAGGCTTTTTCCAGGATAATTCAGAAGGGCCTAAAGCACAGGCCTCCTTACTAGGACCAGCAGAGGCCAGTGAGCTTGACAGCACCAGGGGCACTGGCCCAAGAAGTAACTGTCACCACCTCTCTGTTTCCCACAGGAAGACTGTATTGCTAGATACAAGCTGCTGGTTGAACTGGTCCAAAAGAAAAAGCAAGCTAAAAGCTGAATCTCCTGGAAGATGACTGTGACCATCGTTTTCCAAACGAGTACTCTAGAAATCTTATGCAGAAACTTGCATTTTGTACCTCAGTGTTTCTAAACGTCATGTGCCTTAGTAAAAAAAAAAAAGGAAAAGAGTTACTCAACTGGAGCTGCTGTGAGGTGTTGTTTGCAGGCCTTCCTTGTGTTTCCAGGGGAGGGTGGGGTGCTCTGCAGACTTAACTTTGCCTCACTGTCAAGTTTACTTTGCTGGGAGGCTCTAGTGACCAGGTAGACAGCAGAGCCTGTGAATGAACCACTAATGTGGAAGAATTTAAACACCATAGGCTCTCCTAATCCAGGAACCAAAGGAGCTGGGCGTGGTGGCAACGGCCTTTAATCCCAGCACTCAGGGAAGGATCCCCAGACCTTGAGGCCAGCCTCATCTACACAGTGAGTTCCAGGACAGCCAAGGCTATAAAACAATACCAAACCAAAACAAACCAGCAGCCAAGACACACAGTTAATTCACTGCTGGACTAAGCAATGCGACAGGGTTAGAGATAAACCAGGCTGGCCCCAGGCTGGTTGGCAGAGCAATGGAGGGCTCTTAGATTGGGTCAGAGAGAGATCTGAATGACAGGGCTGGCTTGCTCTGTAGACCTGTGCCACAGCCAGAGTCTCCATGGGAACAGAGGAGCTGACTTTCTCAATGTCTGCTCTCCGCCTCTTGTACCTTCTTCCTCTTTGATCTATGACATCTGCTGGGCATCCCTTTAAAACCTGTCACTTGCTGGCACACGCAGCGTGCCTGAGCGGAAAACACAGAAGTATCTAGAACAGGTCTAAGGAGACTGACTCAGCATGTGCGTAAAGGAGTCCGAGGTCGCCTGTGCCCTTGGCTGAGCTCAGACAAGAAGGCAGGCTCAGGTCTCTGACCTGTGGAAACTCCGTCCCAGAGCCAACTGGCTCCCAAGGAGCAGCTGAACAACTTGTGTCCTGGAGCAGAAGCTTTGTCCCCTCAGCTGTACAAAAAGGGACCATGGAGACATGGGGAAGAGAGGACACTTCTCCAGAACCCCTAGAGATCATGGCCTAGAAGTGGTCACTACACATTTCAAGCTGACCCCATCCTGCCCCTACACAGCTAGGGCAGACAAGCATGTAGGAGAAACAAAGTAGATTGGCCTGGCTGAGATCCCCCCTCAGGCCTTGTACTGGGCAGCTTGAGACACCTATGAGGACCCTGCTAGTAAGTCACCATTCACAAGGCTATTAACCCTGTCTCTGTCATACCCTGCCCAAATCTTAGTACAACATTCTGGGCTTCTAAAGCCAAATGTATCTTACAGGACGTGTGAAACACATCTGTAATCCTAGCACCCATAGACTACGAGCTGAGGGGCTGCAAGTTTGAGGTTGGTCTGTACATGAGTTCTAGGCTAGCCAGGGCTACACAGTGAGCCCTGCACAGACACTTTGTAAAGGTACAACTCAGGCATAAGCCTGCTCACACTCCTCCAGTCGTTAAGAACGGGAGGCAGGCGCTGGCGCTGTGTCCTGTGCCCATCAGGGCTTCTAAGAAAGGTTGGGTTGCTCTAGGACCAAACAGGTCCATATACTAGTCTTACAGCCCTCAGAGGGCAGAGGAGGATGCCTCCTAAGGGGCTGTGGGCTGCAGACAAGCAGGCACCGCCCAGTGGGGCAAACCTGCAGACCAACCGTTGCAGTATGTGACCCCGTTTCAACCCCAGATGCCCCAACCCTGGGGAATGGAGGGCCCTAAGTCAAGTAAGAAACTCCAGGTGCTCCTCTCACCTCACCCCTCCCGAGTTCTCCTGACGCACAGGTGTCTGCCAGCTTCCTCCCACCACCACCTTCTTCCCGTTACTGTTGCTTGTTTGTTCTGGAGGCCAGGGAGAAGCTGGCTGTGGCCACGAATTACCATGTCAGGTTTTCATCCTGGTTAGAGAGGGACTTTCCAACCCCATCTCTGAGCCTTTTACAGCTGCTCACCAAGGTGGGAGCCAGGCCCCACCTTGCAAGGATGTGGCCTGTCACTGAGATGTTGCCTTAGAGTACAGGGCAGTTTCAACAGTGGATGGATCCACCTGACAGTTGCCAGGACCCTTCTGGGAGTAGCTGCTATGCATCGGCGTGCTTTTGGTGAAGCTTCCCTGGGAAGCCTCTCCATGACACTACCCTCTATGCCCAGGAGTGTTCTGTGTGGCCACCCCTGGCAGAGGATGGGAGACATCTCTCGAGCAATATCGTTCTTAGTCCCAGCTCATCAGAAAACACAGGTTTGTGTTAAGTAGCTTATTTGAAAATGGCAGACTGGTGATCTGTGTAAAGGCTTTGAGCACCCAGCTTCTCAAGTGCAGTGTTACTTTTTGGGGGGTAATCACACAGGTTTCTTAACTGTCGTTGAGTATCACCAGTGTCAGTGGTGAAGCTGTTAGGCCAAGAGAGGCTCCCCCATGTGAGCTCACATCCCTGCCTGGGGTCCTTGTTCTATTATGGATGGACTCCCTTTTTGCTTCAGGTGGCCGAAGTCACACAGACCCACAGGCCCAAGAACCAGAGGCTGCTGAACAAGTCAGGACCTATGCCTAACCGACAAGGACGTGGCTTGTATCTTCCCAACCCAAGCCAAGGGCTCTGTGGGCCACTGCAATGTCAGGTTCTGAACCCCACTGTAGGTCTGTGTCTTTACCCCAGTGGGGATGCAGGATTCTAGAGATGGTAGAAGCCATGAGGCCAGGGTGGTCCATCCTCCAAGCCCCAGGTCACTGTCCAGAGCAGAATCCCTCACAGTAGGACTTGCATGCACTGAAGATTCAATCCATTGCAAAAGCAGCAGGCTTCTACTGTGTCCAAAGCCGGCCGGCTTTTAGCAGGAGACTTGAGTGCCCTGATTGGAGCAGGTTGTGGTGCCAAAAAGGTCTCCTGTCGGCCAGCCAAGGAGGGAAAGACGTGCATGAGGCAGAATTTGAGATAAAGCAAGTGAATTTGATTGTCAAATAAGAATTCTGAGCCGGGACTGTGGCCCGGTGGATCTTGCCAGGAGGAGGTCGCTCTCCAGGAAGCACGTGTTCACAGAAGCTGCCCTGTGCCCTCTGCATTCACACTGTGGTGAGTCACACGCACCCCAGCCCACATACACACATGCACACGAATACACGTATCTTACAGTTTTTAAAGAATGTCATGCTTTTGTTTGAAACTTTAAAGGTTTGGGGGTTTGTTTTTTGGGTTTGTTTTGTTTTGGCATGAGTGTTCTCTCTCCCTTTGTGTATGTCTGTGGACCAGAAGAGGACACTGGATGCCCTGGGCCTGGCATTATGGATGGTTCTAAGGTACCATGCATGCATGGACGTAGGTGATGGAAATCGAACTTCAGTCCAGCCCCTTGTTGGAAGCTTTAGAAGGAAACTTTAATGTGCTCCACTAGCTGCAGTGTGCTGTCACACCCATTTCTACACAATGACACCTCAAACCCAGGATGTTACTGTTAGGAGGTAAGGCCTCTCAGGGTGATGAGCTGTGGCCAAAACTCAACATCTCCCCTCCACCTAAGGTCTCAAAGACAGGCCAAAAGCCCCAATGCTCATGTAGGGGAACCAGTTTATTAGGGCTACCTCAGAGCAGTAGCTTATAAGTAGCTTAAAGCAGCCACATTGGAAGGTCTGCACCCAGCAGGGATGGTGGCTTCCCAAGGCTACATCGAGGGAGCCAGCTCCCTAGCACTATACTTCCCCTCCTATAGCGTCTAGCACCTTCCACAGACTCCAGAGCACATGCAATTAGACCAGAATTGCATGCAGACAGCTGTGGGGTGGGGGTGGATACTCACATGGCTGCTCCCCATCCCCTCCTTTCCAAGATGTGAGTCCGAGTCTGGCAAGGAAGCTCCGCTGGGCTCCTGGGGATGGTGTCGTGGTGGAAGTGCACAGGTTTACCAGGAACTTAAGCAACAAAGAATTCAGCTCCTAAAATTTAAACTCACATGTGCCACTTGAGTAAAGTAACAAAAGTCAGTCAAAAAGCTGTGAAAGTACAATATTGTGACTTTAGGAAACGTAAGGGGAAATGTTTTAAATGGGGTGTGTGGGTGTGGGTATCATAAAGTCCGAGAATAATAATGGGGGACTCCCTTTTCCCCCCTAGTGTTTCCTCTTTGGTGACAGGGTGCTGGGTGTCCTTGACTTTGTTGCAAACATTGAGAAAGGAGTAACTGTAGGCTGGCCCATGACAGAGACTTCTAGACCTTCCTGGTTGGGACACAGTAGTCACTGAGCCCTCCAAGGCCTGGATCTTAGCTCAGTGCTGCAGGAACAGTCACTGATGTCTTTTGAGAGCCTTGCCTTAATTTTGAAAGCTCACAGAGGTGGCTGGTTCATTTCCCTCTGTTGGTTTCTAACACTGGACCACAGGTTGACCTTGAACTCCTGAGCCTCTTGACCTCCCAAGGTGCTGGGGTTTCAGGTGTGAACTACCACAGCCAGCTGTACAGTCTCCCATGGATTTGATCATTAGTACATGAACCACACAGCAATAGCAATAGGGGCCCTTTATCCTAAAACCTCTGCCCCTAGTTTCAGAAACTGTCCACGGAATGAAGGGTTAGGTTATCCCTCCCTCTGTTCTGTTGGGGCAACATAGCAACTTGGTGAAAAGGCAGCGGGGAGCAAGCCTGCAGGTCTTGAGAGGAACTGGAACTGAGGGCTGGAGACCAGCCCAGTCCACACCCAGAAGACAACCAAGGGAAAGGGACCCCACGCACACCAACTGGGTGCTATGACCTCCCACGCACACCAACTGGGTGCTCTGACCTCCTTGGCTCCAATGTGCAATGCTTGACACACGACATACAAACCCCAAGATGCGGGGACGAACTGCTCACAAAGTTGGACACTGTAAGTGCTGTCCAGGGGACAAGCTGACCTGGGTACGACTGCCACTTCCAAAATGAGCCACCCATGTGTCCTAGCCAGGTCACGCTTTGAGGAGGGAACTGGTAAAGCAGAGGGAAGCCTCCTGCACAGTGGACTCTGCAGAGTGACGAGCAAACAGAGCTGCTGCAGCTGCCCTCTTAGCTGAGCTCTGGAGAGAAGACAAGGCTCTCCTGTTTCAAAAACCAGTTTGTATTTGGTTAAATGTTTGCCTGCATGTATGTAAATGTACCATCTGCATGCCTTGTGGTCACAGAGGCCGGAGAAGGGGTTAGATCCCTGCAGTAAGAGTTACAGATGGCTGGGTCCCCATGTGTGTGCTGTTGGTCAGCTTCGTTGTCTCTTCCTACAAACCTAATTCACCCTGTAATAAACTTGGGAACTTAGGGCTGGAGGCGATGCTCAACTAACCAGAGACACTAACTGCAAGGAGCTCTTGGTTCTGTCCATAGCACCACAGAAGCTAGGTGACAACACAAACCTGAAACCCCACTCCCCAGGAGTTCATGGAAAAAGAACTGCAAGTTCCAGGGCAACCTGAGCTACCTACAAAGAGTCCAAAGCTGGCCAGGGTGCATGACCCCTATTAAAACAAAGCAATACAGTTAGGGGCCAGGGTTAGTTTTTCCCCCGCTCACTCAACTCTTCACGGCCAAGAAGAAACAACATGCATGCTCTGGTTTACTTATGTCTGGGCAAACCATGGTGTGTCCAAGGATCACCGAACACATGTGCGTTTCTGTTCCAGAGAATGAAGGACTGCCCTTCATTTACTCTAAATATGTGAGCAGCAGGATTTAGTTTTTAATCAAGTGTGCATGCTACCTTTTAAGAATGTGGTATAAAGAAATACCTCCTCCAGAGCGGATTCCCTTATACTGCAGATCCCCACCCACCCTCTCCTCAACAATCGCCTGCCATCTCTGGGCACAGCTGGGCAGCCCGTGCTGCTCTGCACAGCCTACCCTGAGAAATCCGACAAACTCCCCCCAGACACGCCCACAATGGTAGGGAGCACCGCACACCTGAGCTCAGGACAGCCACCTCTCCGAAAAAGAAGGGCACAGGGTTATAAACATCATTAAATTTTATTAACAAAACTTTGTACATTTTAATACATGTGGAATTTTACATCTAAAATAACAGCGCATTCAAAAAATTTACCATTTATACAAATTGTTACAGAATAACAACCAGTGGGTCAAATACGTAAAATAAAAAACCACACTGATTCTTTTAAATTATCTACAAAAGGTTTGACTTTCTTTAAAATTCCCCTGAACATATAAAAATAAATTAATTTTACTTTTCAATTAAATCTACCAATTAGAAATATTACAAATCAAAATATCAATGTTATCTTATGAATTTTTCACATTACAAAACAGATTCACAACCTTATTTACACAAGTGAGGTAAGAAGTGTGCAGTGTCACTCACAGGAGACATACTGCAGAGCGAGCGCGCTCTTCCAGCTAAGCACACCGTGGAGGTCCAAGTGCGGCTGGTCTTTCCCATTAGTAATTCATGCATTCCAGACACAGATCAATGATTGTATCCCCAATTGTTTGGCCTACTAGTCTGCCATATTGTCACAGTCAAGCTCATGGTGACTGGAACTCAAAGGCTGTGAGGCAGGTTTAGGAACCAGGCACAGGCGCCATTGTTCCAGTGGGTGGTTTAGAGAGATAAACAAGCACAAAGACTCTTCCCAAATCTACTTCTTTCCTTGTGGACAGTTTGCCTGAGCTCTCTATGGTGACACAGAAAGGTTCAGCAAAGGCAGAAGCATGCACGGGAAGGCTGTCGGCACAAGTGGCCTAGCCTCTTGTACAAAGCCTGTTCTACCCAGGAAGGTCCCAACAGGCACTTGATTGATGCCAGAACCTTCCAGTAGTTTCCACATTGGTGTCTCTTTCTGAAAAGAACCATTCACTTCCAATTGACCTGGTTCTCCCAGCAGCCTTAGAACTCGCTTAACTAAAGATCTCTTTAAATAAGAGGTTTTAACACATCAAAAAAAATAAATTTTTTTTTTGGAAAAGAAAATTACTGTTAGCAGAAGCAGTTGTCTCCATCCTAATTTGATCTCCAAATGGCAAATCTCATTAGAAAGGAAGTTCTTAAAACACATGCAAAGCCCCAGTTGAGGAATTGCATAACCACAATATTTAATGAATACAACTCCAAGAGAATTACTGATTTCTTCTCTTGGAGGTCTCAAAACTTAGGATCTGCCCTATGGAACAAGCACACTCTATCCCAATAAGATAATTCATATTCAAACTTTTATGATAAACCAAGTGGTCTGCAGATAGAATAGTCTTCAGTTTTATACGTCTCCAATTTGTACCAAAACTAGCTGTGCACAAAGCACATTGCATTTCTCTTGGATTGGTAAACTCACTGCATGTGAATTATTTCATTGACAAAAAGTTATTAATTTTTCTTCCAAAGTTCGAACACTTTGGTAGGGGATGGGGATATAGGAATTCCATTTCAGTGCAACAAAGCAACAAGAAAATTAATCAGAGCCTTACAAGGGCATGGGTGGCATCTTCCCTGTGCGTCCTGCCGCCCTTCTTCATAGCTGTGGCAGACACTGCAGCAGCCAGAGAAGCACAAACCAGCAGGAGAGGCAAGTTCGCAGACTTTCAGGTGTCAGCTTTTCTCTTGAGCTACAGGCCCAGTCTTATCACTAAGTCTCTGCAGTTCAAATCAAAAATTAGAAGCATTAGTTCAACCAGTGTTGGCCAAGACGAGACAATCCCCTCTAACTGCGACCGTCATTGATTCAGTGATTTCTCCTCAAGTCAGCTATTCCTCTGCATGGGGAACACGGATTTTCTAAGGACTTCACATCACCACACTGGACACAGGGAAAGGCACAGAGGTGGTGAGCCCATCCTTGGCTATGGTTTCAAGGAAAGGATATAGTGTCACCTTCCTAGACCCACCTTCCCACAGGAGGCACAGCTACGGCCAGCACTGAGTTTTTACGGACTAGGAAAAAGCCTAAGTTGGCCCCTCAATTGTACATGTTCCCTGAGCTTGGACCTCTCTTAGCTCTTGCCTATTGTAAGTGAGGTTCCACCGACCATGTTAAGAACTGAAATCACATTATGACGTTGTACTCCTCAGATCTTGGTACCCAAGCAGGGATGCCTTAATCCCTCTCAACCCAGCTTCCTGCTGGTTTTGTTTGAGACTGGGTCTCAGCAAGGTGTGGTAGCACCTGTCTTTTAATCCAACATGAGGGACCAGAGACAGACCGGTCCTATGAGTTCAAGGCCAGCCTGGTCTACACAGTGAGCTCCCGGACATCCAGGACTGTACAGAGATCCTGTCTTGAGGGAGCAGGGATGGAGGTTGGGGGGTGGGATGGAGGAGAGGGGAAGGGGAGGGAAGACAGAGGGGTATATGGAAAAAGAGGCGGAGGGCTATGGAGCCTCTCTATATGGCTCAAGCCTCCATCGTTAGCCACCCAAGAGCTGAGGCACGTACTGCACCCCATGAGGCTTCACTGTGGTTCCTCCATTAACAATCTAGTTTTAATGTGGAAAATATCCGTGAGCAAAAGCACGATACACTGTATCAAATGTCCACATAAACGCAGACTCACTGACAGGGAAAGGGGCAATGCCCATGGTGATGGCGCTCACACTCAGGAAGCAGGCGCACTCGGCAGTTAGCCCAGACTTTGAGCCAGTGTACATTACTAAGTGAAGGTTAAAGTAAAACGAGAGAAACCAAAGCAAGGGACATGCAACGGCCGTCAGTCCTCGGGTCCTGCCTGTCTCTCCGCTCCTAGCACCAGGTCTCCATGCTCTACTCTGCGGCACCTTCCGAAAACGTGAGCCACGTGCAGGCTGTTCCTGTAGCCACACCTAACTTTACCTTGACCCCCTTAAGGGTGAGATGCTATGACTTACAAATTATCAAGTCAGTAACCTTAAATTTTAAAATTGTAGCTGCAATTAGGTTTTGGGAGCACTTATATTGTGTGTGTGTGTGTGTGTGTGTGTGTGTGTGTGTGTGTGTGTGTGTGTACAGGTGCCTACAGAAAGTGGGAATGGGCTTCCTGGAGCTGGGGGCAGTGGGGTGCTAGACACCGAATTCAGGTGCTTTGGATGCTCTGTTAGCGCTGGGCCTCTCTCCAGCACAGCAATCGACTTTCTCAAGGCAAGTGGTACAACATTAGGAATCCTGCCCTAATTGTGTATTTACCATATCAGAAATATAACTCCATTTTAAAAGTAAGTTGGAACAAGGTAATAAAACATATAGAATTAAATGGAGAAAAATTCTATAACTAGTCAAATTAAAGTCTTTTTAAAGAAAAATGATCTGTTTTGAATTAATAATCTGTCTCATACGTCTTGCTAACAAATCATTTTAGAAAATGCTATATTATAAATGGCCTTAGAACCTTATATGCAAATTCGGATCAATATACTTAAGGGACACTCTCCTTGCAATATATCCAGCTGCTAAAACAACTGATCCTCATGAGGAAAACTCATAGGAACACCCGCCCTGGCTCCCTGGGAACCCTGCCTCCAAGGTCATACATACATACATACATACATACATACAACATACAACAACATACTTACTGTGACTTTCTGGCTTGTGCTGTCCCCGTGGATGGTGAGGAAGGGGTTGGTGGTCGCCGTGTGGAGTGGGGGCGCCGGAGGGCCTGCCAGGAGGTTGTTGATGGGGATCTGCGTGGGCCCTGGGAGCTGCATCTGCTGAAGCTCGGGGGGATGGTGCTGCTGCTGCATCAGCTGGTACAGGAAGGCCTGGTGCTGCTCCTTCAGCAATGAGACACAAGAGCAGCCTCAGCCAGGGAGTCAGCAAGCCTGCCTCCCCCATCTCTCCTCTACAGTGTTATTTGAACCAGTCGCATTACAACAGGAGCCGAGTGTGGCGGCTCAGGCCTTCAGTGCCAGCATCTGGCAGGCAGAGGCAGGTTTATCTCTCTGAATTCCCAGAACAGCTCGGTCTGCATAGTGTCATGCCGGCCACGACTCTCTGAAGTCTGTTTAAAAGCAAACAAAACAAACACCAGCCTCTCGGGAAAGCAACTGCACTGGGTAATAACCCAGCACCACTTGGGAACTGACCATTTTTTGATTGACCGATGAGTTGATTTTTGTTTTTCAGGACAGGGTTTTCTCTGTGTAGCCCAGGCTGTCCTGGAACTCTGAGACCAGCCTGCCTCTGCCTCTGCCTCTGACTCTGCTGGGATTAAAGGTGTGAGCCACTGCTGCCACCCGGCTGAACTGCCCATTTCCAAGACAAGTGGGCAAACACAGGAGAAGTGCACTCAGATGAGGCTGCCCGTGAGGAACAGAGAACAGGAACAGCAGCAGGTGGGTGCTGTGCTGCTTGGCCCTGTTACCACACAAACAGGCCATCTGAGGGAGGCCTCAGTTGAGAAAACGCCTCAGTCAGACTGGCCTATGGGCGAGCTTGCTGGGCTCTGTCTCAACTCATGAGTGACGCAGGAGAGTGTGGGCCACAGTGGACAGCACCAGCCCTAGGAGCAAGGCAGGTCACCAATGGTTCTGCTTCAGTTCCCGCCAAGGTTCCTGCTGTTCTGTCCCTAGATGGTGGAGTAGCCTAGAAGCCAAAATTAACATTTGCCCAGGTGCTTTGGTCAGTGTTTTGTCACAGCAACAAAGAAACAAACTGAAACAGGGTAAGTCACATTATAAAAAGCTACTCTAGAGGTCCTCACAGGGACCAAGCCCTGGCATAATTCTTTTCCACGGTTTCTTTCTTTCTTTTTTTTTTTTTTTCCTTTTTTCCCCCCGGAGCTGGGGTCTGAACCCAGGGCCTTGTGCTTGCTCGGCAAGCGCTCTACCACTGAGCCAAATCCCCAACCCTTTTCCACGGTTTCTAAAGTTGCCAACAACTCCTAACAGAAGGTATTTTCTTCCCACAGTTTAGCTCTTCCTTCCTCAGCATCAATTCCATTCAGGAGTCCCAGGGTGCTGACCACTGCAGTCCATGAGTGTCGTAGTCAGAGCTGCTGTCCCAAATCAGGAGTGAACAAAGCCTGCAGGGGATTAGCATCACCCCGTACACTGAGGAAGCAGGAGGGCAGTTCTTGAGCCTCAGTGAGACATTGTACAGGACACCCTAGACTCCTGAGAGCCCCGCCAGACTGGCAGTCAGAAAGGATGTGAGGTCAGGAATGCTTTTGAGAAGGGGGGGGGGGGGGGATTTAAGAGTTGGCTGGGGAAAGGGACAGATTATCATCTCAGTATTATATCCTTGTATGACCTGACACTCAGGTATAGAGGGCCTGCCTCGGTCTCCTGAACCAGCATTCAGGGATTAAAGGTGTGTGCCACCAGTTAAATGAGGTTTCTTCATGAAGTCACAGTAGTATTTCCAAAAAAGAAAAGAAAGAAAAACAAAAAGGACTGTACAGGTCTGACTTAGGTTGGAGCTGGGAAAGGCTGGCTGGGGTAAGGAAGAAGCGTGGTAGCCCAGTCTAGGCTGAGTTTACAATGCCCAATGCCCTCAGGGTGTGCCGTGGGGCTACACAATAAGCAGGTGGGCCCATGGCATGCAGCTCTGAAGACAGCTTACGGAGATCAAGCACAGCTGTAGGGGCTGTGACATCATCAAAGTTGAGTGAAGAAAGATCAGCTGTCAGATGTGACTGCTGGGTCAGGAAGGTGTAGCCCACGAACTCAGAAGTCTATATTGCCTTCAGCGGTGGGCAAGTAAGAGCTGAGTGTCTGGCTTTGGAGACGTCTATACAATCAGTCCGGCCTGCACCTCCTGATCTCTGGCCTTTACTTCCCACATGTGAGGACTGCTTGGGGGGTGGGGGGGTTTGCTACTGTAGCAGGACTTTTGCTACTTTGTGGGTTATTTCTTCCACTCTTCTCCACCCCTCTAACCAGGAGAGAAAAAGGATAGAGGGAAATGGGTGGCGTGACCCTTGGACTACTTCCTGCTGACTGGGGGCGCCAGCCGGGTTCCTTATGGCAAGTTGGAGCCTCACCACCAACTTAACAGTGACCAATAGCAACCAACCAATGACCCGCCCCATGTATGTACCCTCCGAGGAGTTCCCAGAACTCCGAATGTCACAGCACTACACAAACTATCTGCACCTCACGAAATCATGCCCCTGATCAAGCACGGAGCAAATCACAGTCAGCTGCTGTGGGCAAACTGAAGCAGCCCATAACCTACCCGTGATTAAGATCAAACTGTACTGTCAGACTCTGTCATTTGTCAAACTGTACTGTCGGACTATCTGTCATTTGTTAGAGACCAGAGCTACAGCTGTTTTTGCTGACACATGTCTGAAATGCACTGTGAGGAGGCGGAGGTTGGAGGGCGGTGAGCTCAAGCAGCCGAAGCCACACCAATGCCACATCATCTCCAAAACAGGCAGCGTCTGTCCGTCTTTCACCTGGGTATCCTCCCACAGTCGAAAATTATTGTTAGAATACAAAGGATAGAATATACATTACACAGTGTAGTTTAGGAAACTGTAGCAAATAGAATATACAAGATCCGTGCAGATGACGTGTTTAATCGTTCTGATTTACAGTAAAGAGTTGGCAGGTGGGCTCACTGTATGTGATAATGGGTTACTACTTCTCAGGAAACTCTGCCGTCTATTCCTCCGTATCTCCGTAAAGTCAGTAGCCAACTGTTTAGGGTTCCTTTTCTTGCTTTGATCAAAATGCACTACAGCTGTACAGTATCGTACCAGGGCCGGCTCTGCATTAGTGACTCCCGTGTCCATCGCTGAACCCACCTTCTCCCTCCTGACACAAAATGATTCCACACAGGAACCAATGTCTCTACGCCTCAGGCATTTTCATGTCACGTCTGTGCAACATTCTTCAATGGGTTCTTTAAGAAAGTCACATGTGAGGTCCTGGTTCTACTCCCAATACCACCAAAGAAAGAAGTGAAATGGCCCTCACCCTCACCTAACATCTGTCGTCCCTTAGACCATATAATGCCTGCCCCCATCCTTGGAAGGTACCATGATGCAAGTGTGTGCGCTCTCTACCTCTCCTCTCAGAATGAACGGCTCGCACTCCAATCCCCAGAGCCTAGTTAACATTTGTAAAACAATCAACCCGCAAACAGGAGGGCACAGGTAGGCCAAAGGGCTCGACAACTTCTAAGATCCACATCCACAGAGGAGGAGCCCATTCCAGTCACAACAGCAGACACTGACAAAAAGAACACAGTCCACTTACCGGCGTGAGCTGCTGGGAGTTCAAGAGCTGCTGGAACTGCTGCTGCTGGAGGAACATCTGTCGCTGCTGGTCCGACAGCAGCCCCAGGCCCGAGGCACTGAAAAACCAGCACAGCCGTGATGTCTCCTGTGCCCCCTCAGGGAGGGCAGCACGACGGCAGCCTCCTCACCAGGAACTAGCAAACTGCCTGAACTACAGTACTTCATTATGTTCAAATCATTCCCTCTCCTTATATACGCAGACTTGACTGTCAGCGACAGAAACTCAGTCAACAAGTTAGGTTAAACAAACATAAGAATTCATCAGTCCATCATGTCATCGAAATCTATGTTAGAGAAGTATCAAAACTGCTGTTAAAATGTACATGTGACTGCCACAAAAAAAAAAAAAAAAAAAACCAACTTTTTAAAATTTAGTATAATTTTATGTAATAAGGAGAAGCAACATTTTAAGATATATATTCCAGATCAGGACAATATATTCAATTCAACACAATATATTTAATATGATACTGAAATTAATCTTTAATTGAATTACATCATTTTAAAAAACAAGCCTAACATTCATTAAGTAGCTAGCACTTAATTTTTCCTAGAGAACATCTGCAAAATACATTTAAGAAGCCTAACCCAAAATAAGGACAACACTGATAACATGTTGCATGAAAAACAAAAACAAGAAGGAGGAGGAGGAGGAGGAGGCGGCAATGACAACAGCATACCGAGCTCAGTGTCTTACCTGTTAGTCAGGGCGGCGGCTGGCATGGGATGTGCTGCATTAGGTGGCACACTGGTGTGGGTGAGCGGGGCAGGGTTCTGGGATATTGTGACCGGCGTCTGAATAACACCATTTAACGCTCCTACAATGCCATTGATTGCCAGCTGGTTACCTGGCAAAGCTCCAATTATTCCACCCACTGCAGACACAGCAGGAATGGTGGATGTGACAGTCTGCATTCCACTAGCTAGTGGCCCCACTGTCACGCCGTTCACCTGCTGAACCCCACTAACTCCAGAGCCCTGCTGGGCTGGACTCTGCCCAGCAGGCGGGGGAGTGGAAAGAGCAGAAGAGCTGCTGGTGCTTTGCCCACTGGAAGTCAGGTCCTACGGGAAAGAGAATAAAACCCAAGTTGAAAAGAACACAGCAAGAGTGTTTAAACATAATTTTAAATCACTAGATGTAATGTGCAATGTTCCCAAGTACAACACACAAATGAACATAACCACACGCAAAAAATTCACCTGATTTAATACAGGAAGAGAATTGTCGGGTACAAAGCTGTTTCCTATATGCGGGCTCTTACTGCTGTTCAGAGAGTCAGTAGTAGGAGCTAGAAACAGGAAAAGATAGAAACAGGGACCCTGTTAGTTGCATCATGTGTGGGATTAAGAGGATGCTGAAGCCCACAGCTCTGTTACTCCTAACACTTACTTAAATGGGGGTGGGGGAGAAGGTGGTGTCTTTGTACTGAATGTTGTAGCTTTATTTCAGTAATGAAATCTTGCATCTAAAGGATTTTATCATTAAACTATCCAATGAAGTAAAAGAAAACTCAAGGGACTTGTTAGGCTGTCTCTGCCCCTTAGAAGTAGCTGCTTCTTCACGGAAATGGTGGCCAGGTACTGTTCTCTGTGTACATGACAGTAAGAGTCCATCCATGGTCCTTAGAAACAAAGTATTCTTGTACTCACCAGTCTGTGCTGTGTATGTGTGTATCTGATGAGATGGACTAGGGTTTGTCGTTATTGCTGGGAAAGGCACTGAAAGCTGTGCGTTCAACAACTGAAGACGTTCTTTTTTGGCAGTCAAGTTTTTAATCTGTTCTTCTAATCTTCGATTTTCAACTTGAAGTTGATGTAATGACTTTAACATTCCTAAAACTGGCAAATATTTGTGTGATTTTAAAGTAAAGACAACTCCACTCCCACGACTAAGTACTTTATGGTCATAGTGTGAACTGCTTCAGACCTAAACATGTGGAAATCGTGTGGGCTAATCCTGGCATGACTGAGCCTTGTTCCAAGGTCTGACTGTAGCTACAAACATCATGTTCTATTGAGTGTGTACACAAGGAAGACTGTACACAGATCCACCACACGGAAGCTTTGCTGCATATACCTGTGTAAGCATGTGTGTCTGACAAACAGCAACCCACCCCCATCACGTAGTTTCTATCCTCAAAAAAGAGGTTTCCTCAAAATAAAAATTAAAATTTCAAGGTACTTTTCATAATTTTTATTAAAAAAATAATGATGACAATAGCTGAGACTTACAATAGGAAAATTACCACCAATATGCTTTACTCAAATAAGGACGTGCTTTCTTAGGTGTTTAAACATGCAGGCGCTGGGAGAGGCAGTCTGTGGGGAGCGAGCATGCAGCTGGCATGCACAGGGCCTGGGCAGACTCCTCAGGAGCCCAAGCAGTCGCAGCCACAGCCGCCAATGCTGCCACACACCTGGCAGAAAGCCGGCCAGTGCCAGCTGCTCACCATGTCTCTCTGCAGGCTCCCAGCAGGGAGCGCTGTCTCTGCAGCCCTTAACTTCTCTCTGGAGGACGAGGCCTCCTCATCTGTTAACAAGCTTTGGGCCCTGCCTGACCATTTAGATACTGTGTTAATTCTTCCAAGGCTTGGACTTTAACTGCCAATCAAGAGCACTGTTGTAATGGTGATGGACATCTGAAAAACTCCAGGTATGAAAAAGTCGTATTTGCTTAACATGAGCTCAGGGCCTTTCAAGGACCCTCTAGCATTACAAGATTTAAGTTTTATCCCCTTAAGGTGCCCAGATGAGAAACGATAATACAGCTAGCCTGCCCTCTGCCCACATCTTTGCTCTGTTTAAAAGGTTCTGCCCACATCAGTTTCCTTACAGTCAACAGTTTTGGGGCACCATACATAAAGGATCAATTCAAGGCACTTATTAGCTCACTAGCATATTTTTTAAAGCCTAGTTTTTAAAAAACAAAAACAAAAAAACAACAACAACAAAAAAAATAAAGCACTGAAATTTTCCATACCAAAATGATAAAAGCCACCTAACTCTTCTCCCTAAGCTGCTCCAACTGTGTTTTTATGGCATCATGTTACCACACCCCACCCCACCCCGTTGGTAGTAATACTATGTATATATACAAAACATACCATATAATCTCATAAGTATGATTAACATTCTAATTAAATAAAAATTTACTAATTACTATTCCTTTTGCAAGAACAGGGTCTAAAAAGTAGCCCTGGCTCTTCTGGAATTCATTACGTAGACCCAGGCTAGCCTCAAACTCACAAGAGATCAGTCTGCCTCTGCCTTCCAAGCGCTGGGATTAAAGATGTGTGCCACCTGCTTTCTACCTGGTAAGTGGCATTATTAATCAAAAATGGGTGTCACTATGTCTGCCTAGTTATTATTCCTTCAAATTCTAAAACCTGATACCTAGCTACAGCTGACTAGAGACATTTTCTTTTTAAAAGAAGATATCTGTGCATAGGAATCTTTGTTTAAATCCAGAGCTGAGGGGAGAGACCAAGTGTTCTCACAAGTGGTCAAGAACAAAGTCTAGTGGGCAGAGGGACAGCCGCAGCCATTTATTTCAACCAGCAACCAAATAACACAGCAAGTTTTGTCAGTGTTCATGTCATTTATCTTCATACCAACCCTAGGAAAAAGGTACAGTTTCACTCTTCTTGAGTTCACAAGACACTGCACACTACACACACACACACACACACACACACACACACACACACCCTGCAGCGATAGCTTTGACCAAGCGTGACACACACCTTCTCTAACTACATATAATACGTAACACAGTGTCATTATTCTGGGCAAACACTTTCTGCTGCTGTGTTTCATTTATTGGTTTGTATTTTTCGGGGAAGTTTCTCTGTGCAGATCCAGCTACCCTGGAACGTGATTTGTAGATCAGCCCGACCGAGACCCCAGAGACCCGCCTCCCTCTGCCTCCCGAGCGTGCGCCACCACCGCCCGCTTCCAAGTGCCCGTCTTAGACGCAAGCAGTGGCTACTTACTGTCACTCGGAGTGCCCTGCTCTAATAAAAACTGCTGCCCTTCGCTCCATTGCCTCTCCAAGAGCTGCTCAATACTCACTGCCACTGGAGGCAGGCTTTCCAAACCACTGCTGCTTGGCTGATCATATCGAATCTGCAAGTTGCTCACAGGGGATCTGTCAAAAACATTCATTCTCAAGTTAAAAAGAAGGGAGTGGTCTAAGTGGCTGCACACCCAGCCCCTACGTCCTTCTAAGAGCCATTGCCTGTACACGTTTCCTAGCACCAAGTGGCCTATGGCAGAGGTATCAATAAGATTGCTAGAGTCACTATCATTCTTCCTCACTAAATTATAAAATAGCTGAACACAGTAAATAATTAAAACCACTAGAGAACAATCGACCACTGTGCGCTGTCTTTATAGGGCACAGGGAACCCGACATCAGGAGAGCTTTAAAGCGGACAGCAGACAGGAGAAAGGGCCAAGAGTGGACTACGGGGCTCAGCCTCACTGCTCCTGCAGAGGGCCCTGCTGTAGACCCAGAACCCACATGATGGCTCACAACTGTCTGTAGCTCAAAGTCCTGGGGATCTGATGCCCTCCTTCTGGCTTCCTACGGTGCACATACATGACGCACATGTAGGCAAAGTGCGTTAATAAAATTAAATAAAACTCTACTGCTAGGTCTCAATGTGCAGGCTATCAGTACAATACTACAAGTAACACTATCGAGGGCATCTGAATCTTAAGGTCCAATAAAAAGAAAAATTTAATGATTTTCAATTAAAAATAAAAATCCGTTTCAGTTCTATCAATCCAAAGCAACTTATCTGTGTAGAATGTAGATTATACAAGCATTTTTTAATGTCATAACTTAGTTCTTCACACAGTTTTTAACCCTTGTAAAAGAGATGAAAATGAACGGGCTCATTCTTAGGCCCGGTCTTCCTTTCCCATCACTAAACGGGCCATCCTGGTCTCTGGTCTCCATTCTAACTGAGTGCATGCATCGAGAGCTGTTACCATTTTCCAAACACACTAAGACAGGTAGGCTGGGCCATTCCACTCCGGGCTGACTTTTAGAGAGTAATGTGACCCTTAAATGGCGCTTAAAGTAATCTAGTGCCACTCACTGCATTATGTTCTGTTTAGCATAAAAACATTTTTACTAAGCAAAATCACACTAAGGATTCTGAACCCACTCACATAACGTGTGTGTGATGATATAACTTTAGAAAGGGACAAGGAAACGCTTTCTCTACTAAACATGAGCAAGATTCCCTTAACTTTCTCGTTTGAAAAGAAAACCATAAACTGTATAGAAATACAATATAAAAATCACAGGGCAGTGGTATAATTTTTTCATTCTGTAGCTCAGATTCCTCATTTCCAAATGAGGAATATTTTAATATTTTCTCCAGAATTTAATAAGAAAAAAACCACATTACTTTTACATAATTATATTTAGGAATGATATGGGGAAAGGCACACATCTACCCACACTTGGGAAATGGCTGAGGTTACTGGACAGGCTCTACAACAGTAAAGAATGTGGAACTGGGTAGCAGTAGTTCACACTTTTAATCCCAGCACTGGGGAGGGGGAAATCTCTTCAGTTTGAGACCAGCCTAGACTTCAGAGCAAATTGCAGGACACCCAGTGCTACATAGAGAAACGTAGCCTTTATAAAAATAAAATAAAAGGTGCTCCTTAGTGAATATTCCCCAGCTGAGTCAGCAACACAAATGTTCCTTTTGTCAGAATAGGAAAAGCTCTCCTTTTCAGAGGAACCTCTTCCCTGACATGAAGACCCGAGGACCAAGCCAGACCTTCTGTCCTCAACCACCCAACTAAATGTGAGGCACAGTTTATAAAACTGGAGAAAACAAACCAGAGAAGGACGGCACAGTTGAAAATGAAATAAAAAGGCAGACATCACTAATTCCCAAGCCCTATTATAAACTGGCATCTATTCCACAGCACTGGTCCCCCTCAACAACAAATCCACAACCCACTGATAAATTACGCAGTGGTGATGGCCCTGGCTTATCATGGAAGACCTAAAACACGCGTAGCACACACAGAACTGGATATACTCTGCTTCCAGCAGCCTAGAAGGAACGAGGGGACTTTAGGACGCCTCACACAGTCTTGGCTTACATCTTAGGACATCGCATTTTATAAGCAAAAATAATCAAGTCAGTGCATTCATCATCCCACAAGCTAAACACACAACTGATAAAGAGTTCAAACTGATTAGAAACATGAAAATGTATTCCTTTTAGCTAAGAAATCTAAGAATGTGTTTAAAATTAACATTTCAATTAATTTAGAATCAATTTTCTTGTCTAGACAGGCTTCTTACTCTTATCTACAGAATGCTTTTATAGCTTCAACAGATATACACTTTCCTACTCAAGATAACAAATTTCCCAATCTCAAGGTGTTTCTTGCCTAGGCTTCCCAGTAATAACAATGCTTACCTTGGAGAGAGGCTTCCTCGGGGGGAGCTGCCCCGACCAACCAGGCTGCGGGTATTGTCTCCGAGATCTTGATCTGCAGTTGAAATAGTCCACAATTGGTAACAGGACTCGCTTACTAGAGACACCAAGACTTACACTCCTGCTCTGAGTTTTCCTAAAACACCTATCAAGCCTGCACCAGGAGCTTTCCGGATGGGAGCTGATGACCGGTGGCCTGGAAAACACTGTCCATACGCGTCTTCTGCAGGTGCAGAAGTCCACAGACTATGCTCTGCTCTTTTACTCCTTCCAATTTTACAGCACGGAAGCATGGTTTGGGTTTGCAGTGCTCTTCCCTCGGCCACTTCTACTTTCTATGGTTAAAGTAATGAGTCGCAGCTGGCGACAACTCTTCTGCGTGCTGAGAACAGCGAGGCCTGATGCTCTTAATTCTAACACTTTGTATCCAAATACAAGTCACAAGGCACAGAGAGGCCAAGACTAAAATTAAAATTGCTAAGTAGCTCGTCACACCAATACATAGTAACATATTTCCAAACAGGCAAAAAAATTAAAAATCTAGATGTGTCAATAAACGAAAACTGTTCACCCTGATAAATATGCAGCTGGTACAGTAAGAGATCTTCACGTTGTAAGCACCTTGCATCTACCCGCACAGCCCTTTACAGTCTATCTGCCTCCCCTTACTCTACGACAGGTAGCCACTGACCCTTCAGTGAACTGCTAAAGCCATTCCCTCCCTGCGGCCAGTCAGACCGCGAGGAATTGTCAGGATGGGATGAGACGCACAAATGTGCGAGTAATTGAAAAGTGCAGGAGGAACATGCACTAAATGTTAACTGGTTAAAAAACCCGGGGTTACTAAAAACTGCAGAAATTCTCTAACAAGAATATTTTTAAACCAAGTTTGGGTAATTCAATTTCAAGAATTATGCAAATAAAGGTTTGGGCTATTCACGGTAATGTTACTTTCATTGCAGAGAATTGAGGGCTGAACAAATCCGTCAGAAAAGACATTGTGGCACTCCTGCCTGCTGATGGCTCAGCCTAAGTCTTTTCATTTTAGAGAGTAAAAAAGCACAGCACTGTTTTACAGGGTAACATTTACATCCAAATGTAATTCTTTTCGTTTTCAAAGAAAGAAAAACAAAAATAAAACCAAAATCATCTACTAATTACATCCTTAAATGGCTGCCTGTCCGTCCTTCCATCCTTCCTTCCTTTCATTTTAAGAAAATGACCTAAGACGGCGAGAGTCCTCACCAGGCGTGGGGGGCTTTACCTGTTTGGCTGCTCTCAGACTGAGCTATAAGAACGGCCATGGATGGATTCTGATTTAATCTACTGCCATACACATGGGCCGGTGCCTGACTCAGAGAAGATCCAGGAGCGGTGTTTGCCTAAACAAAAAGAAAGAAGCACAAAGTTGGTGATCAGACGGGTCTTCCTCCTGCGGGCAGTCTCGGCAGTGCTCTCACTCCTCTCAGAAGGCCAGCCCAGATGCTGACCTGCAAAGCAAATGCTTTATTTAAACATCTAATGCCATCTAATGCCAAATTTTGAAAACAACAGTATTGTTAAGGAGTAGCTCAATCTGTGAACCTACTACACTACAGCTCGTGTGGTAACCGTGTGAACTCTCTTCCCATCACAGGCTGGCAGGGATGTCAGTGTGTACCTGAGCACGCATCGACCACGCAAAGCCATGCTTGCCATTGCTTACCACTGTCTTCAGACAGACCAGCACACGGCTGCTTCCTACTCTGAGAGACTCAGAAGCCTGCTGCGTGTGCTGTTCTGTTTTCATCTTAAAAGAAAGCAAACAGGCATCACAAGTATATTTTCTATACAATGCAAAGCCCAACCAATCCCGGCTTTGTCCTGACCCCATAAAAGGTACTGTCTTCGTGGCAGGAAGCCAGTTCTGCTAGCTGACGAGCTCCTCCACAGATAGCGATTCATTCATGTTGCTAACCACAAGTCTGAGGGCCTCTTACTGGGACCTGTGCCAAACAAGCCAAACTGAACCCTTAAACAGATGAAGTCAAGAAGGCTGGCCAAGGGGTTACATAATCCAATGTAATAAAAATGTCTTCTTTGATATGTATACATTTCTACTTTCCAAGAATATCATAGCCTTAAGATGTGCCATTTTGGAAATATGTCTCTTATACACAAAATACTGTAACTAACAGAAACATTTTACTGCCCTAAAATTATTGTCAGAATAAACAGAATCATTAACTTACCCTTTTTCATATAACTAAAATCAAAGCATAATTATCTTAGAATAAACCTCTTGAAAACAACTTCCAAGGACAGCAGTATTTCTCATGTAAAGAAGCAAGATGACAGCAGAAGAAACACGGGGCCTCGTGACACGGTTACAGCTCAGAGGAGATTGATGATGTCACTTATGACAAAGCAAAAGTCTAGACAATAAATTATTGCTGGCCAACTGCTATCTCGAGCAACAGTCTACGGTGGCAGTTAGGTAATTATTCAGGAAGCACTAAGACTGTACTTTCATAATCCACAGCTGTGGCTCTCGAGACCCAAAACCCTGACTTTCCATTATTCCAAAGTACTTTTTAGTTCTTAAGTAATATGAAAATTCAACTTAGCAACTTCTCTATTTTCTCTCTTCCTAAGGATATACACAGAGTCAGTACATTTATATTGTCAAGTCATGTTTAATAACTGAGCTATCTCGGTGGATAACAGCCCTTGCAACCAAACTTCATGACTTGAATTCTAATCCTGAGATCCACTCAGTGGAGAAAACTGACTCCTACAGGTGATCCTCTTGACACCCACATGTGCAACACACACACACACACACCCTACAGTGTATAATTTACATAAACAACTTAGTCTTCAGTGATAGGGACGTGAACCTAAAGATCAGCACTGGATACTTACTGTGTGTTTAATAGCATGGACATTGAAATCACAATGAACTAAAATGTACAACTCTCTCGGGCTGTGAGATAGGCTCCATCAGTAAGGTTAAGGGCCCAAGCCCGATGACCCGAGTTCCGCCCGCAATTCACACAGTACAAGGAGAATGGACTTTTCTGAGTCACCCGGACTCTCACATGTGTGCAGAACTGTCTATGGAAACATTTTCAACAGTGATTTTGCCCCTCCCAAAGCAACCAACCTTTTAGGAATATTAGCTACTCATAAAATAAGCAAGAGCAAGAAAACTGGAGACACCAGCCTTACAGGGACCACCGAGACGCCTCAGACATGAAAACTCAGGCTTAGAACGAAGGTTCTTTCCATGGAAGCGTTCCACTTGTGAGACAGTTTTTACACGGTCAACTAAGCATACAGAAAATTACAAGGAGAAAGAAAGTTTATTTTGAAGAGGTTTCTTGATAGCAGGAGAGAGACCTGCATATAGCAGGGGACAGGTGAGTGGGGAGAGCGGGGTGGGACCTTAGCCCCCACACAGCAGGGCACACTGAGCCTGTGGGCCCTTTCTTTCCCTCTGCCGCCACCTCTGTTCTACCGCAGACCAGCAGGAATACCTTTCTAGTTCTGAGCAGTTTCTTAAGAGATCCACCTCTTTGTTGTTTTCCTTATTCAAGACAGGGTTTCTCCTGGAACTCACTCTGTGGCCAGTGAGGCTGGCTCTGCCTCTGAGTGCACAGCCACTACACAGGCAGGTCCAACTCTTACTAGAAATAATTTTTGAAGGGAGGGGCCCTGCTGCTGCCAAGGGTTTCATGTCTCTTCGTGGCAGCTTCAAATGCAGAGGGCGCTGTTTTCCTGTCGCCTTCGGCCAGGAAGCCGACTATAAATATCAGACAAAAGGCAGTACGTGCAGTGCAGTGACAGACCTGCTTGATGACCATGATCAGAACTATTAAATAAAACCACCATTAGCCTATTCTAAACTAGGAAAGTCTATTTTTTTATTTATTTACAAAACTGAGGTAGGAGGATTACAAGTTTGAGGCTACATAAGAAGATTGTGCTTCAAAAAGGAAAATAAATTTTCAAAAGAGAACGTATGATTATTGATTTTACTGGCTAGGAAGGTACTCTTGTGTTGTTCTGATGATCTCTCCTAAGACACACACCACTGTAAGTACACAACACCAGTCAGGAGCACCAGAGAGTCCACGGCCAGCCTGGTGACAAGTCAGACTCTGCTTGATATCCCTCCAAAATTATTTTTACTGTAAACAGTGTCATGGTTCCTGGGGACTGCTCCTTCGGCTGTCTACCAATCCAAATCTAAGCACTCCTAACACTGGGGAGAGCTCAGTGTGATGACAGTTGCTTTATCATAGGACCCAAAGACCAACAAACTAAAAATAAACTCAACAATTACTGAAGTAAACCTAAATTACTTTTAAACAACTGCCTAAGATTTAAAAAAAAAAAATATGCCTCATGATTTTAATTATCAAGCAGTCATAAGAAACAGAAGCAACTACGTCAGGCAGTGTTCAAACTCAAGACACATAAAATAAACTCAGTAGTTCCGAAACAGACTAGGCTATCATTAAAAAAAAATACCCTTGGGGCTGGAGAGATGGCTCAGTGGTTAAGAGCACTGACTGCTCTTCCAGAGGTCCTGAGTTCAATTCCCAGCAACCACGTGGTGGCTCGCAACCATCTGTAATGGGATCCGATGCCCTCTTCTGGTGTGTCTGAAGACAGCGATGGTGTACTCATATATAATAAATAAATCTTAAAAAAAAAAAAAAAAAACCTTAAGATCAAAACTCTACCTCTGGTTTAATCGAGCTATTAGCAAATTATCTTTTCTATTTTAAGGTTCAGCTGTAAGCACAGATGTGTTTGAGATGAGCTCTGGCAAATGGTGAGTAAACAGACCCCAGGCTCCCTGTAAAGTGGTTTGCTCTACAGGAGGGAGAGCTCCTCCCGGGCAACCAGCAGGCTCAGAGTTCAATCGCCAGGACCCACATGGAGGAAAGCGAGAACCAAGTCCCACAAGTTATCTTCTGTATGCGTGCTGTGGTACACACACAGAAGAACAGGTACTCAGGCCACTGACACATGACGCAATAAAAAGAAAAATGGAAAATACAAGGTCTAATAAATTATTTAAGAGCTATATTATATAAAAGGTACACTATTTTCTCCTCAAAATTGTAAATGAACATGAAGAAGTGGATCTCATAAGTACATGGAGGTATGAGCCCACTTGGGAGGTGGACGCAGGGCCACCAACTTAGCAACCTGTGCCAAAAAGCAAATACATGAGGCTCTACTTCATAAAAAGGGAAAAAGGAAAATTAGCGGTAAATGGTGTGACTCCCTGTGAAATTTTCATCCTTAGGAGTAAATGCATAATTTAAAGGTAGACTTGAAACTTTATAGTCCTATCCTACAGGACAAGTTAGGACCAACAGTGCTTTAACTCGTATGTTAGTCAACATGGTGGCCAAACAATTCAAGCAAGCTCTACAATGTAGTAGGAGCCACTTCTGCAAGGGTCTAGCACGGGCACACTATTTTAAAATGTATTCTTCCAGCTGGGCAGTGGCTGTGCTTGTCTTTAATCCCAACACTCAGGAGGCAGAGACGAGTAGATCCATGAGTTCAAAACCAGCCTGGTCTACAGGACAGTCAGGCCTACAGACAAACCCTGTTTAGAAAAATAAAACAAAAATATATTCTTCTTAAATTTTGTCAAGACTGTTTTGTGGGTTGCTGGGAGAGATGGCTTAGTGGTTAAAAGCAGTAGCCCTCTTTTGGCAAGCACCAGGTTTCCACATGGTACAGACACCAATGGGCAAACACCAATACACATAAAAATAAGTGACTTCCTGAAAGACGACTTGACTTTATTACCATTTCCAATGCATACACACACTTGCTTTCTGTCTGTGAGCTGGGAATGAAACGCAGGAGGTCACAGGTGAGGCAGGTATCCTACCTGACATGTGTGAGTTACACCCCAGGTCCCTACCTCGTGCACACACACTTTAAAGGAAAAACATTTCATCAACCCTGTATCTGCTGCCAGCTCAGCTCCCGGCAAGCCACTAACCGTCTCTATCCTCAAATTCTGTGTCCACTTACAAAACGGGGCTGATGCTACACTCCCTCTCTTACCACAATGCTACAGGAATATGGTTAGTACTCAGAACGGGCCAACAAAGGTGCCTCAACAGGGATACAGGCTTTAGCTTGTCATTTTTAAAATTAACTTTTGTTGCAGCCATGATGGTCCGACTGGTGAGGCACCTGGTAACAAGCACAGTGGTCTCCCTTTAATCTCTGAAACATGCAGGCTGGGAAAGAACAGACTCCAAGTGTCCTCTGACTATTAACACAAGCTGTCCATGTGCACACACACACACACACACACACACAAACTTGAAACATAAAGCTTTTAAAAACAAACTATGAACTATTGTGATTTCTGGTTTTGCATGAACTTGGATAAGATAAATTGTCAATTATATACTGATGCTAATTTGGGCAAATTTCCAAGAGTAAAAACAATTAAAAATGTTAGATAGCACAAAGGCTCTGCTCTAACCAGTACTTCACCCACAGACTCTATTGTAAGACAGTGACACTACTGGGTGAAGGGTCCATCTGTGATCTCAACACAAGCAACAAATACAAGGCTGTAAGTACAAGGTAAGGATTGAAATGTTTCATAATTCATATTAAAACTATGTTATATTAAAATAATATACATTAACATTAAGAATACATGTTTGACCAGAGAGGGTTTCTCTTTCTGCTGCAGGAGATCTGAATGGACACTAGGCAGAGACTGGGTCAAGCCCATGTGCTCTTCACAAGGACCCGCACTGCACACGTCAAACAAGCTCCCAGCACACTCCACTCCTCAGCCAGCCTCCGCCAGGGACGCTCTAACGCCCAGGAGTGGGGAGATAAGAGCCAGCATGAGCAGCTCTCCGGTCCCTTGAGTAGGCACTGCAGACGCTGTGAGGTTCCCTTGCATCATCCTCCACTACTCAATGCCCCAGACGGTTCCCGAACTGTTACAGGCTCAATGTATTCCAAGCCACTGCTTAGGCTAAGCCGAGATGAACCACAACAGTCTCTAAAACATAGGAGGGGACGAAAGTGCAGTTAAACCACTGCTGAGCACTTCGCTGGACAGAGCACTGGGCAGAACAACCAATTCTGAACAGGTCTCTTAGTGAGTTAATATCTAATCCATGTTACCACTTATCTTTTAAGGAGAAAATAGTAGAATTTAAAGGGCAATATGAAAAGTTAATGGTACTCCTAAAATAATTTATTTATGTCCTTTACATGTGATCAAATCAGAACACACCAATGTCACATAATATTTTACCCTCTGTAAGAGTACAGACCTACATGTACGACTACTGTATTCCTGACAGCCTATGTACCGAGTATTTATACTGATTATTGGTGAAAGAGAAATTATTTTAAAAACAAGTACAATGTATCAAATAAGCTGAGGTTTGATACAAAAAAAAAAAAATCAAATTGAGTTTGTTTTGTTTTGTTTTGTTTTTAACCATTTCTCCTTCCTGCACACAATTCTACAGGTCTGTTTCTAACTAAAAGCCCAGATCAAACCAACTACTCTGCATCTCTAACCTGTCCTGACTTCTGCCTCCTTCATCACCTCCCTGGGTGATGATTTCTAAGGCATCAAAAGTAAGTGTTGAATTCGCTGACACTGCGGGTCAGAAAGAGTAAGGATGGCTCCGGGCTTCTGTTCTAGCTCCAACCAGGTTCCTGAAGCGTCTGACTTCACTCAAGTATGCAGGGAAGGACTGGTTAACATTACTATATTTCTATTCTCTGTGCACATTTTAAAGTATCTGTCCGGAGGGGAGAGAGGGACGGAGGGGGTGACACGCATGTGCCTGGGTGTGTGTGTGGGGGGGGGGGGGTCCTCCTTTCCTTTAGGTAGTGCTGGTGAGTGGACCCTGGCCCTTGCACATGCTAGGTCCTTACACAGTTTCTAATAGCTGGGACATGACATCTAGAGTCGTATTTTAAATACCGGTAACGTTCACTATCCACCTTTTAACATTGCTTTGTTTTAAAAGACCAAAGAGTAAGTAACTACCTACATCAACACACTGTCCATGAAGTGGACTTAAGACTTAAACACTACCATGAAGTGGAGGAGACATGATGAGTCTGCAGTTCTCATAATGCAGTCAAAATGGTTTCTTACTTTTCCTTTACAGACTGCTTATAACATTTCACATTCAACACCACTATTAGTGTCTCAGGCATCTACACTGAAGGAGATCTGCCTCAGCTCACCTTAGAGGTCAGTGTACCTCAGCTGCCTGGAGACTGATGGTTGCTACAGCAGCAGATAAGCCAGACTAAATAGGCTTCCGCTTCAAGGCAGAATGCATTTACCACTAGGTAGAAACGCATGCTGCTCTCAGCAAGTACTATGGGAATCAAACTGCGTTTGTATGTGCGTGCGTGCGTAAGGTCTGTGTACATGAACATGGACAGGGATTCCTTACACCGCGTGAATTTCTTTCTCACTCCCATTTCCCCATGCAGCTCTCCCTCCCTGATACAGACACTGACCACACACACCAACACAATGGATAAGGAATGAGGCTCTGCTTAATTCAGCCTGCAACTAACAGCAATGATTAAAACAGAGCTTTACAGAAGCAGAAGATGACGTGCACACTGAAAATGAAAAGTGAGACCTGGTCTAAGCTCTCCTCTGACTAAACTGAACTGCTTGTGACATGGCACTCACACGCTCTAACCCAGCATGACTTCACTCCCCTGCTTCTCTAGTCACGTAGCCTGAAGGAAGACCCTCTAAAGTCACAGGAGAGCCTCACTCATTCCCCAGTCAGATTCCGTGTCCACAGACGGCAGGACACGTTGCACCACTGACGCTCTGCACTGAACGGCTGCTCGTTCTCCTATCTGGACGACATCATTCATAAACACACATCACACTACTCTAACACTGTATTCTGATGATAAAACACCAAGAAAATGCACATGGATTCTGTAGTCCCACATACTAGAAACTAGGCTAAAGTTTGTACTGATTCAGCTTAGAATTCAGCAAGAGCCAGAGCTAGGGCTCACGCAGACGAGTTCTCTAAGCGTGCACAGCCGTCTGCGCACATACATCAAAGACAAACACACACATCCACTCACACAAATAAATAATTCAGTGAGTGTGTGTGTGTGTGTGTGTGTGTGTGTGTGTGTGTGTGTGTGTGTGAGAGAGAGAGAGAGAGAGAGAGAGAGAGAGAGATTTAGAACTCTCAAACTATATTGCCATTGGAGGTGTCTGTTTATATGGCGTTCCAAAACACTTAACTGTCTTATTAATACAATACAACCGTGGACTGGAGAAATGGCTCAGTGGTTAAGAGCACGGCTGCTCTTCCAGAGGTCCTGAGTTCAACTCCCAGCAACCACATGGTGGCTCACAACCATCTGTAGTGGGACCAGATGCCCTCTTCTGGTGTGTCTGAAGACAGCTACAGTGTACTCACATGTATGAAATAAAATAAAAACAAGTCTATGGTTTTTCCTCTTTATCTCTTGTCTTTGCAACATTCCTATTGCCAGGCCTGCCAGAACTGACCAGTGTCCATTACTGAGGAGTCTAAAAAGCAGGCCACAAATGCAAGGCCTAATTAGCCCAAAGAATAAGTTCAAAGAACCCTGGGCAACTCAGCTGAGACCCCAAATTAAAATAATTAAAAAAGAAAAGGAAAACCAAGGGCTGGGTGAGATACAGACAGTGGTAGAGCACTGGCTCGTACAGTAAAGCAATGTATTTAAGAACTGAAAATAATATACAGATCCCATAAACAAGGTTGCGTATTGAGCTACAGACCAGATTGTGACAGGAAGCAGAGAAAAGTGATCAAATGTTTATTAGTGAACATTTGTCTCCCACAAGAAAAAAAGAAAAAAGAAAAACTTGCATGTATGAAAGCATTTAAAAGTGGATTATTTTTAAGAGAATATAATATTTGGGGATATCCTTCCTATTATCATTTTACTCTATGTACGATGGGTGAGTGCGTGCGCACGAGTGCTGAGGCCAACAGAGGACAGGACAATCGGCCCCTGGAGCTGGAGGCACGGGTGCTTGGGAGCCAGCAGAACTCGGGCTGTCCACAAGAACAGAGCCACTGAGCCACTGAGCCGCTCCTCCAGCCTGCGCCATGTCCTCTCCTGCAGCCTCTCCTACGTTAATTAAAATAACTTACACCGAAGATTTTCAAATACTATTTTGCAACTTCAAATGGTCTTTTAAAAAAGAGAGAGAATAGCCCACAAAAGCCCTAAACTGACTCCTACTTTCTCCTACATTTTCTGAATTTTTGTGGGAGAGAAGCTCTTGCATAGCTAAGGCTGGCTCTGAGCTATGACATACCTGAGTTGTAGCAGCAGCGGGGGTTACAGATGACGCAGCCGAGGGGGAGAGAGCTCCCACCTGTTGCAAATGCCCAGACGACTGCTGAGGTATATGAGAGCTGGAGACGGGAGTGCTCGATCCTGAGCCAGACACCACGTTTGGGAAGGAAACGGCTACATCATTGCTGTTATAAATACCTGCAACCAAAGAAATTTTATTTAAGTATCTCATAATTTAGCAGTCAAATTGGTCAGACAAGATTTCTCCTTGATCCCTTCCCTACTAATAAATTTTAATTAGTGTTTAAAACTATGTTAGAAGAAACTACCACTAACTTTTCATAAGATATTTGTCTAAAGAACCTATTTCACGTCTCACAGAGCAAGTGTTTTTGGTAAACAAGAACAGTTTTAAGCACTGTCAGCATTTCTAACAACAACACGAGGTTTCCATTCGGCAGAATGAAGCAGCTGACAGCCATGGCTTTAAAACTCGGTAAGCCTTTCAAAACGCTTAGAGCCCTAGAAATCATGACTGAGAAGCAATAAAATGGAAAGAAAACTTGTTCTAGAAAGACTACAATGTACAAAATACTCTACAACAAGACTAATTTTGAATCCACTAATAAAAGACCTTCACACATAACAGCTGCAAAAGCAGAGGTGGCTTCTACTGAGAACCGGAGCAGGACTGCCTCAAGTGACAGCCTGGAAGACAGGGGAGCAGCCGATTCTCAATTCTGAAAACACGGGGGACAAGAAAATGAGGACAACTTGATGAAAACCTTTGCTCACTGTTGTATCAGGTAAAGCCGTAAGGAAAAAGGGGATGAGGATGTAGATGTTACTCTATCCACAAGAGCAAGGAAGAGAAGCGGGAGAACAAACTAACAGTTACTGGGCACCGCCGCCCCATGTATTCTGGGAAAGAAACAACAGAAGTGTGAAAAGCCTTATGTTAGGTGTGAGCATGAGAAGCTCAGCACAGATCACTAACACCCTCATTTAAAACACAAACGTAGCCCACGCAATGGGGCTGACAACTGGGCAGTGGAGCCCTTAAAGGCCTCCTCCAGCCGTGCGCGCGCGCGCACGCACGCACACGCGCACACACGCGCACACACACACACACACGGGGGGGGGGGGGGGGCGGTGACGGGACACCTGACCCTAGCAAGGAAGGAGTTGGTAAGGCTCCTGGTACAGAGTAAAAGGCCAAAGTGACAGTCTCTCCAGTGTCTCAGTAAGTATCCAAACTGAAAAACCTGTTTTAACCATGAAAGGAAGAAAGGAGGAAATGGAGGGAAAGGAGGGGGGTGTCAAGAAAACACCCACTCTATACTTCTAGAAGGTAATAATAATTAGAAGTTATATCAGCTTATGAGTGGGGTTTATTTTAAAGAACATAAATATTGATTCATGCTGATAAAAATCATGTACAACCTTCTTCAAATAGAAAGACGGAGAACTAGGACACTTTAAAGGCTCTACACCTAGAATTTAGATTTTTGTATCATTTCTGAATCACCAGTTTCTAGAGAAAAAAACTGGTGTATTCATCCTGCAAATATCTGAGAAGTCACTGTTTCCCAGACATTATTCTAAACCTTGGGTAGCACTGTGTAACACATATGGTCTCTGCTTTCAAGAAACTTGGCAGAAATGAGGACTACAGGACGCATGAAAGACACATGAGACTGTGGTGGGTAGGGCGGGTGAATCACACAGCCCTGGGTCACAGTTGGGGATGCAAGGGATTCCCTGGGATGAGCCGGTGTCCAAGAGCACTCACTACACAACAGAGGGACAGTGTGCGGGAAGCAAAGGTGCAGGCAGCACCTCCAGACCTGTGCAAGGCAACTGTGCAAGAGGACGGGTACCAACCCAACAGCAATGGAAGGTAACTGTTCCACTGGACACAGGAGGAAGTCACTAGCGGTTTACCCAGGCAGACTGTTGTAGGAATCGTGTAAAACACAATTCACTGGCAGCAATGAAGAGCTCACACAGTGCTGCTGATGAACAAGAAGAGAATCAAGGCAACAGGGCTGGGCAAACATTACAAAGTTCTTGGCACTTAGTCACTATTACACCTGGAAAAAAAAGGGACACAGTCCTCAATAATTCTTTGTTGTGGTTTGCCCTGGAGTTATCTGTATTTTGGTGCTAATTCCACTGCCCCAAGGACAGCTGCCTAGTCATGTACTCAGGACTCAGGTGACTTCACCAGAACCTTCTCCCCATTTAATTTGTAAAATACAAGTGAGGGGCAGGTACAGGATAGAAGGAGGCCTGTCGCTGGAGGAGAAGGAAGGATGGGCTGGAGAGAAGTTTGAAGGAAGAGGAGGAGACAGGAAGAGACAGGAGGGAGAGGGAGAGAAGCCATGGCAGGTGACATTAAGATTCCGCTCTGTGTATTTACAGGTTGTAATTAATGTTCTTAAGGGATGGATGGTACTGGGCTTTGTATGTTTAGGTGAGCAATTATATCTTACCAATTGGGTCAAAGGTTATTGTGTTGTGCGGTCTTTCATGTGTAGATTTAAGTCTAGTGGAGTGTGGGGCGGCTGGTCTGGGCCACCACGGAGTTGGGATGTGTGTTTCTGGCATGGAAACCTGCCTTGGGAACTAGATGGGTAGAGAGACTGCTGTCAGGCTCAGAGAGAGGCCTTCGGCAGTGTGATATGGGATGGAGCAGAGTGGGTGAGACGCTTTGCTGGCTGAGAATTAAGAGATCCAGCAGATATCTTGGGGCACTATGGTGCAGGACCTAGTAGGGGATAAAAGACAGCCATACTTTTTTAATTTTTTATATTTTACAACAACAATTCTTAAGCACAAGTAAGCAGGGTGAAAGAAGCCTGAAGCGGTAACGGCAAGGGAAAGGGCATTTGGTCTCTATTACAGCTAACTGATTTACAAATAAACAAAGATAAAGCAGGGACACCTCACCCCAGCCAGAACAGTGTCACCAACACAACAAATGACAACAAATTATGGCGAGGATGTGGGAAAAGAGGATGCTTACGTATTGGTGATGGAAAGGTAATCTTGTGTTATTATGGAAATCGCTGTAGAGATTTCTAAAATAAACTAAGAAAACAACCATGTGACCCAACCTTTGGAATTCTATTACGTTAACAGGACTCTAAGTCAGCAAACCATAGAGAGATACTTGATCAGCTATGCTCCGAGCTGCTCCATCCAAAAAGCCATGAAAAGGAATGAGCCTAGACACCCATCACCAAATGAATGGGTAAAGAAAATGTGGTGCCTATCCACTAGGGTTGATTCCGGGAGTGGGGTTCACTGCGTGTCCTAGAACTCAGTCTTTAGACTCGATGGCTTCGAACTCAGAGATCCACCTCCTTTCCCTCCAGGGTGCTGGGGATAAAGGTGTGTACCACCACTGCCCAGCAACACAGACTTTTTTTTTAAGATTTATTTTATTTATGTGAGTACACTGTAGCTGTCCTCAGACACACTAGAAGAGGGCACCAGATCCCATTACAGATGGTTGTGAGCCACCATGTGGTTGCTGGGATTTGAACTCAGGACCTCTGGAAGAGCAGTCAGTGCTCTTAACCGCTGAGCCATCTCTCCAGCCCCACAAAAACATTTTTTTAGAGCCATAAAGAAAAGGGAAATCAAGAATATAGAAAAATTGACGTAACTGTGTATCATAACATTAAATGAAATAAGCTAAACTTAGAAATGCTGCATATTTCCTCTTATGGGGAACTTAGATTTAAAGTGAGAGAGAGACAGACAGATAGACAGACAGACAGACACAGACTGTGTGTATGTCTATGTGTGTGTGTGTGCCTGCATGTTCGCATGCAAACACACACATGTATTAAAAAAAAAAAAAAAAAAGATGGGGGGTCGGGGATTTAGCTCAGTGGTAGAGCACTTGCCTAGCAAGCGCAAGGCCCTGGGTTCGGTCCCCAGCTCTGAAAAAAAAGAAAAGAAAAAAAAAAAAAAAAGATGGGAATTAAGTAAGAAACAAGCTTAATCAGAACTAGTAGAAACCATTTCTTGTTACAAGTCTGAGTTACAAGACAATTATCATGGCCTTGTAGATTCCTGTAGGCATACCACACCTACACAATCTAGACATGGCGGGTGAATCTTCACCCTCACCCTCACCCTCACCAGCAGGAGAGCAGCAGCTAACTCATTGTTACACATGCCTGACAACTTGAGCTCAATCCCCAAAATCTATCAGAGAAGAATGAGAAAGCTGACTCCACAAACGTGTATTCTGACCTTCATTCACATCTATGCTGGTGACATCTGCATGCACGGACAAACAAACGGCAAGGTTAAGTAGCTCTAAAAGCCACCATGGGAACACCTGAGAGCCCTAAGACACAGTAAGTGATCTTGTGGGATCTAAGGCTGAGCCTCTGCTCGCCTGTGCTTTGCATTACAGTTTTAAGTAGTGACTGTAGAAAAGCACCATTTTGTTCAGAAAACTAAACTTTAGGTTGTATTTAAAACAGGACACTGGGTACAGTAGTGGTGCACACATTTAATCAGCCTGAGGGAGGCAGAGACAGGGGATTCTCTGAGTTCAAGGTCAGCCTGCTCTACATTGTGAGGTCCAAGACAGCCAGAATTATATACAAAGAAACTGTCTTCAGGATTAAAAAAAAAAAAAAAAAAAAAAAAAAAACCCAAACAACAAAGAAAAACAAAAACAAAAGCAAACAAAAAAAACAACATAGAATCTATCAAAAGTAGATGATAAGTTCTGAAATACTAACAAATCTGGCTAACTACAGACAGAATGTTTCTACTTTAACCCAAAGTATCACTCACTGTGTGGCTCACTCATGGTCATCCATCTTGCCCCTACAATACAGCACGGTTTCCCATACTTCATGAAGGCAATGGTCAAAACCAAAGAACAAAAACTAGAGCACTGACGGGGCTGGGGATTTAGCTCAGCGGTAGAGCGCTTGCCTAGGAAGCGCAAGGCCCTGGGTTCAGTCCCCAGCTCCGAAAAAAAGAACAAAAAAAAAAAAAAAACCAGAGCACCTAGGGATGTCTCAGATCAAGGGAAGAGGTCTGCAGAAAGAACCTGGTGGAGTATTTTACTGAAAGGAGAGACATACAAAAATAACAAAACAAAACACTGAAAACAGAGATCTTCTCCAAGCAACCCCAAAAGAGAGGGTCAAACACATCTACCAATGGTCATTTAAGGCCAGAATAAAAAGTCACTGAAGTGTAACAACAAACATGGAACGACAGCTAACACATAACACACTTAGAGACGTGGAGAGGAACCATCAGTAAAGCGGCTGCCATACAAACACAAAAACTTGAGTCCAATCCCCAGAACCCACGTAAAGACCAGGTACCATGGAGCTCCAACAGGAGGGCAGTGGACATGAGCAGCCAAAGGCCTGCTGGCCAGTCTAGCCAAAAACAGGGTGTAAAGAGACAGCAGACACCCAACATTAGGCATAAATGTTCATACGCATGCACGCACACACAAGAAAATATGACATAAAAGTTTAGTCATGTTAGACAGAACACAAACAGCACTTTAGCAAAAGGAATATTTATTTATATACAAAGATGACTGAGAAAAAGGTGTGTGTGTGTGTGTGTGTGTGTGTGTGTGTGTGTGTGTACGCGCGTTTGTGTGCAGGGGTCAAAGAAGGTTAAAAGAAGGTGTCAGATTCCTCAGAACCCAAGTGACAGACGGTTGTGAGCTGCCATGTCAGTGCTGGGAACTGAGCGCAAGGCCTCTGCGGGAGCCACGTGCCTAATAAGACAATGCTGAATGTGGAGTGTTCCCTTTTAGTCAACAAATGTTAGCTTTCTACAACACAATATGTAAAACAGCAGAAAGAACTTGGCCTTGCTATGATCACAGCAAGCATTTATAATCTAGTAAAGCTAGGCACGGTGGTCTGTGCCTACAGTCCCACAATTAGGAGGCAGAAGTGAGGATTGTAAATCCAAGACGATGGAAGCTGTGGAGTGACACTGCCTCCAACCTGGGGAGATGAGGGCGAGAGGAAAATAAAGAAACACTACGCAAAACTTTAAAGGAAGGGTTCAATGCCTGCCACCACACCTTGCCTTTTACTTAAGTACCAGGGATCTGACTGAGGTCCAGCATACACTTTACCAAGTGCCTTGGCCCTAACAGCTTACAAGTTCTGTCGGTGAAAGCACAGCACACACAGTATCCAAGCTCAGACCTCAAGTGCATACTGAGAGCCAAACAGCGCATGCTCTTTTTAAGGACAAGCTTCTGGCTGAGATAAAAACTGAGAGAGTCTGTCTGATGCTCTCCGGTATATGATCATAATCAAAATTACTCAAGTGTTCTGGGTCTCCATATTATTAAACAAAAAGCTATCTTAATTTGACAATGCCCATTTAAAGGTTTTAGCAATGTCACCTCATATTATGGTTCAACAAATGGTAGCTACAGCCATTTTAGCATTTAAAGTACTAATTTAAAATTTCTAGGTTAAGTAAGTAATAATATAATCTTCTCATCCACCTGCCCTTGCCATAATATGAAGCCAAAATTACCATCCAACCGTATGCAACAATAATCACAGAAGTAGAATCCTGAGAGGCAAAGCTGTGGTGAATAAAGACCTTCGGTCTTCAAGGCTCATGGTTTGCTATTGCATTGGGATGTATGGTTTGGATATTGCATTGGGATGTATGGTTTGGATAGTGCATTGGGATGTATGGTTTGGATACTGCATTGGGATGTATGGTTTTGCTATTGCATTGGGATGTTTACAGAGATGACCCAGGCCAAGTGCAATCTACTAATCCTGCTTTGGGGCCCTTTGTGAACTCAGGTTGTGTTATAAATACCACAAAATATTCCTTTCACGGCCCCAAAACGTAAAGGAAGACACTGATTTTCACTCACAGCCTGACATAAACACTTGGTAAGACCTTCTAAATCTTCTCTATCTACTCTTTTTATTTAAGAAGGAAAAAATGGTGGGGAGCTGGAGAGGTGGCTTAGACTAGACCCAGGTTCAATTCCCAACACAAACTTAATGGCTCTCAACTACCCAAAACTCCAGTTCCAGATAATCTGATGCCTTCTTTTAACTTCTGCAGGCACCAGGAATCCATATGTTGCATATATGTACATGCAAGAACACATAAAACCAACACTCAGCAAGAGCAAGTGCTCTCAGCTACAAGGCCATCCATCCCTCTGTCCCTCCACCACCAAGATCTCTAACATCATTCTCTTTCCATTCTGTACAAGGTTTACAGCTATGATCCAAATCAACCTACATTCATTGAGTCCAATGAACTGAATCCTACAACGCACATGGTCCAGGAAAGTTCTCTCAAGTTCAGAAGAGACAGAAATGACAATGCAAAAAGAGAGTGGATGGCAGTGACTACTGATCCACAAACTCTTATCTACCCAGTCACTCTCCTGCCCCACCATCCATCTAGCTAATACACAGTAACTACTAAGAAACACACAATGAGATGGAAACAGAAATAAAACTGGGAGCAAGAAAACCAAGATAAAACTGCGTTCACCAGAAATATACAGTTAAATTACAAAGACAAGCGTACAAATAAAAAAAAATTCATTCCATAATAACTAGGACAAACAAGCAAAAGGTATTTTAACAAGAGCAAAAAAAATTAGATATTCTGCTGTGGTGGTTTAAATGTGCTTGGCCCAGGGAGTGGCACTGGGGAGGTGGGGCAAGACTTAGATGCCTGGAAGACCATCTTCTGCTGCCTTCATCGTAAGATGTAGAGCTCTCCGCTCCTTCTACAGTACCATGCCTGCCAGGACACTGCCATGCTTAGTGCTACTGATGAGAGTGGACTGAACCTCCGAATGTGTAAGCCAGCCCCAGTTAAATGTTGTCCCTTATAAGAGCTGCCTTGGTCATGGTGTGTCCTCACATTAACAGACATCTGCTACACTTGCATATATCATCAGAGGCTTCTTGATGCAAAGAGAGGCAGAGACCCACAGTCTGGGGTGGTCTCTGCCTATGTTACCTGCCTTTAATACCCATCCCCCTTCCCTCCTGTGGGCTTCTTCTTCCAGCCTCAATGATGGCACAGGCACCTGTTCTCACTGCAACTTTAATATGCCAGCTACAATTCTCTTTTTCTGCACGAATGCACTTGTTGTATGTACTAAATACCAGTGAATTCATGTTCCTTTCCCTCCAGAAACGGCTACTTAATTCACTGACAACTCTAAGTTTGTGGTTTTTGGTTTTTTGGAGGAGGCTGGTAGGAGGTTGGCTGACTTTCACATTCCTCTTTGAGTCCCCATAATATCTGGCTATACCATTAACAAAATTCTATTTGGTTTCTGTCTCAGTATTAAGTTTTTTCAATTCTTAAGTGCAATGACCAAAAGAACCTTCCTAGATAACAAGTGTACTATGTTTTTTCAAAAAAAAAAAAAAGCCAACTACTTTTGTATTTATTGATTTAAAAGCTAATTTTTCTTATGTTCTGAATCAAATATCAGTTATTACTTAACACCTTGCACAGTCTGACTAGTTTTATGTCAGTTTGACTAAAGATAAGAGTCATCTGGGAAGGAAAACCCTCAATTGAGGAAATGTCCCTCTGGGTCAGCACAGCCCCTGGGTTAGCACTCCTAGGTGCTATAGAAAACAGGCTGAGCAAGCAGGAGGAGCAAGCCAATAAGAAGGGCTCTTACATGGTTTTTGCATTTGTGTCTTGAATGCCTGCCCTTACTTTTCTGGAAGATACCTTGGCATCTGACAGTTATAAGCTGAAATAAATCATTTCCTCCCAAAGTTGCCTTTTGCTATGGTGTTTTCTCAAAGCAGCAAGAAAGTGACTGACACGTCCCACCCGAGTGGGACGGGACTGCGTGTGCTAAATGTGTACGGAAACTGGATGACGTCTGCTCATCTGTACCAAACAGCAAACTGCTCTCAGCAGGCAGGACAAAGGCTATGTCCCCAGCACTGTGTATCCTTCACTCTGAACTCTTCCCTATTACAGATCATGAATCTTCACGAGGTTTCTTCAAAATGCTACTAATAAAAACGTATCCCATGTTTAAATTGTATCCCACCAAAGCAGGATGCATTTATTCTATATACACCCCCCAAGCATAATAATCTTATATGAAGAGAACTTAATGTATATTTATTTATCAAATAGAGGAGACAGACCTCAGTCCTGAAGAAAAAGGTTCTGTATTTTACAGATTCTTGTACTGAGAATAAGTGTTCTCTATGTGAAAACTAAGGATTTCAGATACTGATACCACTCTCTAAATCACAACAATTGTTTTGACTCCCCACCAAGAAGAATGTAAGCCAAGAATTGATGATTTAAGAGTATTATATGCCTTACAACATCTGATCCTGTCTTCTCGTAACACATATGCAGAAGGCATCATAAAGAAGGAAACAGAGGTAATGAAAACACAGCCAGACGCACAGCCCCCATCTATAATCCCAGCATTTGAAGAGTAAAAGCAGAACTAATACTTATGGTATCAGGGTCATCCTTAACTACACTGGGGGGGGGGGGGGGGGGAGGACCAGAGACTGGATGGGAGGAACAGGGGGAGGGGAGAGGGAGGGGAAGGAGGAGGAAGAGGGGGAAAAAAAATCCCAAAAGGTTGCATGGAATGAAGAGTAATGGAATGTTAGGATGAAAATACTGTGAATAGCATTTCCATAGTTACAGGCCAAGTACTTAGTGTGAAATAAAACTGTCAGTAAATATACAGTGAACAAAACTAGCATGAAATACAGGAATTCTGAGTGACCTAAAACAAGGAGATCAAGTGAGTAAACAAATTTCCTCAACCTGATATATGGTGCCATCTATGGAAAACAGCTAACAACAGAAGGGAGGACAACTAGAAGCCTCTGTATAAATCGAGCAGTATGACCCAGGAGCATGTGTGTGCTTCCCAAGTCTATCTTATGACCCAGGGGCGTGTGTGTGTGTGTGTGTGTGTGTGTGTGTGTGTGTGTGTGTGTGTGTGTACTTCCCAAGTCTATCTCACAGAGCTGGAAAGGAGACAGTATTCCAGTGCTAAAGAGAGAAGATCCTAGGACTGGCTGTGTAATAGTGAGGAAAAGCACTGCTATTCATCTTAATGATGAGAACGTAAGTGAACAGAAAACATGTCTTCCTGACATCAGAGTGTGCAACAGAAGAACTAGTACATACTTAGCAGAAGTCTGTGAAAAAGGGAGTCTGAAACTTTCCAGCAAACACAAATACACATACCTGCAGTACATGTGTGCACATATTAACAGACAAGACACACACACCCCAGTTAAGAAGCAGCAAAATGACAATGTGGTTAAGAGTGCTTGCAGCACAGCCCTGATAATGCTACAGCCTACACGGCCCTCTCATCTCTACACACCACGCTCTGCCCATCTCCTGTACGTGTGTATGTGTGCATACACACAGGCACACACACACACACACACACATGTGCACACATACATATACACACCTTTTTTAAGTAAAAAAGAAAACAAAATGGTACATGTCTATGGCAGTATGGTTAATCTGACTTTAACATTAAACAATACACAACAAACCAAAACTTCAAGTTACTCTATTGACAGGCATATTTTTTATCTGAAGGGTTAAGTCACCATAGACTAAAAAACATTTACTGGAAATCCATTTTTCATTTGCATTTTCAGCTAAAAAAAAAAGGGTTCATTCACGTCTTTTCTCTGTAATACAGGATGAAGGAAATACTTGTATTTCTCTCTCAACCTCACCTGCTAAAACCCACATTAATAGTACTAATAATGGGAAGAGATATTTTCAAGGTGAACAAGAAAAAAGCAGGTAAAAGCACTCACCGCCAAACTGAGTTAATCCATGGCACTTATGGGAGAGAGAATGCACTCTTCAAAATGTATATGCATGCACACTTACAAATAGAACATCATTTTAAAAAAAAAATTAATGCAAAAGGATTAAAAAAGTTGGGGAAACTAAAGAAATCTTCTCACACTCCACAATAATGACCAGCATTATAATTATACTGTTAATGAAAAGTGACAGAATTTGCCTTATATGCTGACTTGGACTCCAAACAGAAGATATAACTATAGTGTGAAAGCTGCTCCCAAAATAAATACAATTTCAAATACTTATTCACTACATAAAATGCAGGAATAAAGGTCTTAAAATAAAATTATATGAAAAAGCAAAATTCACATCTCACATTGTGGTTAAAATCAAGTTTCTATTGTTTTTTATTGTAATTTCTATAATTACATTAGTGAGAAAGATCTAGAAAGTAGTAGACTAATTTGCAAACACAGAACTTTCAGAAACAAACAATGGCAGACAGATGAACCTGACTGACTGACCGCACCTCCAAAGACAGGATACAGAGCTCTGAGCTACAGAACAACTCACTGGCTCGCCGAAGCACTAGACTCTGTCTAATCAATATACCATGCTAACTTTCAATTGAGCTTTTTGATAAAAGGCAACGTTTGCAATAAGTGAACCAGCAGAGAAGATCTAATAAAACTTACCATTGTGTATTGCATTCAGCAACTCTGAGAAGGCTTTTAAGTAAGGAAGAAAGGACGTCAGGTTAAGATCATTCTCAAACACAGAGAAAAACACAGGCACAGACTGAATCAGCTTAACAAAGTCTCAGTGCGTCTCCCAGACCTATGGCTTCAACTATTAAAACACAAGGCTTTATTCACTATTCCACAGTGTAGCTCTCTAAATATTACATATCTCACTTAGTAACACATGGCCTAGCAACTGAGATAATATGCCAGGTGCACTGTCTCAATAGTGACACTTTCTTTAGTGTAATATATTTTTGAAAATTGCTTTAAAAATGGTATCAACATAGTATCGCTACAGGATGTAACAATCAACCTTAAAGCACAATCTAAAGATATAAAACAAAATTTCATTATGCCTTCTAACCTTACAGAACTTTTATTTTTACCTTCTAAACTTCAATATAAGTTTCAACACATATAGATGTCCAAACCAAAGGTAACTGATGTACAAATACTGAAAAATTGTATCTACATTAAGGCTAAAATGGCAGCCAAATACTGAAAACAGAATGTCACCATGGGAGAGATCACAATTGTAAAACATAGGTACCATAGTAAAAAACCAATAATACTTAAAATTTGCACTATTTGACTGTAATACCAATCCTACGCACGAGAAAAAGCAGTATACGAAGGCATCTTTGTAAGAGAAAAAAATCTACACGATAAAAATCGAATGCATTTTGGAAAGTAGAACTTAGACCCTCAAAGGTATACACATTAACATAACAGAAAGGTCCTGAACTAAGAGCCCGAAAGCCCAGGTTACTAACCCAGCTGGACGACTTACTAGTTGTTGGACAAGCTCCATCATGTCGATACTGCATGGAAATTTCTGTGGATAAGGAAGAAAGGGAAATTAGCAAAGAAATTGCAATAAACTTAAGGTCAAAGAAACAGGACAGAAAAATGGGGGAAATGTCCTAAACAGAATTCCAATGGCTCAGGCTCTAAGATCAAGAATTGGTAAGTGGAACTCATGTCATAATTACGAATTTCTCAACCTGTCATTAAAAAAGACAACACAAGGGAAGGGGGGAATGGGAAGAGAAGGGTTACAACACTTTTAAGGCAGGGTCTAAACTGTATGGCCCTTAGATGACCTACAACTTCCTATGTAGACCAGGCTAGCCTTGAACACACAAGAGGTTCTCCACCTGCCTCTGCCTGCCTAGTCCCAGGTCGAAGGGAACATGCCATCATATCCGGCTTCTTCCCACTTCATCAGGGAGAAGGACAACTTACAGATAATAAATGACTTCTAAATTTAAAATTTAACCCAGAGGAAAAATTAGCTTTTTTATATCAGAACAATGTTAAATTATTTGCTTAAATTTGCTCATGCATTCCATTGGTTAGAGATGACTGACAGTTTTATTATCTGTTGAATTTCATAACAAAATTGTTCTCAAATAAGGAACGTAGCTTCAGCACTTAGAGCTGTAATATTTGTATGTCTTAGTTTCTTCTCGTAGACAGTAAGTAATAATGCTTAACCCTTAAGTGCTTAATCCAGGGCCTGAACATTTCAAGCACTCATCAGCAGCTGCCGATGTACCAAGCTTCGACAACAGACTCTTCACCCCAACTTCTCAGAAGAAAACACTCTGTTCTGGTTATGAAACTTGTATTAGAAATGAGTAAAATGACTTAAGTTTGTTTTATAACTTTAGTAAACTTTAATAACTTTAAACTATTTGCATATTAAAATTTTACTGATTTAAATCTATAATATCTTCCAATGGGAATTCCCTCTGGATGATTATAAAAACAAGGTAAAAGAAATATGAATTAAGGTTTTTACTGCAACTAATGTACTACAAATTCTGCTCTCTGAAAGGAACATTACTTTGCATGTTTAAAATCTCTCTAAATCTATAACAGGTTTTTTTAAAAAATAAATCTCTTAACAGCTATAAATTAGTTATTTTTTAATTCCATTAATCTAAAGATGTGCATTTTAAAGAAGCACTCAAATGTAACTCTGAAATTCAAATTCTATGTTACAAAATTGCAGGACTCAGTGAGGATCACAAAAACAAATTTAAGCTTTATGTTCTAAGCAAGGTACTCATTGAATTATAATTTGCTAAAAATTATATGACCCCAATTTTTCACAAGTAAATTTATTTAAATTCGCTTTCTGTGGCAAAAGGCTAAGGCTGATTGCTAGGCCCTTATAGTCTCAAAGGAAAAATAAATAAAAACATTTATTCAAATGTTCAGTATATTTAAATCTTTTTAATGAACTTTGTTCCCACTGTAATTTATTTTTCCCACCTCCTGAAACAGTAGTTCTCAACCAGAGGCAATTTGGGCCTCCTGGGGACTTTAACAATGTCTGGAGACATATTTATTATGGGGGAGTGCTACTAGCAACTAATGAGAAGGGGTGAGGGATCCTGGAAAATACCCTACAAAAGACAAGTACTGAACACCGAGAACACCCAACCCAACATGTCCAAGACACCAAGACACCAAGGCTTATGTGGCCATGTAACAGCTCCGCTACAGGCCCTACAGGGGGTGCTATGTGATCTATTACAAACAAACAAACAAACAAACAAACAAACAACTTCAGGCTGTCCGACCTTAGGCCACCCTCAGGCACTTATCAACTGCAGGACAGGGTCAACAGCCCTTTATTAAACTGCTCCCAAAGGGGATGAAAATGGCAACTCAATGAAACACAACACATCAGATAACATCCATATGTGTGTGTGTGTGTGTGTGTGTGTGTGTGTGTGTGTGTGTTTCTTTCTGGAAACTGTTCCTGCAGAATACACAGTATAATGAGTATTTTCATATGTCTTCATCCCATATCATGTCTTCCTTCTCTTGGGATACATAACATTGTCATTATCCATGATATCATGGATCATGTTGTATCACAGCTGAATCTTACTTCAGCAATCAGAAATCCACAGCTACACAAAAGGGGTGAAGTTTACAGTCAAGATGTGTTAAAAGCTGCTTACTTTATATTCAAGAAGAAAACTAAAAACAGACAAATGAAACTTCAAACTGTTAAGGGTTGGTGGTAGAGAGAGGGCTTGGTAGATAAGAGTATTTGTTGCTTTTCAAGAGGACCTGGGTTCAATGCCGCATGTGCGTGCACGCACGCACACACACACACACACACACACACACACACACACAGATTTATCAATTAGAGATGTTAGCCTCATCCCCAGGAGATCCAATGCCCTCTCTGACACCCCTAAGAACCCACACAGGTGACATCACAGATACACATAAATGAAAATAAAAATAAATCTTAAAAAACACAGGCTGGAGAGATGGCTCAGCGGTTAAGAGCACTGACTGCTCTTCCAGAGGGCCTGAGTACAATTCCCAGCAACCACATGGTGGCTCACAACCATCTGTAATCAGGTCTGGTGCCCTCTTCTGGCCTGCAGGCGTACATGCAGGCAGAAAGCTGTATGACGTATGAATAAATAAATGTTTAAAAAAAAAAAAATGAACACAAGAGCTTGTGGTAGGCCATGGTGGTGCACGTCTTTAGTCACAGCACTCACAGGCGGAGGCCAGCCAGCATCTTAGCTCTGAAGCTGGACTGTTCTACACAGCAAGTTCTAAGCTAAGCACAGCTCCTCAGTGAGATCCTGTAGTCTTGACTTAGGTGCAGCATCCTGCAGCCTTCTCCAACCCCAGTCCCACGGCACCCTATGCACACTTTTGGTCCCCAAGGGCATCAGGCAGTAACACAGAGCACAGACACACAAGCAAGCATAACCCAGAACACAGAACCCGAGTCTTTAAAGAGAATGGAATACACGCTTCCAGTCTTTTTCAGAATTAAAAAGACTTGTAACACGACTACAGGCTACACAGAGGCAGGCCAGTGCCACCCACACACGGGCACACCTCTACCTCAGCACCAAGAAGACACAGACCACTGAGCCACAGCCAATGTCAGACGTGATGGTGCTGGACAGTCAGCTCTAGGCAAGACTGGAACATTTCAAAATTAAAAATAAAAGCAAGCTTTCAAATCTATGAAATCAATTCTCATTTCAGATAAAAAAAAACCACTAAATACATTTAAAACAAATTTTAAATCATTTCAGATATAACTTGACATAAAATCCTAAATTTATCAGTTATGAAAAAAAAGGCTCCAAAAATCCACGTTATTTATATACAATTACTAAGAAAGTAAAAACTAAAAAAAGAGGTTTAGCAAAAGAGCTTTAAACACCAAAAGCGAGTGCAGACGTGTTCCTATCTAAAATGTGAGTCCTGGTTTGGTCATCTACACTATGCAGGTGGGACGAAGACACAGGTGAGGGCTAGTGCACTGTTTATCTACATTCAACTAAGCAACCTGAGAGTGACGGTAAAAACGTCAACACCAAATAGTATCTGGGCCTGCAGGATCCTTTCCCATCAGGGACTGAAAGCTCCAAGGTCAGTGAGAGGGCTCAGAAGGTTGACAACCTGAGGCGGGCATGGTGAAAGAGCGGTCCTCCACCTCCACAGCTGAGCTACAGTGCACGCCATGTCCTCCCAAGTGCCCAGGCGACGTAACTGCAACTCCCCACACTGGGGCTGATCCAGGAGGCTCAGGCTAGCCTTGGCTACAGAATGATCCTTGCCTACTTAATGAGCTCTAGTCTTTAAAAACAAATGATAATAAACTTAAAAAGATAAAGGTGAACAAGCGTTGCGGGTAATTGAATGTAACAGCTCTCCAGACAGGTACAGGTCGTGAGAGAGGGCAGCAAGGCACAGCCCTACCTGAGCCAAGCGGGGACGAGCCCACGCTGAGACTCTGCATACTTCCATTCCTGAGCAGCGTGGGGGACTTCTGAAGGCTACAGCTTGTCACACTCCCCGCAGCCGATGCCACGGATGATGTCGGTGAAGCAGAAGAAACCGAGAGGTGAGAAACATTTTCTTGGTTCTTGTTTCCTTTGGGTCGGCCAGGGCCATGCTTGCTTTGTTTATTCCCTTTCCGTTTCTTTTCCTTCACGGCTTCCTCCTCTTCTACCCCAGAAGTCTGAGCCCGCTTATACCCTGCTGTAGGAAGGCTGGAGCTGCCCAACTCCCCAGGAGAGCTGTCAAAGCTTTTCGGCTGTGAAGTCGCACCTGAGGTCCCAGGGTGACCAACTAGAGAGCTAAAGCTGTTCACCCCTGCATCCTGGCTGCCAGGCTCCCCTTTATGTACATCTTTGGTTGACGGTGGCGGCTGCGTGTGAGTGTAACTGTCATTCCGCAGGTCCGAGTCAGTGAAGCTGAGGAAATCCTGGGGAGACTGCACTGAACTTCCAGAAGATGACTTTACACTGCCTGGAGTTCCTGAAAAACTGCCTGTAACAACAGACAGACAGACAGACAGACAGACAGACAGACAGACAGACAGACAGACAGACAGACACGCATGCATGCATGCATGCGCGTGCACACGCACACGCACGCACACACACACACGGGAAAAGAAGAAGATAAATTGCATAAAATGTTCCTCTAAGCAACAAATTACAATGATCAAAAAGGATTTCTTAAATTACAAAACCTAGGTCACTCCTATGTAAAAATATGAGAAGGGTTAAACTGAAATCAATTTTACCTCTAAAATTATCTTTTAAAAATATGTCAAAGGTAGTATGATACATTAGCTCTGAACTTGTAGCCTGCTCCTAAGACGAGCATTTATCAGTTTCTCTGCTTTCCACCAAACACACTGTCGGAGGTACTGTACAGGAAAGGCTGAGCAGAGACAAGAGTGTCTGACAACTACAGGGTGCCAGCTCTCCAGGGCACGGACAGACTTTTCCAAGCATGGAGACACAACTGTAAATGTTACAAATTACAATAAGGCTGAAAGACATTTCTCAGGTTATAAGTTCTAACAGCAGGCCTTACCCATGATTACCTTACTAAGCCAGGTCTACCCACCCATCAGAACTTGACGTCACGTCCTAATTTACACCCTATATTCTCCTTGTCCTATTTCCATGAAGGTTCAAAATGGAAAACCAGCCATGAATATCATCTCATTGACTTTAAAAATGAAGGATCATGTGGAGAGATGGCATAATGGTTAAAGAGCACCTGTTCCTCTTTCTTTCAGAGGACCCAAGTTCAGCTCCCAGCACCCACATGGTGGCTCAAACATCAGCAACTCTAATTCCAGGGAAGCTGGTGTCCTCTTCAGGCACTCACATGGTATACAGACATGCGCAGACGAACACGGACTGACATACATAAATCTTAAAGCAAAGAGTAAAAGTCACGGAAGAGATAGCTCCTCTCTGCCTCTTCTCAACTGCGTATTCTCGCCGTACCTCCTCTAGTCAAAAACACTTGGCAACCCTATCATTATGAACCTCCAAGTCCTTGTCTGCCTGGTAGAAAACTGTCCTGGAGCCAACAGGTTGATCCATCATTCTCATTTCAAAATGCACTCTCATGTTTGCCAAATGAAATGAGCAACTAGACAGTCAGCTCTGGCGGCTGCCTCGGAAGGCTCCGCAGTACAACACCGGCACAGCTCACGGACGCCACTGGTCTCGATCCGCACGCACGCACACGAACACACACACACACACACACCCAAAGAAAAGTAGTATTTAAAAAAAAAAAAAAAAAAAAAAAACAGATACTTTAGCTCAGTGGTAGAGCGCTTGCCTAGGAAACGAAAGGCCCTGGGTTCGGTCCCCAGCTCCGAGGGGGAAAAAAAAAACAAAAAAAAAACAAAAAAAAAAACAAAACACTTAAGTATCTGGTACATGTAAATATTCTGAACTTCTCAGCCAGCTCTGGCACAGTCAGTTAAAAGTCTGACGGTCTGAGACACTCCATCTTCACATCTTGATATTTTATTATTTCAGTTCTTTTTTTTTTTTTTTTTGGTTCTTTTTTCCCGGAGCTGGGGACCGAACCCAGGGCCTTGCGATTCCTAGGCAAGCGCTCTACCACTGAGCTAAATCCCCAACCCCTATTTCAGTTCTAAAACACATTTTCTACTATGCTGTAAGAAGTTAAAAAGATTCTTAAATATTCCAAAAGTATAGGAGCAAATTTTCAAATGGATTAGCACTTTATAAAAATAAAAACTTGGGGCTGGGGATTTAGCTCAGTGGTAGAGCGCTTGCCTAGGAAGCGCAAGGCCCTGGGTTCGGTCCCCAGCTCTGGAAAAAAAGAACCAAAAAGAAAAAAAATAAATAAATAAATTAAAAATAAAAACTTAAGAATATCAAGAATATCAACCAGGACTAGCAACCTACACTACAATCCCTGCACTTGGAATGCAGAAGAAGAAAAGGGCAGATTCTGTATAGGGTGTCAAAGGTCACCCTGGGCTATGTCTCAAATTAAATAAACTGTTTTAACAGTATTATTGTGTGAATTCTGGTAATATAACGTTCAAGATGTGAGTGAAATTACATGTAAGGTTAATTAAAATTTGACTAATTTTCAAAGTGGTATAAAAATAACTCTTACTTAAATATAATAGCGACTTTGGTGCTCTGTCTGTCTGTGCTTACTTAACGTTTTGTTCTAAGAGTATATCCGCTCACATGTCCCACAAGAGTTTACTACTGGTATGAAATGTATAAATAAATTTTAATGAAAGGCCAACAGATCTACTCTTTATAGAACAAACACTTCAGCAAAGGTGAACGGCAGCCATTTTCATTCACTTCCGGGGGGAACAATGGACACAGTGAACAAGCTATTTATTATTTCCCCCCAAATTTTAAATTTTCTGATTTTCAAGATATAGTTCATATTTAAAATTACATAAAACTGACATAAGCATATACATTCTGAAATTGTTCAGTACTCCTATGGTCCATCAATCGACACAAGTCCAGTTACACTGAATGGGAAGCACACTAAGATACGACACAGTGTCAGATACGCAGGCAGCCGCGCTCACGTCCTTAACCGCATGCTCTGTAGTAAACGTACCCTTAGGGCGTATCACGATTTAAGATCTAGCTTAGATTCCATAAAAGTTGTTCGGTTCTTATTTACCTACTAAAGCACAGCTCTATTAGGAAAGTAAATAAAAACAATGTATAGAAAGACAATTCCTCTTCTTGAAAGAAAACTACATCTTTTTTCCTCCACAATCTGAATGTCTATTCTATAGCCATTTAAACATTAAAATTATAGCTTAAAAACACAAATCATTAGATATAAAGAGAGCAAACCTTGCAGAAACATTTTAAAGCACAACACTATTTTTGGAAATAATCCTATACTATCAACTAACTTAATCTAGAATAGTCATTAGTAAAAAATTACAAACAAAGCATTAATCAAAATATCATACCTTGTGGAAAGGGGCTAGATGCTGACACCGTTGTTCCTGGATTTCTTCCACCACCAGGCTTCCTTCCCCTTTGACCTGAGCTGTGAGCTGAAGATTTCTTCCCTTTGCCCTCTGACCTTGCCTCTGACACATCTTTCCCACTAGAGGTGTGGGCAGACACTTCCTGGAAATTTGCATTTGTAAATCTTGCTGCGGTATCTTCCAAGCGCTTCAACGATCCAGATATGGAGTTGTTGCTAGTGCTTGTATATGTCTAACATTTTGATTTAAAAAAACAAGCAAAGAAAAACAAACAAAAGACAAAATAACAGGAAAAAAGAACTAATTATATTTGGCTGAAGAAAACAGTATGAATAAGCGCTGAATTTACAAATGTGAATATTTCCATTATAAAGAAGTCTAACAAAGAAAATCATGCAAAAAACAAAAAAACAAAAACAAAAACCGAAACATAAAAACCATGAGCCGTTCTCTAGCCCTTTTTTGCTGCTGTTTTTGCAGTCTTCAGGGTCAAACCCAGGGTGCTCCATGTGCTAGAGAAGCACACTGTGCCCTGGCCTTGTGCCTACGGGACACCATCACTTATTTTTTTAGACATAATTGATAAGATGGCTGTCTGAAGAACAGACTGCAGCAAAAAACAACTGACCTTGGTAATATACTTTAAATACAGAAATACCAAAGATATTCATTTCTCAAACATTATTTTCAGCAAGAAAATATGTATGTGTGTGTGTGTGTGTGTGTGTGTGTGTGTGTGTGTGTGTGTGTGTGTATTATTTCTTTCAACAGATTGATGGGCTTGGGTCTAGGAGTGTGGAGCACGTCACGAGTGTGCGGGCCACGCCTGCGCCTGCACAGGAGACATGCTCTGCTAGTCTTTCTCTATCGTCCCCGTAAGCACGTGTGCTGACAAAGCTGACAGAGACCCTGCCTCACGGCCATGACACGACCTTAACCATTGGTGAGGACAAGAGAGCAGTGGAGCAAGAACAGCACCAAGAGTGTGGAGGACTCAGCCTTTGACCCAAATCTCTCTCTAATTCAAGGAGACTTAGCGATGCACATGTGACTAGAAGAGAGGAAGAAGCAGACTCTGGCGTCAGCGGCCATCTTAATGTCAAGTGTGCCCCGACACTGGCCAGTGAGCGAGCGTGGGTACATTTTAACCAGACGGTGCTCATCAACACGATTCAGCATCCCTTGGGAGTAAGAATTTTATCTCAAAATTACACTCTCAAGCATCTGAGGAGTCTAAACTCACCGACTAGCTTCAACTACCAATAAAATTTTGAATAAATCTTTGTGATGCATCTAATATCAAATTTAATGTAAAATGAAAACTTTTGAAGACACAAGTATTAACTTCTCATATGTAACACTGTATGACAATAAATTTGAAGTTGAAAAATAAAATCAATTTTCAAAATGATTAATGTGATTTTTGCAAATTAATGTTCAAAAGGAGGAATAGGAGAAATGTTTTAAAAATGTAAAAATCTTGGGGCTGGAGAGATGATCTGGCACGGTTCTTCCTACCAGGTCCTGAGTTCAAGTCCCAGCACCCACACGGTGGCTCACAGCCGTCTGTAGTGGGATCTGATGCCCTCTTGTGGTGCGTCTGAGACAGTGCAGTGTGCTCACAGAGATAAAACCTAATTCTTACTGCCACAAGTCTGCTACCACCCTCAAATCAGATCAGCTCTCTGCCAAAACACACTTCAACAATAAGTCCAGCAGCATCTCATAAAAATGAAAGTCAGCCCTCTAATCAACTATATAAAATCCACAAATGAGATCAAAAAAGGCTCCAAAGTCTGACAGGAAAAAACTAAACAATGCCTTTAACAAACCAGCCAGCTGATAAGACTTCATGCCTTACTTTACAAAGGCGAACAAGTTCTAGAATGGGAAATCAATTTGCAAACTACCCCACCTTCCTGTTCAGATACATTTTCCCCCAAAAAACTGGGGTTCAGCACTCCTCACATCGGATCCTTGTATGACCTAATGAAGCTTAAAAAGTCATCTAAATCCACGTGGCAGCAAAAAAAAAAGAAAGAAAGAAAAAAAAAAAAGAGAAAAGTCATCTAAAACCCAGGAGTACACTCCTGTGCTTTGCTCAAGCATCGAAGAAAGAAAAGGATGAAGAGAAAACTGAAATACTCTGATAAAAATGCAGCAGTCACATCCACACGGCAACTTTAAAGAGTGCTAGTCAATATCCCATTTATTTGAATGTCCTTGTTTTTATTCTAAAATTTACGTCTGTCCATGAAGGGGATATTGGGGGAGGGAGGGGTGGTGGCAATTAGAGAGCAATGAGTAAATAAACAATTAAAATTCAGTGACCAAAAAAAAGAAAAAAAGAAGAAAAATAACGTCGGATAAGGTTCAAGTGGAAATTTCTGGTTTCTTTGGAAACTCGGTTGTGTCATATGATGTTCTGCTGAAGCAGACACAGGAGAGGGCGTGTGATGTGTACAAAGAAGACAGACAGTGGGGGAGGCTCTGGCACAGTTCCATGGCTCTGCCTTGGTCGTCTGCTCTCGGATGCTCGGCGTTCGTTCGCCCTGCAGTGACTGCGCCTCTTTGATTGCTGAGACCTCACAGAGTAACTCGCCACAGAGCCCCTGGCGATATTGGGGGAGCTTCTCAATGCTCCCATGGACTTCAGCCAATCGGTGGAGCCGTGCAGTTTGTTCTAGATGGAGCTGCCTTTGCTAATCTGTGTGTGGTGATTGCCAAGTGAACTGGACTACAAAAGTTGATCTGGGCTGGCGTTTTCCTAGAGAACTGGACTGCTGGTATCCAGATTGGAATTGGCCCCAAAGAACTATTTCTAAACAGATCCACATTTCCCTTTGCCCTACTAACCTTTCCTTCTGGGCTACAAGGGAAGTCGAGGCCTTTAAGAACCCTTATTGGAGTACGTTTTAAAAATCTAAGCCTACAAAATATTTTAATCATTTTTCTGCACCTTCTAAGTTTTCCAAAAGTATCTGACTTATGGGGAAAAAATTAACTATGTCACAGGCGGGCTGAGGCCTGTGCTGGAGTTGCGCGAGGTAGTGGGACCCACAGGACATAGGTAGGGCCCGGTGTGAGGAGTTGGGCAGCGGGGACGGTCAGCCCACAGCCCCTTGAGATCAACAACGGTTGGCCTCTACCACATGCAGGCAAAAAGGAGATCAAGTACCTACAGACAGCAGCCTCTGAAACTATGATGTAGAAACCTCTCTTCCTTATAATGGGGTCTGCCATCACAGCCATCGAAAGCTGGCTAGCAAGCCCCTGACGGAAGGCAATAGTCTTTTGTTTTTAAGTGCATGAGTGTGTCACCTGCACGAATGAAGGGAGTCCAGCAGGCGCATGTTCGCTGCCTTCCTGTTGAATCCAAAAGAAGGCGTCAGATACCCCTGGAACTCCGGCTGTGTGTGGTTGAGGGCCCTCGTGTGTGTGCTGAGGACTGAAACTATGTCCTCCACAAGAGTCACAGCCCTCGTACCCACTGAACTATGGCTCCAAAACAACCCATCCCCACGTCCGTTTTACATATACTAATGTAGTTCTTCAAAGCTTCACCTGGTTTTATTTTATGTATGTGGGTGTTCTATGTACCACCAGTGTGTAGTTCCTGCAGAAGACAGAAGAGGGTGTCAGATTCTTTGGAACTGTAAATACAAATGGCTGCTGGCCACCATGTGGACACTAGCAACCAAATCTGGACCCTCTGCAAAAGTAACCAACGCTCTTAACTACTGAGCCATCTCCCCATCCACACAGTAGAGTCTTTGTATTGTTTCCACTACAAATAATACTATTTGGCTATAATGAAAATCCCTTAAAGCATGCAAACATTTATATATTGTGATAAGCAATCTAATAATTAAGATTTTGGGGGGTGGGGGGTAGTGGTAGTGCACACCTTTAATCCCAGGACTCTAAGAGGCAGGTGGAGCTCTAGGAGTTCCAGACCAGCCAGAGTTACAGGACAGCCATGGCTATAGAGAAATGCTGCCTTGAGAGGGAAGAGAAAGGGGGATGGGGGCAATTTTTGTGTTTCACAAAGTTGTTTTAACAAGGTACAAAAACTATTCTCTACTTCAAACAAAAGTCTTACATTTATTATGAATGAATGACTCTTCCATAGAATCGAAACATTGCAGTTATGTTTTTATTAAAACCCTATGCTGGGCTGGAGAGATGGCTCAGTGGTTAAGAGCAATGGCTGCTCTTCCAGAGGTCATGAGTTCAATTCCCAGCAACCACATGGTGGCTCACAACCATCTGTAAAGAGATCTGATACCCTCTTCTGGTGTACCTGAAGACAGCTACAGTGTACTTATATATAATAAATGAATAAATCTTTAAAAAAAAAAAACCCTATGCTGTACTGTACAGTTGCACAAGGAAGCTGTCATTTACACTGGCAAGGAGACAAAGGACTGCAACCATCAAGAACTGCAATCCTGAGCTGGTATAAATATTGATCAAAAACTTAAAGTAGAATTATATGAGGGTCAAGTGTCTTAGCAGAGCCACAGATTTTACCTAGATAAAGGAAAGCCAGGTATAGAAACTATCTTCAGTTAGAAACAAGAGTGTAGGAAGACTGGGTCTACATACATGTCCAGGACAGCTAAAGCTATGTTAAAGAGCCTTCCTCTGACCTCCACATACAGTATTCGAGGTAATGCAACATGACACGCGCACGCACACGCTCGCTCGCTCTCGCGCTCTCTCTCTCTCTCTCTCTCTCTCTCTCTCTCTCTCTCTCTCTCACACACACAACACACACATACACACACACACATACACACACACACAGTGAAAGAAATAACCCAAGAGACACAGATAGAAATGGATATGTGCATGCTATTTAACTATTTCTGGCAGAAGGCAATTACTGTGAGTTGTTTTTGTTTTTCTAACAAATATGGCCTAGAGCAGCCTCAGTGTCTCCATCCTGTAGGCCACGCTGCCTGCTTCTGTGCAGCCTGTTGCTGGTCTGCGTAGACAGCCGTATGCCCACCCATGTTCAACCCAGAGCTGCCTATCAGAGTCTGACTTCCTGAAATTATGTCTTGCCTGCCGCCTGTAGTTCCTCCCATTGCCCCAGGCCTCCCAGATTCTCCTCTTCTCCAGGCTTTGGAGCTCAGACATCATGGTCATAAATGAAGCCCTAAATGGCACAGACAGTGTGATAGTGGCACTGGGAATTCAGAGACAGGAGTTTACTGCCAGTAAGATTCGCTCCATCAGTGATCTCCCGGCTCAGTGAGAGATCCTGAATAATATCAAGAGCAGAGTACTAAAGGAAGATCTCTTTCATTTACCCTCACCTTCACATTCGCACGTATATATGCGTCACACGTGTAACAACACACACACAAATATTCATAATCTGTTCTTCTACAGTAAAGGGCTGAAGACATAGTCAAAAAACAAAATTAAGGTCATATAACAAAATAATACAAAAGTATCAGAGTAAATTAGAAACAAATAACCAGGATATATGGGAGACATTTCAAAACTAAGTAATACACTTCGAATTAACCAATGGGTTAAACAAGAAATAAAAAGACATGGGCTGGAGAGATGGCTCAGTGGTTAAGAGCATTGACTGCAGCACTGACTGATCCTCCTGAGGTCCTGAGTTCAAATCCCAGCAACCACATGGTGGCTCACAACCATCTGTAATGAGATCTGACACCCTCTTCTGGTGTGTCTGACGACAGTTACAGTGTACTTATATATAATAAGTAAATCTTAAAAAAAAAAGAAAAAGAAAATACAAAATATTTCCTATGTATTTTTAAGAAATACCAAACACCAAAGTTGAAAAAGTATTATTTAGAGGTAAGCTTCTATCAGTAAGTGTCTACTCTAGGAGTTCCAGTTTACGCTGCAGCATAATGAGCTTTAAGTCTTTACTTTATCCTAAAACAAGTGAAAAACTTAACAAACCAAAAACTTACCAGCTCTTCTGCTGTCAGAAAAGGGAAGTCACAAACCCAAGCAGTCAGAGAAAAGCAATGTACCTCAACAGAACCCTGGACAAGGTCATGGTTCCTAAACTAAAACTGGGAACTTTTACAAGGTAGCCATTGAGAAGGCATACGCCAGGCTAAGGAACACACTCCAGAAGACAGCACTTACGTCTGTGAATTGAACCTTGAGAAACTCGAAGGCCCTCACAGGGAATCTATAAAAAGCCCCCAGGGCTTTGCAGAAAGGAACCATGGGAGAGTACTTAGAAATCCTGTTCTGGTTTTTTGTTTGTTTAATGTTCTTGATTTATAGTAGGGGTGGGATTTACTACGGTGGACATACGTGTGTAGAGGTCAGAGGAAACTTGTCAAAGCTGGTTCTTTAATTCAACTATGTGGAATCTGGAATTCAACTCACATTGTCAGGCTTGGCCACAAGCCCAGACGCAGTTCACAGCATTCTGTTCTTAACAAGCCCTATCTCAGAAGAAGTCAGCTAGCCATATCCTGATGTGCTCAACTTTTAGAAGTGGTGGAGGTGGGGGAGGCAGATACTCTTATCAGGACAACCCTTGTCTCAAGAGAGGAGAAGGGATGGTTAAAGCTGAGAAAAAATTATGAAATTTAGAATTCAGGTCACAGAAAAACTTTCAGGCTAAGACAATTATGCAAATAGAGAAAGCTTTCTCTACATATACCTTACCCCCACTATATTACTAAGGCCTATCCATTTATTTACTTTCGTTCCTATGACTGTGTCTACTGCAACAAAAGTAAAAGGTACTAAAAGGGAGAAAAAAAATGAAGAAGTTAAAAGAGACACAGCAAGAATGTCAAGATTAATGGAAAAATAATTAAAAGTATGTGTATGTGCTTGATGTGCTTAATAGAAGGTAAGGTAACCGCTAACTGTGCGTCAGCATTCTGGAGGCTGATACAAAAGGATGGAGACGGAGACCGCTTAGGGCAGCAGCAGATCCGCTGTCCACGCTCCTGCCTCCTCACCAAAGAGAAAGAAAGGGGAGGGGAGGGGAGGGGAGGGGAGGGGAGGGGAGGGGAGGGGGAGAACACGCAAATCACTCAGGATATAAACAGAGATTAAAAAACAAAATCAACAAAACGAAAAGAGTAACAATCATAGTTCTACTAACCTAACTATATGAATAAAGTGCCTTAAACATGGTGGAAACACAAAGATTGTCAGAGTGTATCAAAATTCAAAGGCCAATTACACGTGTGACCTACAAGAGACCTACCTTCACTGGTTAACCGTAACCGTCAACTGGAGATCTAGAATCAACTGGGCAAATTCAAAGGATTTTATCTTAATTAATTTTGTAGGGAGACTTCACCTTGTTGCTGCTATAGGTACGGCAGCACATGACTTAGGTTGTATGAAAGGGAAGAGCTTAGCATAAACATTCCCTTTCCTCTGCCTCCTTTCTGCAGCTGCAGTGTGATAAGCGTCTGTCTCACCGTCTACCGGTAGGATTTCTCTGCTAAGACGGACCGTGCCTTGGAGCTATGGGTCAACATGTATCAGTATCAATGTATTTATCACAACAGAAAAGACAGACATGAATTCAGGTACACATACAGCATGGAAGAAACAGAAAAAGAAACTACGCCAACACTATTCCAAGTAAAGCAGTGCTTAAGATGAAGACAGCAGACTGCAACACTCCACGATCAAAGTTAAGAATGGCCTCCACGGAGGTCAGCATGCAGAAGAATGCAGATCGATCCATGCTTATCACCCTGTACAAAGCTTAAGTCCAAGTGGATCAAGGACCTCCACACCAAACCAGATACACTCAAACTAATAGAAGAAAAACTAGGGCAGCATCTGGAACACATGGGCACTGGAAAAAATTTCCTGAACAAAACACCAATGGCTTATGCTCTAAGATCAAGAATCGACAAATGGGATCTCATAAAACTGCAAAGCTTCTGTAAGGCAAAGGACACGGTGGTTGGGACAAAACGGCAACCAACAGATTGGGAAAAGATCTTTACCAATCCTACAACAGATAGAGGCCTTATATCTAAAATATACAAAGAACTCAAGAAGTTAGACCGCAGGGAGACAAATAACCCTATTAAAAAATGGGGTTCAGAGCTAAACAAAGAATTCACAGCTGAGGAATGCCGAATGGCTGAGAAACACCTAAAGAAATGTTCAACATCTTTAGTCATAAGGGAAATGCAAATCAAAACAACCCTGAGATTTCACCTCACACCAGTCAGAATGGCTAAGATCAAAAACTCAGGTGACAGCAGATGCTGGCGAGGATGCGGAGAAAGAGGAACACTCCTCCATTGTTGGTGGGATTGCAGACTGGTACAACCATTCTGGAAATCAGTCTGGAGGTTCCTCAGAAAATTGGACATTGAACTACCTGAGGACCCAGATATACCTCTCTTGGGCATATACCCAAAAGATGCCCCAACATACAACAAAGACACATGGTCCACTGTGTTCATAGCAGCCTTATTTATAATAGCCAGAAGCTGGAAAGAACCCAGATGCCCTTCAACAGAGGAATGGATACAGAAAATGTGGTACATCTACACAATGGAATACTACTCAGCTATCAAAAACAATGACTTTATGAAATTCATAGGCAAATGAATGGAACTGCAAAATATCATCCTGAGTGAGGTCACCCAATCACAGAAAAACACACATGGTATGCACTCATTGGTAAGTGGATATTAGCCCAAATGCTTGAATTACCCTAGATGCACAGAACACATGAAACTCAAGTACAGGCGGACAGGAACCGGATGTAGATCTCTCCTGAGACACACAACCAGAATACAGCAAATACAGAGGCGAATGCCATCATTAAACCACTGAACTGAGAATGGGACCCCCCCCCCCTCGTTGGAGGAATCAGAGAAAGAACTGGAAGAGCTTGAAGGGGCTCAAGACCCCATATGAACAACAATGTCAACCAACCAGAGCTTCCAGGGACTAAGCCACTACCCAAAGGCTATACATGGACTGACCCTGGGCTCCAACTGCATAGGTAGCAATGAATAGCCTGGTAAGAGCACCAGTGGGAGGGGAAGCCCTTGGTCCTGCCAAGACTGAACCCCCCAGTGAACGGGATTCTTTGAGGGGAGGGAGGATAGGGAGGGGAACACCCATAGAGAAAGGGAGGAGGAGGGCTTAGGGGGATGTTGGCCTGGAAACCGGGAAAGGAGATAACATTTGAAATGTAAATAAGAAACACCCAATTTAATAAAGATGAGGGGGAAAAAAAGAGTAAATATTTAAAACATACATACACACACACACACACACACACACACACACACACACACACACACACACACACAAAGAATGGCCACCACACAGTAACACAGAGATCAATACAGCACAGCATCGACCATCGACTGCTACAGCTGAGCACGGTGTTGCACCCGAGAGGTTCCGGATGTCACAGACAGAGTAGAGATGCTGTTATTGGGATGAAGAGATCCTAGGAGAGAAGGGTGGGAGAGGGGGAGAGCTGACACAGAGATTCAGTAAAGAACTGAGGTTTGTAAGACTCTTCCCAGTAAGAATCCAGGCTACCCAACAACTTCACTTGTGGTGAATGAGGCAGCAGGGCAACTCCAGACTATCTGATATACAGAGCAGGGCTGTGGTAAATTTTTATTTTATTTTCAACTGATGAATTGTAGTAACACATCCTGATAGCCAATAGTAAATTGGCAATATATCCAAACTCTGTGTGTTCAGAACAAACCCTTTTCTCCTACTTAGATCTAAGGCAGAAACTAGGAAAGTAAGTCTTCCCTCTGATACCTCTAACTGACCTTTACGAGAGTCACGAGGTGTTCATGGTTCAATGTCCTCCTTCAGCATGTGCCCAGCTGCCACTGTCTCAAGTCTTAATGCCACCTTCACTAGGCTATTAACAACCTCCTTACAGCCTCCCTAGGTCCAACTCTCCTCTGCCTCTACTCTCCCTTCCCCAATCTCTTTATGGCAAAGCAACTAAACACCTTATCAAACTAAAGTTACACCTGGCTTAATTCAGGTTCTTCCTAACAGCTCACTCTTCTCCCCAAACTACAAGACAAGCTCCACACTGGCTTACCTAGTCCTCCACAGCGAGGCCCTTTCACTGGCCTCATCTGGACTGTACTTCCTCACTCGCTACTCTGTCACAGCGAAATGCCTCAACCCTCTTCTGCTTGCCTCATATGAAAATGTAAATGCCTAATAACCTAAGTAATACTATGAACCAGATACTGCATATGCTGTAGTTCTAAACACTTTACAATCAACTTCTATCATCATTTCCTCTCTCTACTGGTAACGACATATAAATGCAGAATTCCTAAGTGGTGAAGCAAGACTTCAAAGTTACAGGTAGCTGAAGTCTGAGTTGAGGCCCACTTCTTAATGCGTCTTTAACGGGTTAGCCTTACGGAGTCCCTGGAGACAAGTACAGAGTAAACAGAAAGCAAGAATCGAAGGACCTAGCAAACCATAGTTCTCAGTGCATGACGCCCAGCATGGAAGGTGGGTGAAACTGGGCCCCTAGAGATGGGAAGGCAAGGTATCCTCAGAAGAATTTCATTAGTTATTTATACACATGTAAACCGATGTCCCATCTTACCTTTTCTGTAGTAACAGTCAAAGAAGGAACCAAGGCGGGTGATGGCTCGGGTTGCTTCTTGTGTTTTGGTTTGTGTTTGTCCTTTTCTTTATATTTCTAAAGTTAAACACAAGTACATGCTTTAAATTAAATAATTCATACATACGTAACTTTCTTTTAAAGCCTCTGGGAAAGTGTCACCCCTTTCGTCAGCTGTCATGGAAGACAGGACGTGTGTTAATGGCCCTGTTCCCCTAAGACTGCCTTTAGGATCCACAGGACACTTCACACTCTCACACTCGATCACTACACATCAGTTTTTAGAGAAGGTAGCTTCTGAATCAGCCCTGCCTCGTTCACCTCAGTGCTGTGGCTGTAGACGTGCACACCACACCCAGCAACCACGCACCAAAGTTTAAGGTCCAGATATTAGACATTAAGACATGGAAACCCAATAAAAAGACATTTCCCTGGTTGACATAAAAAACAATTGATCCTTGTTTCTAGTTACAACAACCAACCAAAAACAAAAACAGAAAAGGAAAGAAAAGAAAAAAAAAAGTAGCAGCAGCAGGTAAGATTCTGGGGATCCTACTGTCAATCACAGAACTAATAGACATCTAAATGTAAAACAGGGAATTCAGTTAAACAAGAAGTTACATAGTAAGATCCCAACTTTATTTAAAGTCAAAGATTTTTCCAAGAAAACGTTCTCAGTATTGGGTATAAATTTTTCAGGTAGTTGTGATGTCATTTCTCCTCCATCGAAATGAACCAATTCAAACTAGATTGAACTAGGTTGGAAAGTTACTCTCAGGTAGGTGACTTCATTGGTCTCCAGGAAGGAGACCAGGAAAATCACCATGGGACAAGGGACAGAGGACAGTGGCAAGAGAGAAGAGAGGAAAGAATGAGACAAGAGGGGAGCCCAAAATGTCCAGATTATATGGGGAGAGCGTTTAGGAGAAGGCAGCCCCGTCCAGCCCCTGCACTGGAAAGTTCCAGGGAGAGGGCACAGTTTGCCAGGTAGGAACTGAGGGATGCTGGGAGAACCTGGAGGCCAGGGCTGCTTTTGGTGTGTACACTATGTACCTGAGTCCCTTGGCCCAGGTCTGAAGCCAAGCGTATATATTTTCCCAGCGTATATATTTTCCAAGCGTATATATTTTCCCAGCGTATAAATTTAACTGTTTAGACCACTTAACATTTCTAAGGCATGAAAGCTGCATTTCCTTTTCCCCATCCTAAAAGGCATTATATTCCAGCAGAATAAACAAACCCACAAAAAAATACAGCTCTTAATACAGTATTCTAAAAACACCCACTGTTTCTGACTGCAGCATTAAAACTTTGCCAACAACAAAATATAAACATGGTAAAACAAAATTGTTTGTTTCTGGTAACAGTTTAAGAAACTTATTGATTTTAGTTCTTCTAATTGATGACATCCAAAGTCATCACATTGCCATTTTGAGAAATCCAACACCATTTGTACCATCAAGCCCTTGAATCTGACTTGCTGTCATCAACAGCTTGTGGTACTAAGTCCAAACGTGGAGCTAAGAAGCTTTGCGTAGCTTTTCACCTCTGCTACTCAGATAGTCCTACTTGTCCCGCTAGAAACACACAACAACAAAAACACTGCACCAGGGCTGGAGATAGCGTGGGTTAACAATGTTTGATTGGGGGGTGAAGGTGGGGGTTGAGAGAAACCATCTGTAATGAGATCTGATGCCCTCTTTCTTCCTGTATGTCTAAAGATGGCTAAATGTATATAATAAATAAATCTTTAAAAAGAAAATGATGGGAGAGGCCCTCCAACATGCCTGTAGGCCTGTGGGGAAGACATCTGCAAGGAAAGCTGTTTGGGCAAAAGGGTATACTGTGTGACACACTGTGGCTTCCACGGAGAGATGCTTGGTTTTTACTGTTCTTGCTTTACTTTTAAGTTTTGTTTCCTTTTGGCGGTCTTGCAGAGAACACTCAGAAGTCAAATGAACAGTCATGTCCGCTGTGAAGGAACTGTGGAGCCTCTCTGCCTATGAGCTGCAAGACCTAGTCCTACATTTATGAATCTGAGCAGTTCCCACCACCAAATCAGCCAGGAGTTCCTACAGCCTCAAGAATAAACCCAGATGACGTGACACTAATGACAAACTGTCCTGAGTCTCATTTGTCACAAGACACCGAGAGTCTAGAGTGTGCAACAGCACACGCCGCGTCACAAGCCACAAAGGCACACAGGTAGCAATGGTGGGAGTTTCTGTGTGAAGAGCTTTCTGTGTGGGTGTCTTTGATTATATTATCTAACGTGATGTACGAATGAGTCTGGCCTAGATCTGCGCCATTTTCTACATAAAGAGTTGTGGGGTACTTTGTCTGTCTGTCTTTGGGAGGAGCATAGTAAATAATTCTATTTACTCTTCCCATACTTGACATCACTTATGCCTGATACAGAACTGACATAATAGGAAAGGGGCTTGATTATGATGAAACAAACATTAATACTTTATAAAGCCTGACAGAGAACACATGTATATGAATGAGTACATGTGAGTGTGTCTGAATGAGTGTGTGTCCATGTGAGAGAGAGAGAGAGAGAGAGAGTGTGTGTGTGTGTGTGTGTGTGTAGGGGGAAGAAGAGAGAAGGTGTTATAAAGAGAGACACAGATAACACAAAGCAAATCAAAAAGTAACTTGGAACGGGGCACTGTGAAACACATCAAAAAATGTATCCTGAAGTCAAACTTCAATGATCAGTGTACATGGATTGCAGTGGAATCAACAGCTTATATAATGTCGATCAAAGCAGTGATTAAAAAGACAAACTGAAAAAAAAAAACTTTTAAACAAAGACAATGGACTTTAATTGGTTAATAGAACAAGAGGGATAGACTCAATTATAAAACAATATTTAATAAGTGATGAAAGATATCAAATGATATGTCTAAACTTATGTAATAACACTATTAAAACCAGTTAATGATTTCAGAAAAAAATCTAGACAATATAAAACAAAACACAGAGGCAACAGTATAATAAAAAGTTAATGTAAAAGTAGTTTGTTTTATCTCTTTATCTGATTTTAATTTAAAAAAAAAAATTAACCATAAAAGCAAACGAGAGCTGACGAGTCTAGCTCGGGTATACAGAATGGGAAGAGGGGGAGGCCAGAACGGTAAAATGTCGGATGTAGATGATCAAAGACCTGGGAGGATGGGGGTAAAAATCAAAATCTAAGAAATCAGAGTGGTTCCGTGTTTCTCTCTTTTTCTGTTTGGTGTGTGTTTGCTTGTTGTTTGAGAGACCATTCCTGTGTAGCCTGACTGACGTGGAGCTCTCTCTGTAGAAGCAGGCTGACCTTCAGTTCAACCAATCTGCCGGCTTCTGCCTCCCAAGTGCTGGGAGTAAAGGCATGGGCCACCACAGCCTGGCGGCTTTTCAATTTTTATCATAATAACCTTTGAGACAGTCTCACATGTGCCATATAACCCAGCAAGGACTAGAAAGGCGCATACCTTTGGACTGCCCTGCCTCCACCTCCCCAATGCTAGCATTACACATGTCAGTCAGTGTGTGCATTTTATGTGGAGCTAGAGAGCCAATCCAAGAAGCGTCACACACACTAGGCCACTAAACAAACAAACAAACAAATAAGTAGAAAGAGCATTAATTGGGCAAGTATTCACCCAAACCTTTCACCTTGTAATTTCATCAAAAGAAGTACACACAATCTTGCAGTTCAGCAAAACACAGGAACACATACATGTAATGGGTTAGAAAGGAGACAACCTGCACGTCCAGCAGAGGCGTGTGGGGAAAGTCCTACATGGTTGTCAAGGATCATGGGAAGGAGCACCATCTTAAGTATGGAAGAAAACGTCTAGGGCGACTTTTGCTTCAGAATGTCACGGTGGACTTGTCAGGCGGCTCAGTGAGTAAGGATACTCACTGTCAGGCGGCTCAGTGAGTAAGGATACTCACTGTCAGGCGGCTCAGTGAGTAAGGATACTCACTGTCAGGCGGCTCAGTGAGTAAGGATACTCACTGTCAGGCGGCTCAGTGAGTAAGGATACTCACTGTCAGGCGGCTCAGTGAGTAAGGATACTCACTGTCAGGCGGCTCAGTGAGTAAGGATACTCACTGTCAGGCGGCTCAGTGAGTAAGGATACTCACTGTCAGGCGGCTCAGTGAGTAAGGATACTCACTGTCAGGCGGCTCAGTGAGTAAGGATACTCACTGTCAGGCGGCTCAGTGAGTAAGGATACTCACTGTCAGGCGGCTCAGTGAGTAAGGATACTCACTGTCAGGCGGCTCAGTGAGTAAGGATACTCACTGTCAGGCGGCTCAGTGAGTAAGGATACTCACTGTCAGGCGGCTCAGTGAGTAAGGATACTCACTGTCAGGCGGCTCAGTGAGTAAGGATACTCACTGTCAGGCGGCTCAGTGAGTAAGGATACTCACTGTCAGGCGGCTCAGTGAGTAAGGATACTCACTGTCAGGCGGCTCAGTGAGTAAGGATACTCACTGTCAGGCGGCTCAGTGAGTAAGGATACTCACTGTCAGGCGGCTCAGTGAGTAAGGATACTCACTGTCAGGCGGCTCAGTGAGTAAGGATACTCACTGTCAGGCGGCTCAGTGAGTAAGGATACTCACTGTCAGGCGGCTCAGTGAGTAAGGATACTCACTGTCAGGCGGCTCAGTGAGTAAGGATACTCACTGTCAGGCGGCTCAGTGAGTAAGGATACTCACTGTCAGGCGGCTCAGTGAGTAAGGATACTCACTGTCAGGCGGCTCAGTGAGTAAGGATACTCACTGTCAGGCGGCTCAGTGAGTAAGGATACTCACTGTCAGGCGGCTCAGTGAGTAAGGATACTCACTGTCAGGCGGCTCAGTGAGTAAGGATACTCACTGTCAGGCGGCTCAGTGAGTAAGGATACTCACTGTCAGGCGGCTCAGTGAGTAAGGATACTCACTGTCAGGCGGCTCAGTGAGTAAGGATACTCACTGTCAGGCGGCTCAGTGAGTAAGGATACTCACTGTCAGGCGGCTCAGTGAGTAAGGATACTCACTGTCAGGCAGAAGCACATCGGGAAAGGAAAATAACTCCTGCAAATTATCCTTTTATTTCCACGTGTGTAAGACGGCACTAAGAACACACGTGTGCATAAATAAATCCTTAAAATATGTATGCAAAAAGAAAAAACCACGAAAATGAACATGGAATTTCTTCTTGTAACGACAAGGTTAAGTTCCAACTCTCAGCACCTATAACTCTTTTTTTTAAATAAACAATTATTTAAAAATTAAGATTGTTTATAATTTACAAAAATCTTTAATTATCATTGTCTTCTTTTGTTTTGTTTTAATGGGTATAGGTGGAATTGATGACAGGTTAATCTTTCCAAGGACCTAGGCTGGATTCCTGATAACCACATGACAGCTCACAACCGTCTTTAACTCTGATGCAAGGAGACCCAATGCCCTCTTCTGGACTTGGCAGTCATCAGACACACATATGGTACATGGACAGACAAGGAGGCAAAACACTCACATACTTCTTTAACTCTTTTATTAACTATGCCACAGATCAAACTGACTAACCAGACTAACTATCAGCTGGCAAGCTCTGGGTTGTGATTGAAAAGACCTTGCTCAAAGGATACAAAATCACAATCAAGAAAGACGTCCACTATCCACCTTTGGCCTCCATACATACATACATATACACACAAATTATGGACACACAAAAGTAAGAGAAAGGCATTCTCAATTCCTTCAGCCACCCTAATTTCAGTGTTCCTATTATTTACAGAGAATCTGAGTTCAATTACCAGCACTAACACGGTAGCTCACAATAGTCTACAGACTCTAGTTCTAGGGGACCTTCCCTGTCCTCTACCCTGTCAGGCTCCCACATGGTCATAGTGTGCACACATAAAGTCAGACACACATAGACACACATACATTTTTTTAAAGAATCCAAACTAGAAGAAAATTTCACCTTTACAATATTTGTATTTTTCTAATTTCTATCCTTAGCCTTAGAGGTATCTTGGAAGAATTAATTGTTTCTTAAGATCCAAACTAGAAGAAAATTTTACTTTTACAATATTTTATATTTTTCTGATTTCTATCCTTAGCCTTAAAAGGATCTTGGAAGAATTAATATTTCTTGAACAAAAAATTAACTTGAAAATCAAAATAATCTATTTAATTCATCTAATATTCTTATCTAACCATTCTTTTTAATCTGTGTATACACAGAAAAAAAATCTACAATATTTACTAGTAATAACAGCTATTTTGGACTGCACTAAGTGAGTTTTTTTAACATGTTCTCTGCTTTTTAAATTTTTCTGTTAATTATTCAATGTTTCAAGAACAGGATAGAGAAGTGTAGAACAAGCCAAGTTCAGGTCTTCCTCAAGCACACAAGAGCTCTTATACAAAAGCCTGTCTCAAACTGAATTCCCCAGATCGGCTGCAGAGATAACCACTGTTTACCAAAGCCTGGTCCTTTATGTAGCAAAGAAATGATCCAGCTTCCCTTGGGGTCAGATAGAGCCATCTTTACTAGGTCTACACCATTATATAGTCTGACTGGAAATGTATGGAACCTCCAGGTCCAACAAGGTAGGTGCACAATGCTTTCAGCAGGGGAGGCCAATACAAATGAGCGTGGCAGCAAGAGGTGCGACATAAAAAGAAAAAAAAGCAGGGTTTGAAAAAGCAGAGTTGGGCCTCTTCCCACAATTCAGCAGCCCACCTCCGTCCTTGGTGCGCTGTGTTTTCCTTTCTTAGTGTACCTTTAGTCCTGACTCATGCCTTTTTCTCCACCTCTCCTGGAGACTGCCAGGATTTCTCACCTAACCTACACTATGGTTTCTATTAAGCTATGTTACCCTTCCAAGTTTTTTCCGGTTTGGCATAAACTAGAGATGAAGTGAAGCTCAGAGAAAAGAAAGGCCATCACTGGGTTGGCCTTTAGGCCAGTTGTCCTGTGTCATTTTCCAACAACAATGAACAGTGAGCTACAGAAACCCTTTCTCCCCCAGCTTGGCTTGGTCAGCAACAGAGACGGGGAACAAGGGGAGGAGGGAGGCAGGGAGGGAGGGGAGAAAAAGAGCAGATTGATTATTTGGAAGAAAACTGTCAATCAAAAAGTCCACTTTTGGGGGTTGGGGATTTAGCTCAGTGGTAGAGCGCTTGCCTAGGAAGCGCAAAGCCCTGGGTTCGTTCCCCAGCTCCGGAAAAAAGAACCAAAAAGTCCACTTTTGGATTTGGCTATGAGTAGAAAGTAAACACCATATAAAGCCACTCGAAACGTGCTCATTTTAAGGTATAGAAACAACCCTACTTAATCACTTATTTCTGAATAGCTAGTTATTAAATAAACTCATTTCCCTGGTTCCAAGTCAGATGTGGCCGTTTCACTAGGCTTATTTAGTAAAGCAACTATTTTCCTGACTATCTTTTCACAGTTATCTATAAAGTCAATAGCCTCTAAACCCAGAATAGGAATTATATAGGGAGAAATGCGTCCGTGCTTTTATTTTAGAGGCCTTAAGCCCAGGGTGCTTTGCTTTAATAAAACAGATCCCAGGAAGAGATGACATCTGACCTCTGCACTGCTCCATGGAACAAGACTTCAGACGACACAGAAAGTACCAACAGGCTGACAACCGCTTTGCTACCATAAAACTGACCCAAAAAGGAAATTTCTGCTTTCTTTGCAAAGTCAGTTCTGTCAAATCATGTTCTGCTGGGGCAGGCACGACTGAAGAACCGTGATGCTTAGCAGGAATGTGAGTCTGACCCCACGACAGTCCAAGCATTGGCTAGCTTTGCTCCACCTCGCTGCTCAAGACACACACACACTGGTTCACCTTAACTCCTGTGCTGAGCTTCACTGATAGAGAGGAACCTCGCCTAAGTGTTCCTCATCGGTCCCTGCACTTTCCCACCCTTCCACAGACCAGGGCCAACCGTGAGCCCCACTGTGACTTTCATTCTTTCAACTCCAACCTTTAATGGTGGTTTTTAAACGCTTTAACCTCCCCAACATCTCCCTCATCCCCCTGGTAGCCAAGGACCCATCAGAGAGGTAGTGGGAAGTAAGGGTATGGAGGAAGGGAAACTGTTTAGAAAAGTTCGTGGGAGCAACTCCCATGTGTGTTGTCTGGGAATCAGCAGCTCGACCCACTCACACACACTTCACAGATGGACAGCAAGCAGGCATCGGCCGCAGGGGCACTGTCTAGCAGAGACAGCCAGGCCTCTGCTCCATCAGCGTGAGTCAGCAGGAGGGAGCGGGGCTGCCAGGAACACCAGGAAAGCGCTTGGCTATGTCTTTCTCAGAAAAGCAAAGATCAGCAACAAAGACAAGACCAAAGCATTGAACAGGCCAAGCTCGGACGCCACTGCCCTTCGAGTTCTATTTATGCCCTCTAAACATTACGTCTGTATCCTCCACAGGTCTTGCCTCAGTACCTGAGTCTGTCCAGCTGACATCACTCTGCCAATCAGCTCAAGTCGTCCTTGGAAGCCGCAAGGAACGGCAGCACCACCAGAGAAGATTTGGGTGCGCTCCTCTCTGTGGAGTCCTGTGCGTGTAAGGTGGATGAGTACATGTGCTGTTGGCAATGACTCCTTCACGACTCCTTCCTTTCACACGCTTGCTTTAGCACAACACCCTCTCTCCTGTGTCTGCTTCAGGAAAACACTTTTTCACATGTTTACCCCAGCGAAAAGCACCATCCAGCACAGCTGACTTTCCGAAGAGCACTAAAGCCCCCACCTCACGGCAGTCTCCTCTGGACTGCACCACACACAAGTGCTGGTTTGCACGCGGTGTCTGGCTGAGTGCACTGGGCTGCAGCTGTGGTTCCTCAGTGGCTGCAGCTGCTGGGTCCTGTTTGGTGTTTGCTAGTGAACTGGACTGAGAACAAACGAACACTGGAATCACCCCAAAGAACTACTTCTAAATAGGTGTACTCCGCCCCACCCCCATGTCTTAATAACGCTTCTTTTCCACTACTACCTCTGGTGAGTGGTGGGCTAGGAGAGGTTGAACACTTACTAAAGCAGGTTGAAAACAATTCATGCCTACATTATCTAGCTCTTCTGATTCAGAAGAGTGAAAGAGTTGTAAATGTGAAGGCCCTAACACTATATCAACCTAATATCCTCTGATGGTCATGACATTATAAAAAAAAAAAAAAAAAAAACACACAATAACATCAGGAACAATAAAGGTCATAAGTCTTCTAGGACCTTAGCTCCAATATTTTCTGGCTTCCCCTGCATCACTTTCAACTCTGATTATAAACAGCCTTGAAGGCTACGTGCCTCCCGACCCTTCAGTCACTCTGCACAGCATCACCTTCCAGAAGGTAACGGGCTTACCCTCAGGCTTCTTTGCTCCTTTCTGGACCAATTACAGCCAACGGTATTTTCTTCACATATAGACCCTTTTTCATAGCTAAGATTTTTAAAGATTCATTTCTTTCAATCCTAAAATATTTTTAATATTTACTTATTTTTATTCTTTTGTATGCATTAATGTTCTGCATGCATATATGTCTGTGTATCATATGCATAATGCCCATGGAGGCCAGAACAATGAGTTAGAGGCCCAAGACTGGAGATGCCATGTGGATGCTGGGAACTGAACTTGGATCCTCTGGGAAAGTAGCCAGTTCTCTTAACTGACTTAACTCTCCAGCCCCATATCTAAGAATCTTCAAAAAATTAAGTTACTCAAACTGTATCCTGGTCTTTATTAGTCTATAATCTTCAATGAGCTTCTGCTCTAATCACTATTTTGAAACTTTCCAATAGCATCTTTAGCACACTAACTAACTCCAAAAGACAATGACTTTCTCTTTCCATTCCTTAATCCCAGTTACCTCTGTAGATTCCTATCTCCACTGTTGAAGAAAAGGAAGATTGTAGAGCAAACTGCCAAGAAAAAGAGAAGGAAAGAACAAATCTTAAAAACTATCTTTCTCAATCCTAACTCCAGAGACAGAAGTTTGAGAAACGGCCACATTACATTCAGTCAGAAGGGACAGCAATGAACGCAATACATGAAAATAAGCACTAGTTCACTTTCTCCACTCTTACAAATAAATGCAGGATCCAATGCCTACCTAACTGTGCCAACAGGAACGGGCAGTCATCTTCCTATCCAATGAGTGCAAGCAAGACAATTCCCTACACAAACACACGACCTGATCCAGACAACCCTTCGCTAAGACCCTCCCCCTTGTTGAGTGATTCACGACCATGTCAGCTGGCTATTAAAACTGACCGTCCAAATCTCCAAAGACCTTTGCCCCTAGTAATGTCTCTGATTCCCTGACCAACACTGACCTACAGTACCAACAGGTATCTACTGACTACATGAATGACACAGGGTAACAACTGAGAATACAACAGTAAGAAGCAGATGAAAAATATTACCTCACATACACTTTATCACAATCACCCCTCAAAAACCCAGTATTCCGAAAGGAAAAGGTTGGCAACTGTTGCTTTTCTCTTAAATTGTCCATGCTAGGGGTTGGGGATTTAGCTCAGTGGTAGAGCACTTGCCTAGCAAGCGCAAGGCCCTGGGTTCGATCCCCAGCTCCAAAAAGAGAAAAGGAAAAAGACAATTGTCCATGCTAGAAAAGACTAGGTGCCACTGTCATATACTCAGAGTCCTAAGAAATTGATCCACTAGGCAAAATGTCTCCTAATAACAGCTTGAAAAGCACACGAAGGCATTTAAAGACGTCCTATCCTCACTCACGCCTTCACGCAACTCTACTGTCACCCTATTCCCTGACTTCATCTTCACACCTCCAAACCCCATCTCTAAGCCAACATTGTCAAAGAAACTGGATGAGAGATGCTGAACTAAAATAGCTGCTAAGCTCCCATGGCTGATCTCTAGGCAACTACAGGATCATAATCTTTATTGCAGTTTAAAGCCAATAAATTCTAATATGTCATAATATAAAAGGTAAATGGTAAGATTTGCAGATAGAAAAGTCCTCAAAAGGACTAAGATATTCTTACAACAATAAAACCTCAAAATACAAGACACTTGTGATTAGAGTGAACAAAATTTACAGGGTATTCATGTGGCCATCATTAAAAGTCTCCATGGGGGGTTGGGGATTTAGCTCAGTGGTAGAGCGCTTGCCTAGCAAGCGCAAGGCCCTGGGTTCGGTCCCCAGCTCTGAAAAAAAAAAGAAAGAAAGAAAAAAAAAAGTCTCCATGGGCATTAGCAAGACTGTTCACAGGGCTGATAGGATGGCTCATCAGGTGAGGGCACACATCCCACCAAACCTGACAAGCTAAACACAATCCTGAGAACACACAATGCAAAAGCAGAGAACCAACTCCAGCAAGCTGTCCTCTAGAACTCTACACATGCCTGGAACACACAGACCATACGTGCACACAATAAATCCAAGTGGAAACTTAAGGGTTCTTTGAAAAGTCATTTGGATGGTGTTTTGCTGGAGCACGCATGTGAGGAAGTGTCTAGCTGAAGCAGACACAGGAGAGAGGGTGTTGTGCTAAAGCAAGCGTGTGAAAGGAAGGAGTCGTGAAGGAGTCATTGCCAACAGCACATGTACTCATCCACCTTACACGCACAGGACTCCACAGAGAGGAGCGCACCCAAATCTTCTCTGGTGGTGCTGCCGTTCCTTGCGGCTTCCAAGGACGACTTGAGCTGATTGGCAGAGTGATGTCAGCAGGACAGATGCACGTCACTGACTTCCTGTGGTGATGAGCGGCCATGTGGAAGTGTGAGCTGAGTAAATCCCTTCCTCCCCAACCTGCTTCTTGATCATGTTGGTGCAGGGATAGAAACCTGACTAAGACACGTGGAGACCAAATTTCAGACCCCAGCACCACCATAAAAGCCTACACCACAGTTAATGTCTATAATTTCAGGATTCTAATGTAGTCTAAAGGCCAGCAGCTCTCTAGGACTTACCTGGCATTTCAGCTGAGACATTCAGTCTGACAGAACAAAGAACTACCACATCTTTGCCCTTCTCTCAACAGACAGTCATTGTTGGACTACTCAGACCATACAGCTTATGGGTCACTCTTAATATATTCATATTCATTCATTCTCTCTCTCTCTCTCTCTCTCTCTCTCTTTCTCTCTCTCTCTCTTTCTCTCTCAACATGCATGCCTGTGTATGTGTGTGTGCACAAGAACTGAGTGAGGAAAATCATCTTGAGTTCAGGGCTGGCCCAGCAAACCCCAGCAAAAAAAAAAAAAAAAAAAAAAAAAAAACAAAGGCATATGCCAACAGAATCCACTGGGGGTTGGGGGTGAGGGGTTTCAAATTTTCCAGACCAGGAAACACTAAATAGGTCTTACTCCCATTATATAATCCTCATGAACCATTGAGTTAGATCTGGAACCAAGATTTTTAAGTTTCCTTTGTGGCTATGAAAGACACAGTGGTTAAAATTCAAATACCGTCTAGGTGTGGTAGTGAATATCTTTAAACCCACACTTGGGAGTAGACACAGAGGCTATGGGTTGCAGGCCAACCAAGGTTATATCTGAGAGTTATAGCCAGCAAGTTGGTGCCAGCAAGTCTGAATAGCTACAGTCTCCCTCCACAACCCACATCATAATGGAGGGAAAGCAACTCAAGTAAACTGACCTCTGACCTCCGCATTTTGTGCCTGTCCCTGCTTCCAGTACCACGAAAAATAAAAATAGAAAGAAAAGAAAAGAAAAAAAAAAAGACCCTACACTAAATAACTAATAACTGTTTAAATCTTTTAGAATTACCGGCAGATTGGAAGCTGTAACAATAGTTATTTTGATAATGGTACTGTAACTATATTAAAAATGTCCTTTTATTACAACTACACACGAAAGTACTAGGGTGTACTTAATGATTGAGAAAAAATTTTTTTCTTTTCTTTTTTTCGGAGCTGGGGACCGAACCCAGGGCCTTGCGCTTGCTAGGCAAGCGCTCTACCACTGAGCTAAATCCCCAACCCCCAGAAAATATTTTTTACGTATGAACTATTGTGAACCAGATGTGAACAAAAACCATAAATTCCCAAGTACTCTCTCCTGGCTAAATCAGGAGGACAGTTTGAGAGCAGCAGGAAAGAGGAAGGGAAACACACAGTCTACAGTGTGAGAGGGAAGAACACGATAAAAATGAAAACAGTAACTAGTCCTGGTGGGACAAATCTATAGGAGAATCTCAAGTTTGAGGTAAGCCTGGACTAAATAGGAGTTGGAAGACAAACAATTCTAGTTATGATGACACAGCATGACACCCACACAGAGACAGCATGGGAACTTCAAGACCTTATTTTCATCTTCAGGGGATGGGAAGGGAGCAACCAGAAACAGATACTGGTTGTGCCATCACAGATCAAGTGGACCTCACACTTATCTACAGACCACTCTATTCAGACATTAATTACCCAGTACACATTCCCTCAGCAGTCCATGGGACTTTCTTTGAAACATAGCATTAATGGGATAAAAAGCGACAATATAGGGAACTGAAATTACTTGGATTCTATTTGAACGAAAAGGGATAAAATAGAAATGAACAGCAAGAGAAACCACAAAAATAAACTCATGAAGCACAAACGACACAATACTGAATGGATCCTTGATGTAATAAAAAAGGAAACAAAATTTTTTTAAGAACTTCAATTAGTTAAAACTAAAACAGAGCATATCAAAACCAACAGGATACAATGAAAGCAGTCCTAAAAGTGAATTTTATAGCCCCGAGTGCTTTCATTAAAAAATAAAATCTTGGGGCTGGGGATTTAGCTCAGTGGTAGAGCGCTTACCTAGGAAGCGCAAGGCCCTGGGTTCGGTCCCCAACTCCGAAAAAAAGAACCAAAATAAATAAATAAATAAATAAATAAAATCTCAAATAAGTAAAATCAAATGTACCTTGAGATGAAAAAGCCAAGAGATGATCAACAAAGACACAAGAATGAACCAAAATCAAGGACTGCCTCCCTAAACATTCAAGGAGGAACTAACTCAATCCCCAGCACCCATGTTAAAAACGTTGGAAGAAAGAAAGAAAGAAAGAAAGAAAGAAAGAAAGAAAGAAAGAAAGAAAGAAAGAGCGAGAGCGAGAGCGAGAGCGCGAGCGGGCCAGTCAGCCAGCCCGGCACTGGGGAGCGGCCGGAAAGAGGATCCAAGATTTACTGACCAGCAATCTAGCCAAATCTGTGAGCTCTAAGTTTACTAGAAGAGCCTGTCAGACAGACCGACGGCTTCATGCCTCCCTTTAACCTGAGCTGAGCTCATTCCTGTTGGTGACTCACCTCTCCTTCAGTCCCGGCCTGCTCCTTCCTCAGCATCTCCCTGGTGTCTCCTCACCTCTCACCATAGCCCACGACACTGTCTCTTCCTACCCATTTCCCATCTATTTCCTGCCTCAGCTTATAGGCTTTTTTTTTTTCATTGACAGGTGATGTGTATAAGAGATGCTTCAGCCAAACTAGGTGGCCAATGATCCCCAAAGATCCACCTGTCTCTCCCTCCCCCACACATTTGCAGACAAGCAGCACTGCAGCTGGCTCTCACCCTGTGCTAGGAAATGAACCTAACTGAGATCCTCATGCCTGCACTGCACTCTATCCCACTGGGCCATCTCTAATCAATTGTCTCAATGAGTATTTCTGGCTGACCTGAGCTCACTATACAGACTAGGCTGGCCTGCTTCTGCCTCCCTAGCACTATGACTAAAGGCACAAGCCACTACACCTGTATTCCTTAATCCATTCAAATAAGGCTTTGGTCACACAAAAGTTCCCTGAAAAGCAAAACCTGTGTATATTTAACTGATTCTTGTAGAGAGAATCTCTTATAAGCTTATGGGTGATGAGCTGAAGCAGGAAGTAGAGGAGACATCCACCAGGGAAGGAGAGAATTCTGGGAAAGAGTGAGAAGCCCAGGAAGCCCAGCTGGAAGGCTGAGGAGCCCAAGGTAAACCAGCAGGTAACTGAACTCAGAAGAGAAGAAAGGGAAGGAAATTCACTGGAGAAACTCTGAGGAGATGGACGAGAGAAGACAAGGAGAGGAAACCAGCCATGAAGCTGAACCCAGGTTAGAATGAAAGGGCTAAGCTAAGAGCAAGTCAGAGACAAGCCAAAGCTTATGGCAGCGTTATCACATAGTCTCGTCATTCCAGGAGCAGGGGCTGGGAGGGAAACTGGGTAACCACTTCATTTCTTAAGTTTAATTGTGTTTATTTCCGTATGTATGGGTATTTTGCCTGTGTGCATGCGTGTTGGAGGGAGGTTATGAACAGCACCACCTGCGGAGAATGAAACTGGGTCCTCTGGAAGAGCAGCAAGCATTCTGAACCATCGCTTACAGTCTTTTTTTCATTTAACGTAGACGTGCAGGCCCAGCTCTCCCTATATCACATGCTACATAGGCAGGCAGTTAATAGCTGCTGGGGGAGAGAAACATTTTTTCTTCAGTTGTGCGTATCTGTGAACCTATAAATGACGCTTCATCTATAGTCCTAGAATCAATTTTAAAACTCGCTGGGTCATCCGCCCCACACAAAACAAACAAGGCACAAGTAGAGGAGCCTAGTTGGTAAAGGAAGGCAGTCAGAGGCAGTGGGACAACGAGTACTGTAGAGTCAGTATCCTCAAAACCTACTGTAGACTATAGACAGGTATGAAGAACAGCATTCTGAGGAAGGTAGTATATGCTGACAAATACAGCCAGGGAAGTGTAGCCGCCCACAGTCCCAGCTTGTGATTTGATGCCAGCTCAACAACAGCATGACATCATCTAATGAATAAGAGTTATAGTCTCTATTTTTGGTTTTGTTCCATTTTTGTTTATCGAAAATCAAACATATACCTAGTTGTTGCAGGATATTTGATCACACTGTGAACCCAGACAGAGTGAACAGGAAAGACCTTTCTTGGTGTGGCTTAACTGTACCGACACCTTTAACCCAGGAGCATACTGTAAACAAGAGCTAACCAAAGTCAACCGCAAGCAACCAGGCGACAGGAAAGAGAAGGAGCGTCTTTTAGCTGATGGGTATTTAAGACAGTGTGGAGAAGGAGAAGGGCTTCTCTATCGGGGATGTTGGTGGAGTAGGAGACCAGCAGGTACTTCCTCTGCCTTTCTGAGCTAGTAGGTTTTCACTACAGCAGCTGGCTCTGCAGTCTCGGGATTCTGTTGGAAAAGCAACACTTAGCACTGTCTTTCTTACATTGCCAGTTCTGTTTCAAATCCAAGACAGTTAGTATTAAACGCAGTCCATGAGCAGCACCCTCACACGTTACTAAAAGCAAACATTCAAATCGAACTCCATGATGGAGAGGCAAAAGAGCTTCCTTTCACAACACGCGTTTATAAAGCTGCACTACTGTCAGCCAGTGGGGGAGGGGCACACCACGCCCCAGGACTCTGAAGGCAGGGAAAGGTGGATCTACACAGTGAACTCCAGGACAGCCACATCTACACAGAAAAGCTGATCTCAAGAAACTTAAATAAAACAAAAAGAATAGTATTACCAAAATTTACAAATGTCTGCTGGATAGAATGCACATGCCTATATTTTCAGAAGATGGGAGGTAGAAGATCAGAATTGACAGCTAGCTTGGTCTACAAGAGACCTTCTCTTTTTACAAAAAAAAAAAAAAAAGACAATAAATAAAATACCAAAGTATGCACAGGCTATGAATGCTACATGTCAATGAAATACATCATCTGATTACCATTCCCGAGGTTGGTCATGGGCTGTTTCCAGGACACATTCCTGTGTATGACACACACACACACACTCTCACAGATGCTCACATCTCTTACACATAATGCTTTAGTACCTGCACACGATCTACAGAGACCTGCCACACACTGACTCAGCATTGCCAGTTCCACCTGATACGATAAGGGCGTAAATGGTCACACAGGGCCATGTTTTCTCTCTAATATTTATCTGTAATTGCTGTTAGTAGCCCAGGCAGGCCTGGAACTACTGACCCTCCTAATTTACTCTCTGGGTACTGGAATTACCCAACTATATCACCATGCCAAGCCTAACTATTAGAATCCAAGCAAGTACAGCCAGGTAAAGTGTGATGCAGGCCTGTACAGCTACTGCAGAGGACGAGGCAGGACGACAATTCAAACACAAGGGTGCAAGACTCGCATGATGATCAATACCGGAAGAACCGCTTTGTCTGATGAGTGATGAACGGGGGCAGCTTACAGTTCAATTCCCCTTACTACAGGGAGAACAGCTCTTAAGTAAGTGTAAAGATGGAGGAAAGATCTGTCTGCAACACCGCCATCAGTTCAACTATGGTATCGCTTAACGTCATAAACAGACTTTAGAAGTCCGACACTAAGGCAAGCTAGTAAGTCTAATGATAAAACTTACAGGAGGTTTAACCCATGGATGTGTGTAATAAACCTCAATTACTAATAAAATATAGAAATGTGGGTTGGAAATGTAACTCAGTTGGCAGAATACTTGTCTTGCATGCCTGAGACCTTGGGCTCCACTACTAGCACCAGAGGGAGACAAACAATAGTAGATTTTAGGCTAGAACAAAAGTAGAACAAAAACTGTTCTACTTTTAATATATGCTAAAAATAAAATTATTGTTTTCAAATCTAAAATGTAGACCTAAACAAAGAATTAAATACAACACTTTAAATCTAGAATTCCACAACAATTTTACAAAGGTTTGGTAAAATAAGAATTGACATTCACTTGTGGGAGGTAAGTGGCCAGCACAGCGCTAAACTGTACTGCCAGTACATCACGGCAGAGCACACACTCAAACCACCGTCACCGCACAATGCTCACCTCTAAAACAAAACAATGCTCACGAAATACCACAACTAAAGACCAAATGCTAAGACTTCACACTGTAATTAATTAAGCTACAGAAACGCCAGTTCGTACTTTTACAAGGAATCACTTAACAGTAAAACCCTTAATATTTTAAACCAACTCCTGTCATTCTAATCATCCAAAATCCAAACAAGGAACCTGGCCCTGGTGTTACTTATCACAAAGCTGCTTCATAAGAGAAACAAGTGTAACTGTTGGCCTCCAGAGACCCCCCCAGTGCTCACACCAATATTACCTATATTAAGTATAAAACTGCACTTATTTTTGTCACAGTAAAAAACACTCTTGAAACTAAAGCGTTGAAGATTTAATATTATAAAGGTATAAACAAATAAACTGAAACCAAAATGTACTAAGATAACTATACATTAGCATTTTCCAAATCTTAAGCACTTTACAGATACAGTGACCTTATTCTCACATAATTAAATGCAATCTGCAGACATAGTTTCAAAACAAGCCCATATCAACTGTATAAAAACATTCGCCATTTAAGATGCCCTTTTACCTTATTTCCATTAAGATAATTCATTGAATTTATCCCTTTGCTGTGCCTCCAATATATTCTTATTCACAAATCAATATGAATAATTCTATGATATTCACTTTTAATTATTAAAAATTAATCACAGCCTTTAAAACAAGTAAAAATGTAAGCAGAGAACAGGTAAATCAGAAGATTAGTATTTAAGCAAGATTTAGTATTTTAATTAAAAGGCAAAACATTTGCAAACAATGATACATTTGGCCACTAAAAAAAATTAGCATCACTGAAAAATAAAAACCAGGCAAGAATATTTAGAGTTTAAAGTTGTTCTATTACACAGGAGGAAAGCTGATGAGAAAACCATTACACGTGAAATAATCCGTTAGTGATATACAGCAGCAAACTGCCATTGCTCAGGTCAGCACAAGGCTCTGTAAGATGACAGGTTACACATGCAAGAAATCACTGTCATGCTGGCAATCAACTTGTATGTAAACCTTTAATTCCAATGGTCAAAACCATATTTACAAATATGGCATTATTTTCTACCTAATCTTTGATTTAATATTCTATTAAGCCAAATTTTTCTGAATTTCAATGTTCACATTTAGCTGTAAAAAAAAAAACAAACAATTTTACCTAAAAAGATTTTTAATGTTTATTAAGTGATGTGCTACATAATTAGCAACAACAAATCCACTTACTTTTTTCTCTTTCTCATGATGTTTATCCTGAGAGTGAGAGGAAGAATCACTTAAACTTTGATCATATGACCTATTAGATCCCCGTTTGCTCTTTTTCTAAAAAAGAAAATATATACATATGTGTATATGTATATAAAAAATCCACTTTATTAGACTTAAACTACTTTCACTATAAAATGTTTTTAAATGTCTAAAGATTCTTCTAAAAAAAAATCAGTATTTCAATTTACATAAGAGTTTAATACAATCCACTGCATTACAAAGAAAAAATAATCCTAAATTTAACACCAATGCCATATTTTTGCATATTAATTAAGATGTGTGAAAACAAGCCAGGCACAGTAGCATCCATGTTTAATCCCAGCACTAGGGAAGCAGAGGCAGGAAGACTTCTGAATTCAAGGTTAGCATGGACTACAGAGAGAGAACACATCCAAGGCTACATAGACACTCTGTCCCCCTCCAAAGTATCAGAACATCCCTGCTTTTAAATAAACTACTACATTCTCAAAATTCACTTAAAAAAAAAAGAGGAAGGAAGGAAGGGAGGGAGGGAGGGAGGGAGGGAGGGAGGGAGGGAGGGAGGGAGGGAGGGAGGGAGGGAGGGAGGGAGAGCTTTAACCAAAGACACCATGTTAAACAAGACTGCCTCTGGGGCCAGGGCACACACCCAACACCTGGGACCCAGGAGAAAAACAGAGGGCAAGCCTGCGAGAACAGGAAGTCGACATTTACAGTTACCTTATGCCGGTAGTAACGCAAGAAACACTTTAATACTGAGAACAAGAGTTCTCTACATACTCACCTCTACACGTCACTTAACAAATTTAGACAAATGTCAGTGTTAGCCATGCATTTTTAAAAGTATTTCTTTTAATATCTAGGACTGCATGGTGCAGTCTGAAGGTAAGACTTGTTTGAAATGCTTACAATTGGCACCATAACTAACTGGTTTTAAACTGGTTTGTGAAGTAACTGTAAAACAAGTTCAAGTTTAAGTTACATTTACTAACCAGACTGACATTTTTTTACAACTAGCAAATAGGATCACATCAATAATCAGTGATGAGAAAAACCTAGTGGTACAAATGTCAGAATTATTCTGTCTGTTTACAGTCTCAGGCAGCCAGGCCAGCCTTCAACAATACACACCAGGACCAAGACTCTCACTCACTTCCTGAACCACTCACTGTCCTCCCTCCTCCAAAGGGTGGGTGGGTAGGTGGGGTCACAAACATGCCACCAGACCCAGCTTCAAACGTTCCAGTTTTATACTATCTAAACTTCTTGTAAACAGTCCATTTCCATCAGCCATAAGACAGATGAGTCGTGAGCAAACACTGAAAAAGATATGCACTTCTGGGTACAGTCATGCATCATTTCATGAGAAATACCACAACAATGTGCTGTGTGAGAACCACTAGGCATATGAATCCACACAGTGAAGAACTGAGTAACAGATCCTTGGAGCATTAAAAAACATGTATTTTTCAAAGGAAAATGGACATAGGTACTTAGAATCCAAAGTCTCTAACTGTGTGCACTTGCGGCTCTTTGCGAGATCTAAGTTCAGGGACGTTCAGTACCCAACACCCACAGGGGCTCACAACCCTCCATCCAGGGAAGCTGGCACTCTCTTCTGTATGACCTCACAGCACACATGTGGTGCACACACACAGGTGGGCAAAACACTAATACACACAAAATTTCAAAAAGTTTAGAAACAAAAGGAGGCAAAGGCTTCAAAAAGTTTTAAACATCCAAGTCTGACTCTTTTATAATCATGAAATCTGACTAAATCTTAAAATCTTCAAACATGGGTCTCAATACCTTTTGTCAAAGTCTCTAGCCAAGCTACAAAACAGCCTTATTTCTACTTCACTATATCCTCATAAATAAAAAAGAAAAGTTAAGCCTATAATGAATAAAATGGGTAAAACAGGAGGATGAGGAGAGTGGTGAATTTCAGACATTACAAAGTCAAAGCAACTCAACAATCAAACACTTCTCAAAAAACCAATGCTCTCCTCATAAATGCTTTTGCTATCGATTACTAGTAAATACTAATGTATAATGTTACAGGAAAGCAGAACATTTTTTAAATGACCAGTTCTTTCCATTGTCAATAAAGAACAGGCTAGGGCTGGAGAGATGGCTCAGCGGTTAAGAGCACTGACTGCTCTTCCAGAGGTCCTGAGTTCAATTCCCAGCAACCACATGGTGGCTCACAACCATCTGTAATGAGAGCTGATGCCCTCTTCTGGTGTGTCTGAAGACAGCTACTGTGTACTCATGCACAATAAATAAATACAGACAGACAGACAGACATCTTTAAAAAAAGGAAAGAACAAGCTAAATGTCTTTTCCCCCCACCACAGGGTTATTAATTCCTCTGTGTAGCACTGGCTGACCTGGACCTCTCTCTGAACCACACTGGCCTTAAACTCACACAGGTCCGCCTGCCTTTACCTCCTAAGCACTGGGGTTAGAAACGTTCACCGCCACCACCACCCAGCAAGCTAAATGAAGTCAATCTTCAGGAAAGTCAAGGACACCTGTGAGTATGCTGTGACTCGTTTATGCCCTTTTTGTGACGGTGTCACCTCTTACCAGCTTACTAAAGTGGTATTTACAGTAGCCACAGTACTGGACGTTGTCCGCGCCATTCCCTTCTTCTTCACAAAGCAGCCCGGCAAACTGAGCACTGCAAAATCAACGCCAAGGTGGTCAGCACAACTCACGCCATGACATAGTTAAGCATAGAAAATTAACTTTTTGACACCTGTAAGACCACGTAAAGGAAAATGAGGTAAGAAGGGGGCTACAGGTCTAGCTCTGTTGGAAGCAACCTGCTTACTTCATTAGTATGTGCGAGGGCTACTCATGCCCCTGCTCCCTCCCTAACACAAGGAAGGAAACAGAGAAGCTCTACTGGAGTTGTAGTCAAGGATAGCTCACCTCCACTTGCAATGAATTTACCATTCTTTAAAATTATGGTTATATTTATAAGTTTTCATCTCTATCACGAATAAACATGTATCAAGTTTTATGTCGCTAAGTAGCAATTGTGTGGCTTTAGAAGCTGCACATAAGGAACAGCACCCGCCTGCAGTTCAGTGCTCAGGTGCGCTGAGCCCAGGAGTTTGAAACAGGCTGGGTAACAATGAGAGCCCATGAAAACAGAACGGTGTTTTATTAAGATAATTATAATTTTAAAAATATTAGAAAAAGGAAATAGTGATATAAACCCAGCAAGAGGGGCACAGCTAAATCCCTTTTCTCTTCACGATTATTAATTTCACTTTTCACATCAATATTGGTGCAAGTAAAGATCATGCCTCACTGAAGGTGTGCAACAGCACCACGGCAGGGAGTACAGATGCACACGGTGCTCTCCTTCTGGGGGAGGGGGGGGTGTCTAGGGTTCTCGAAGGCTACACGAGCACGTTCCTAAGCTACACTGCTACCCCCTTTCATTTGCTACTGTCTTTACTCATGCATTCAGTGTGTTTTTGAGGGGTACACCCCTGACCTGCATTTGTCATGTCAGAGAACAACTTGGTAGAGGTGGCTTTCTTTCCACGATGTGGGGTCCAGAGATTAAACTCTGGTCATTGAGCTTGGTACACAAGGACCTTTCCTTGTTGAGTCACCTCACCAGCTTTAAAAGCACACGCTCATGAGCTTGTCCAAAGTGGCTCTGAACATTCTACAGCCCACGCAGCCTTGTGACTTGGCGATCTCCCTGCCTCACTCCCCAGTAGCAGGTTGTTACAGGATTCTGCCACCAGGCGTTCTCATTGCTCCAGCATCACAGCACCGTAAGCAAGAGCGTATGCTTTTTTGGTCAAAACAATCAAGAGGGCTGGGATGTGGCTGGGTCAGCGCTTTAACGATTTCCACAAGGTACTCGGTTGATCCTCAGCACTGAACAGAAAACCTATTCCAAAAAATGCTCTGCAGCACTACACAGGTGGGTAGATGTTCAATGTCATATTCTGGAACGTGCTTGCCAGTGTTACTGTGGTGGAAACATACCATGTTACATGGAAGGCCTGTCGACATCCATGTTTATTGCATGTCATGCAGGCGCCAGTGGCCGCTTTGCTCTCTCGTCCTTGCTCATCACATATGTAGCAAGTCTTGGGAGAAAGAGACGAGGACAAAGTGAGACGAAAGTCACACACTCCTAATTACGAGTCTGCAGTTTACAGAGTCTTCAGAAGCTGACACCAAATTTGTTATGTAATGTTAAGATGGTGAGTTCTCATGAGACTTTCACTGGACTCCCAAACCCTGCCAGACAAGAGCCCTCTTCACTGGCACTGTGGTAGGCTATGTCCTGTATCCTATAGGCAAAGCAAAACTTGTGAGTGAACTTAAGGTTACTTCAACTCTCCACATTAAAAATTAAGGCCCCGTTCTTTAGACTGCAGCAATCGTAACTGCCATTTTGTTCATTTCCATGTAAAACTAGGCTTCCAGCTCAAAATCATGGGTGGCCATGTGATACAAACTTAATTACAGAAAGACTATTTTATATAGGTGAGTAAAATAAAGGGCCAACTAGAAGTTCATTTACACAAAGACCAATGTCCAACTACTGCAATGCCCAGAACAGGGTTTTAGGAACCAGAGTCCAAGAGTAATGACCATACCCACAATCCCGGCACTCCAGAGACTAGAGGTTGAAAGAGCCACATCGTCATTGCCAGTCTAGATGACATAGCAAGTTCCAGGCTAACCTGAGTTAGACAGTAAGACCCTGTCTCAAAGTAATAAACAGGTGATCGGTTCTTCTGGAAAGGACACATTTATAGTAACTTACAGTAACAATGTAACCTAGAATAGTAACACTGAGTCCTGCACATACCATCCCAGTCTAGGAGGCTGGGACAGAAGACCCCTGGGGCTGGCTCACCAGGCAGCTTGCCTGCCTAGCCTACTCAGCAAGCTTCAGGTTAGTAAGAGACCTGTCTAAAGTAACAAGATGGATGGCACCTGAGAAACAACACCAGAGGTTGGCAATTGGCCTCTATACATATGTACAAGTAACTACTTAAAAGGCATAATCACGACTGCCTAACAGTACAGGCATTTAAAAAGTAAACCAGGAAGAGGATGAAGGGATGGGTCAGCAGTTAAGAACACCGGCTGCTCTTCCAGAGGGCCCAGGATCAATTCCCAGAACCCACAGGTTGACTCAAAACTATTCATTAATTCCAGTGTCAGGAGATCCAAAACCCTCTTCCGGCCTCAGTAGACACAAAGCACACAAATGATACACATTTATACAGCCTTATAAATAAAATAACTTTTAAAAAAATTACAGAAACAGACCAGTTGTGGTAGTCTACACCTAAAGATGACAAGTTCAAGCCCAGCCAGAACTACTTTAGACCTTGCCTCACAAAACAACAAAGCTGGGCATGATGAAACACAGATGAAGGTAGAAGGGAAAATCGAGAGTTCAAGGCCATTCTTCAGTCTACACCCATACCACCCCATACCACCCTAAAACATCCCAATCCCATCAGGGTCATCTTCAGTTACAACCAATCTGAGCTCAAACAATAACAAAAAGCCTGTCTCAAATTTTTTAAGGAGAGAGAGAGAAATTGGGAAGGCAGAGGGCTCAGTGGTAAAGAGAGAGCCCAGGTTCCATTCCCACCACCCACATAGCAGCTCACAGCCTTCTATGACTCCAGTTCCAAGTAATCCAATGCCCCCTTCTGGCTTCCAGAGGAACTGCATGTACTAGTGCACTTAACCTGAAGACAAAACACCAACACACCAAAATAAATAAATCTTTTGGGTTTTGTTTGCCTGTTTGCTTACTTATGAGACAGGCTTTCTTTGTGTAGCCTTGGCTGCCCTGGAACTAATTCTGTAGACCAAGATGTCCTCAAACAGAGAAATCTGCTTGCCTCTGCCTCCTGAGTGCCCTGGTGTTAAAGGCATGTGCACCAGCACCAATTATCTTAAATAAATGTTTTTAAAAAACCAAAACTAGGGTTTAAAGTTGCCAAAGATTGTTTATATATTAGCATATTTGCATAGAGTGAGCAATAATGACATAGCAATCACATCTCCTCCCACACTGCTTTCTACAGCACTTCACAGAAGACTGGAACAAGGGAGACAAACAAGAATCTCTGCTGGAAATGCAGGCACCATTGAAGGAAGGCACCGAACCACACAGTTCAATCAGACACTACTTTTAAATGCTCTAGGCCCTCTGGGGACAGGCAGTAAACTACACCGCCAAGGACACAAATAACAGGCATCTCCGTTAAGAGGGTTTTTGTTTTTTTTTTAAAAAGGGTGGAGGTGGGGGCGTGGTGCTACCTACCTATAATCACACTGAGGAGCCGGGGCTCTCTAGGACGGCTTAAGCTTCACAGACCAGGGAGTAGGCAGTGGCAGCAGATGAGACAGATGGGGAAGAAAAAATACCCCTAGGGAAGGACCCCGCTCCCAAAAGGCAGCAAGAAAAAGAAAAAGTCCTGAGCCTAAGATATAACAATAAAGGTCTCCAAAAAAAAAAAAAAAAAAAAAAAAGTCTCCTAATGGCAGAAATAACATGAAGCTCTCTCCTTCTCTGGCCTTTGCATACAAACTATGCAAAGAAACTACAGGGAAGTCTTCAGACTCAAATAACAACTAAGTATAGATGGAAAAAATACAGAAAATCACAGTGGCTGCTCACTTCCCTAAAAGAGACAGAGTATAAGGCTGAGCATGGTAATGCAAGCCTTGGATCCCAGCACTTAGGAGGCAGAGGCAGGAGGATTCTATGAGTTTAAGGCTAGCTTGGTCTAAAACATAAAACTTTATCTGAAAACAAAACAAAACCCTATTTAAAAAAAAAAAAAACCTGTGATACTGAATACATGACTAACAGTGTGTGGACTTTTGCTGAAGACAGTTTTCTCCTGAAAAGAGGCAGGCAGACAGATAAATCTCTGTGAGTTTGAGGGCCAGCCTGGTCTGCATATTGAGTTCCAGGACAGCTGGCCCTACATCTGAGAGACCCAAAAAGATACAATACAGTCCTCAACCCAACACAATGAATCCTTAGAAAAGACACAACCCTGCTAGACAATGAGGTAATCAGAGCCTTGTTTCATTTTTAACTAAACATACTCTGTGTGTGTGTGTGTGTGTGTGTGTGTGTGTGTGTGTGTGTGTGTGTGTGTGTGTGTGTGTGTCTTCTGCTATGCTCTCACTCTGATTTCTGAGATAAAAGTTTCTCACCTGGAGCTCACCAATTTGGCTGGCCTAACTGGCCAGCAAGCCCCAGATGTCAGGGTTGGTCTGGTGCTACTATGAGCTCATGCTAACCACTGGCCCCCAAGATCTGGTTGTCCTCCGTAAGAGGAGATACCCACATACAGCAAATGAGGAAATTAACTCAATCCCAAGGTGAGTGATCATTCAAGGCTGGCGCTGGGACTGCCAAGGAGACAGAGGTAGGCAGGTCTGTAGTTAACTGGCTGTGGGTTGCCTAGAGACAAGGAGAAAAGAAAAGCCGCAGAGAGGAAAGGCTCCCTGAGAAGGGATGTGCAATGAGCACATGGGCAGGAGAAGCGTCTAACAAGGGGCACGCACGCACGCACAGGGATGACGTGCCATCGCACCGGTGCTGTATGAGCTTTCTGGGGAGTCAAACTTGGGCTCTCACACTTCCTTTAGAACACTGACTGACTTCCTTCCTTCTTCCAATTTATCTACTTTGGGATGAGAATCTCCATACTATACCTTTTGCTTTCTGTTTTACAGATTCAAAAATTGAGGAAAACATTGCCTATCCAGATCTAACTTCCATGATTTACAAAAAAAAGATTTAGGACTTTCTGAATTATTATACTGAGCAAAGGCGTGGAGCTTAAGATCTGGGAATGCTGAGATAAAATGAATGTATTTTGCTTATAGAAAGAACATGTAATTTGAGAAAGGCCAAAAAGCACACGGCTGTAGACAGAACTTTGTGTATGTAGTTACACTGACTGTTTTTATGTCAACTTGCCGCAGGCTAGAGTCATGTGAAAGGAGGGACCCTCATTGAGAAAAATGTCTTCATAAGATCTGGCAGAATATTCTTAATTAGTGATTGATACAGAAGAGCCCAGCCCACTGTGGGTGGGGCCACCCCAGAGTTGATGAGAGAGAAGGCTGAGCTCCTTCCTCCATGGCCTCTGCATCAGCTCCTGCCTCCAGGTTCCTGCCCTGACTTCCTTTAGTGGTGGACTATGATACAGACATGTTAGCCAAACTGTTTTCTCACCAACTTGCTTTTGTCGTGGTATTTCACTATAGCAACAGTAGTCTAAGACAGTGTGGAAAGTCCTAACCTGCAATAGCTCCAGATATTTTAAAAGGAATATAAATGTGATCACCTATTTACAAGTTACACTATGTTATGTGTTGAGTAAACTAACATTTTAGGGACTTTTACACTTATTTTGTAGGTGGCACAAGCCACAAAGCACACACACAGAGATCAGAAACAACTTGCAGAAATCAGTTCTCTCCTTATATCAAATGGGTCCTGGGGTTCAAATTCAAGTTGGCAGGCTTGGTACCTTTACCCACAGAGCCTATTTAAAACAAGACAAAACAATGTTTTAACAGCTGTAATTCCTAATTTTATAATGTTGCCAGTGATCCTTTCTGAAAAAAAAATAACATTGCAGACAACACAATGGATTAGGGCAGGACCACCACCACCACCACCACCACCACCACCACCACCACCACCACCACCACCCCTCACCCCCGCAATCAGTAAATGGTAATAAAATGTCTATATGAAGACAAAAGATACAATTTGAGCACAGATGCAAACTGGGTAATAAATTTACAGCACACTCTAGCATTGCTGGGACATGTTAATTCCAGTATTCAAAGGACTGGGCAGAAGGATCATGAGTTTGAGGTCAGCCTAAGCTACGTAAATTACAGGCTACACTTTGGATACATGGTAAGACTGTGAGACACACACAAACACAAACACACACACACACACACACACACATGAAGAAAATCCTAGTTTTAAAGAAGTGAAAGAAGTTAGGAAGTTCCAGCAATTCGACAGGATCAAAATCAAATTTTAAAGGAAATATAACATACTCTATTGTGTAACATAACATGCGCTCCTAGAGCAAACACCACTACCGTAAGCTGTTGCGTCTCAAACACGTTTTCTTGTTTCCTCATTGCTATGGAGCTGGATCTACAAGGTTCTTTACACATTCCTGTTGTACTCTCCCTACAGCTTGTAACGAGGAGCAGGTAAATGCTTTAAAATTTAAAATTAAATTTGATACATGATGGGGGGGTGGGGTAAACTCTCTTAAAAACTTTACAGGTAGAGAATTATCAAAAGTGGCTGCAGCCTGATCACAACTAGAACCGCTGCCAGCCTCAAGTGGTGGCACACACCTTTATCCCAGACTTGGGCAGAGGAAGCAAACAGATCTTTAGTTGGGGAGGAAAACACAAAAACAAAACCCTGAGAGAGTAACAGTCATGACCCAGGATGACCAGCACCTCACCAAACACGCCGGGCTCACACAGGACAAGACAGGAGCTATGTGAGAGCTCCTCCACGGTGTGGGTGCTCGCCACCCAGCTACTCGGAAACTCCGAAGACAGGAGGGCACTCAAGTTCCTCCAGAAGAAGGTGAAGACCTGCATCCATCCATCTATCCATCATCCATCCATCATCCATCCATCATCCATCCATCCATCATCCATCCATGCATCATCCATCCATCCATCATCCATCCATCCATCATCCATCCATCATCTGTCCATCATCCATCCATCATCTGTCCATCCATCATCCATCATCCATCCATCATCCATCCATCATCCATCCATCCATCCATCATCCATCACCCATCCATCTATCATCCATCATCCATCTATCATCCATCATCCATCCATCATCCATCCATTCATCATCCATCTAACCATCATCCATCATCCATCCAAGAGGCAGCTAGAAGAACTGAGCAATACAATGCCAGCCTTGAGGACAGCTGTACCCACTGACTATCTATTCCCTCTCTCAAAAATACTTTGTATCACCAAAAATAAATAAGCTCTTTGAAGGTTATAAACTAGTAGGTTTCTGCACAACTTTTCAAGTTTCCTTAATTATTCCTCCCTATACCTTTCTTTGTCCTGCCCCCGTCCCCGTCCCCATTTAAGTCCACATTCTCCTAGTACTCATTACCCTTCACAGTATCTCCTTCCACTGTTGCTCCAGGAAGTCCAGAAATCCCCAAAGCAGTACAAGCAGTTGGAAAAGTCACTTTATTCGCCAGATGCGATTGCTGTCTTGGAGGCTTATTACTGAGCAAGCTCACCCTTTCCAGCTCTCTCTGAACTCAGGCTGGCTGGTTCAACTCAGCTCTTCTGGCTCAACCTCCTCTCCAACATAATTTGGTTCACAGGACATGGAAAAAACATTGAAAGCTTACTCCCGACTGACTGGTTTTCACAGTTTCAAAAGGTGCCATGTAGACTTCTAGGGGAGAAAAGCCATCCACAGTTCTAGCTAGCTGTGAACCCCGTGAGCTATAACAATCAGACTGGCAAGCCAGACCAGTGCCATAGTGTTATCAATAGTCAGTAGTATGGGAGCAAACAACTGCTGTCGGACTGAATTTAAGGTCTGCTCCAGTACGAGGAAACTTATGCCCAGTATGGCAAATCTGGACAAGAATCAGAAAAAATGTATAGGCCCTAGCCCATCCCCACTTTATTTCTGTAAACTGAAATAGTATCAAACTGCCTTCTAAACAGCTGTATCCAGAGATTGGACTGGCTCTGAGGCTCCATCAGAGACACTTCCTTCTGCAGTAGATAGTTGTTAGCTCAGACAATTTGACAAAGAGCAAGAGTGTCTGTGGAAAACTCAGCCCAAATGGGACATGTACAACACACCCCATCTCCGAGGCTCAGGGGGCAGGACACAACAGGGGCGGTAAGATGTAAGATTCACAAGTCTGGGAGCTCTGCTGCTAAGCAGTGCCTTCCAGGCTCCAAGGGCTGCTGCACTCACAGACTCCCAGCAGCTGTGAGCCTACCTAAGGCCTGAATAGGACCAAACTCGTCACCATTCCACCAGAAATCAACAAGGGGCTGAGCAGCTATGGGCAGTTGATGGCTAATAAGGGAGGTAGGGTCTTCTTCAGGAATGTGGTTCTGGGTAGCCTGACCGTGCTCCAGGAGATGGCTTCACAGCCATTTGCATCTGAGTAGCATTAATTTTAAACCTGAGTTCTTTTTTAAAAAAGATGACACGAAGCTAGGAATGAGATGTGGGGGGGCAGGGGGCGGGCGCGGGAGGTGTATTGGGAGCTAGAGAAAGAATGAGAGTGGATTGATTATACACAGCTAAAATGCACTGACTATATATGAAATTCTAAAATTAAAGATACATAACAAATAAAACAAGACAGTGATGGCACATGCCTTTAGTCCTAGTACTTGGGGGGCAGAGGCAGGCAGATCTGTGTTTGAGGCTAGCCTGGGCTATACAAAGAAACTGTCTCCAAAGAAAAACAACTTACTAACCAACTCAGAGAAAGAAAGAACGCATATTTTGCCACATTGTAAAATTAACTTAGATGAGATTAAAATTTAAAACTAGGTAATTCATTCTTCCTTCCACCCCTTCTCCCTTCCTCTTCAAATAATGAGGGACCAAGCAAGGAAAGTCTCCACACTAGGGAGTCAGGGCCAGTGTAATACAAGTGTTACAATGTGCCTAGCTTGCTGCCTGATGTCAGCACAAATGAAGATCAACCACACCACAGAGGGGAATGAGTGAGGCTGAGTGAAGCCACGCAGGACAAGAAGCAAGTGGAGGCCCAGTGAAGTTACAATGAAACAAGCATGGAGATCTCACAGAGAGAAGACGATTCACAACTGACAAGTCGCTACACTGATGAGTTCTCACTGTATAGAACACACCAATACATTTATGTGTACAGAAATATATCTATCTAAACATTCCATCATATTTAAATCACTAGTAATTTTTAACATATGTAAATAATATAAATTTAATATGTAAATTTGAACGGCAGTGTTAAGTAGACATCTATTTTCTAACTATACCAACTGAGAAAACCTGAGACCAATAATGCCCTGAGAACATTTAGTGTATACAATATTTTCTAAATATCATTGTTGTAGAAAAGAAAGTCTAGCTCCTTGGAGAAAATCATTCTATTCCTAGACCCCCAATGAGTTACAAATACATTCTGTGTGAAAAGTAAAGAATGCCTGGAGAGTGATAGAAACGGGAGACCAAACAGGAAGACTAACAAGGCACCAGCAGCCACACAGCAACATAGTATGGACATCAAGAGAAATGACGGTGGTAAAGTATGAACTATAAAAATGTAAGAGACAAAGGGACTGCGGCTCCATGCCAGAGTGCTTGCTTAGCATTGTAGGAACTGGACTTTCTTCCCCAGAGTCAAAACAAGGCATGGCGGTTGACACCTACAATCCGACACTTGGAAAAGATGAGGAAGGATCAGAAGTTCAAGGTCGTGGGGCAGAAGATCATGGTTCACAGTCACGCTACACGCTGCTCTTACAGGCGGCCCAGGATCAGTTCCTAGCACCCACCTCAGCAGCTCACAACCACCTCTAACTGCAGCTCCAAAAAAAGCCAAGACACTGTTCTGGACTCCATGAGAACAAAACATACATGGTGCCCAAACAAGCAGGCATATACACATAAACAAGAGTAAATAAACCAGAATATATCTTTTCCAATGAATTCCGAGTTCATCATTAGCTAGCTGGCATACAAAACTAGCCTGGGTACATGTGACTCTGTTTATGAAAACAAAATAGGATAGCATAACGTTAAGTCCACCCTATAATTGGGCTTTTTATTACAATAGACTGCAAACTGGAAAATATAAAAGAAATTTTACCGCGAGGCCCTGGGTTCGGTCCCCAGCTCCGAAAAAAAAGAAAAAAAAAAAAAGAAATTTTAAAATTAGCCATGGATCCCAGCAACAAATTAAGGTTATGGGTGTCAGGATGAGTAAAGAGCGGCCAGAGCGCCAAGTGCTCACACACATTACTGCCCCACACGTGGTACTGGATACAAGGCAATAAAACCATCCTAGTAGAGGAGAAACTTGACAGACATCACTTTAAGGATGAAAGTAAGATTGTAAGGAATCAGAAAAATTGTAATCAAAAAAAAAAAAAAGAAAGAAAGAAAGAAAGAAAGAAAGAAAGAAAGAAAGAAAGAGAGACATTGTAATCAGTGTACCACCTGACAAGACTCAATGAGAGAAACAGAATTACTTTTGTGACATTCCTTACAAAATGTCATCCACTAAACTGGAGCAAACATCAAATACAAATAGATTACAATAATACAAATACAAAAAAATTAAAAATTACAATTAAGTATAACTCAAAGTGACGAAGTAAAGGAAAGATTGAGTTGCTATCTGAGACAAACAGACAAGATGAAACTTGTAATATTTTTCATGCTTTAACACATTTCTGGGAGAAATGAAGAAACCTCAGAGGCTGCAGGCTGTGGCAGTAGCGCACCCTCGCTTGCTGACTCTCAGAGTCATCTACAGAGAACCTCTGTGCTACGATACTAAGGCTCACTGAGGACCTAGCGTACACTAGGAGACTGCCCCAGAGCTGTTGATTCTAGGTCTTCTCATAGAGATAGACAATATGGCTTCAGAGGAAGAACTCTGTACTTCTCCCAGAGCCTGAAAATAAACTTGATGTTATTTCAGAATTAATAAAAACAAAAACTGATTTTTAAATGAATTTTAAAGGTACTACACAACATCAAGGTTTAACAGTGCATACTGTTAAACAGTGCATAGTGCATACTATGTAACCTTAAGGACCTGAGTTCAGATCCTAGCACCCATATAACAAGTAGGCATGGTCCTCCATGACCTTTAACCCCAGCACTGTGTACAGTGGGAAGAGAAAGGAAGATTGCCGGGGCTTGCTAAGGTATCAGCCTAGCCAAAAAAGAAAAAGAAAAACAAGCAAACAAAAACCCTCAAGCTTCCTGTTTCAAAGAACAATGTAGAAATCAATGTTACAATAAAAACAAAGTCAATTGGGGTTGGGGATTTGGCTCAGTGGTAGAGCGCTTGCCTAGGAAGCACAAGGTCCTGGGTTCGGTCCCCAGCCCCGAAGGGGGAAAAAAAAAAAAAAAAAACAAAGTCAATTAACCTAAAAAAAAAAAAAAAAAAACTGAGAAAAGAACTTACAAACAATAGCAGTAGATAGAACTGGAAAGATAGTTCAGTGGTTAAGATGACCTAGGTTCAATTCCCAGCACCCACGTGGCAGCTCTCAACTGTCTGTAACTTTAAGATTTGACACTCTCACCCAGACATACACGCAGGCCAAACCCCAATGCACTTAAAAACAAAAACAAAAACAAAAACACAGCACTCTAAATGATAATACAATCACGCTTATTGTGATAATTACTTAAGAACTGCTCACACTGTAAAGAAAAACAACACACAACAATCAAACTTCCAAAACATGCATACGTTTTTATATGCATCCTAACAGAATGAAACTAGATAACACATGAGCCCCTTCCACGAGAGGCTGTTCCACAGGCAACTTAGCCTAGCAATGCTCTATAATACACTAAGGACCTAGCAATATTCTAAGAAACACTGAGGATCCAGGAAAATCATGGTAGAAATATCATTTACGGACATAAGTTTCAAAAGCAGAGAAAATAATAAGTAATATGGTCTAAATGTTCTATAAGCATGTATGTGAGATATTAAAAAATACACAAAAGTCAAAAGATTTATATAGGAAGACTTCTCCAAATTTTCAAATGTTTTAAATAAATTATTACAATAATCAAAAGATTATTTTTAACATATCTGAAATCTCAAAATTATAGTAACATTCTTCCACAGAAGCGACACGTACTTCTGCTCTCACGGTAACAGTGCCTGGAGACACTGGTAACAGGAAAGCCTTGACAACCCAGTAGCAGCAACAAGCAACAGCGTCATCAAGCAAACGGTTAAGTTTCTATTTTAACACAGGGTGATGGATGGATGGATGGATGGATGGATGGATGGATGGATGGATGGATGGATGATAGATAGACAGTGAGCATAAGTATGTTATCTAGGTAGGCCCTGAACTCCTGCACTCAACTCATCCTCCTGCCTTGGGACTACTGACAGGAAATAATGACTAATTCAATTCTAATAAAATCTTGGCATTTTATAGGGCAAGAGGTCAGTAAATCTTCAAAGACAAGTGTGTATCGATTGAGTGATTAAAAGGTTCTCAAAACTTCAATGTACACCTAGATTCAAACAAAGAGGCAGGTTTGTTCATGGTGCTTTACATGGTCATGAGCACATTTTAATACCTTAGCTCAAGATGGTAACTAAGTTAGAGAAACGTCTTTACGTTTTTTAGAAATAAAACAAAAACAAAAAATAAAAAACCCCACCTCCTTTCTACCTCCTAGTTTCAGAACCAAAAATGCAAGCATAAGAGGACATCCACTGTACCTTATTATAACGATCATGTGGGACAGACTGTAAAACGATTGGCTCCATTGTAGAAACATTGGCAAATTGTACCTCTGGGATATAGAGGGCACAAACCACATGAGCCCAACCTAAAATAGATAAATAAATACACAATGTCATTCTTCAAGTTTATCAAAACTAAAGTTACCACCTGTCTTAGGACCTCCTAAGATGACTAGTTAAGCAAATCTATAACAAAGCGGCAGACCAAATCTGGCTCCCGTGTTACTCATGTAATACTCGTCATCCACACACCACTGGTGCAAAGGCTTCCTGATCACAGCTGCACCCACTGTGCACTCAACACAAGCAGACAGAGCACGCAGGACTAAGTTCACACTAACACTACTTCTGAAACCCACGTTAGTCTGAAGAAAGCAGGAGAATAGTTCCCAGCATTCTAAACACTCCGAGACTGAACCAAAAGAGGTTCTCCATTTCCAGGTCAACCAACGCTATGTAATGAATTGAACAGACTGCACTACAAAGTTACACCTGTTTTAAAGAGCCAAAACTAAATAAATACATAACCAGTGTGGAGGAAATATATCTATTTATATAAATTCAGCAGGCAGCAGTGGCCTTGGTTACTGTGTGAAGCTCTGGGTTCCATTCTCAGCTCTGCAATAATTTATAGCTTAAAACTTGACGTCTCAAAAGGCTGGAGAAGCAGTGCAACAGAGTACTTGCCTAGGAGACACAAGAGTAGGGTAGGATCTAGTCTCACCATCAACAACAGAAAGGAGAAAAATGATTTCAGGATGTTTAATCTTACTAATCTTAAATGGGACAGTATTAGTTCTTTATATTGTCAATATTTTGAATGTTCATATAATGGTTGCCATTTTCCTATTTTAAATCTTCATCTGAGCCATTACCAGTTAATGTTAAAGTTTCTCTTAATTATAAAAAGTGTAACTAAGGGCTGGAGAGATGGCTCAGTGGTTAAGAGCACTGACTGCTCTTCCAGAGGTCTTGAGTTCAATTCTCAGCAACCACGTGGTGTCTCACAACCATCTGTAATGAGACCTGATGCCCTCTTCTGGTGTGTCTGAGGTCAGCTACAGTGTACTCATATAGATAGATAGATAGATAGATAGATAGATAGATAGATAGATAGATAGATAGATAGATAGATCGATCTTAAACAACAAGAACAAAAAAGTGTGGCGGCTGACAGGGTCTCACAGCACTGAAGAGTTGCTGGTGAACTAGAAAAAGATGCAATCCAAGGAAGATGGGTACAGCATGGCGAAAGGCAAGTAGAACCATTGACTAGAAGCTGGGACTAAGAACTAATATGCCGTGGACCTCAGAAAGCACGCGTAGGCTTTAATCATCTTAAACTCGATGAACAAACCAATCCTAAACAAGAAGCATCCTCTGCATTGAATACATCTTATACATCATCTCTGAAGGAAAGTAAGTTTGCACGACTTAGTCACAAATAATGTCTATAATGTGTTAATCAGAATTTCCAGAATAAGAAGTACTAAATACAAAACACAAATGAAATCCCACAAAATTAAGAAAATGAGAACAAACCTACAATTGAGCTATCACAAAGAAAGTGTGTTTATTATAATCAAGTCTGTGCAAAGGTGTTGCAAATCACCATAAACAAATAACAAAGGGTACTTTCAAACACCAAAGGAAGCATCATATCCCTCAAAAAGGAAACGCTATTACAAAATGAAGCTTGAAATGGGGATCGGGGAGGGAGAGGTATGTATAGCTACTTTCAATGGATACTGCCATAACTCTAAGTGCTTATATTAAAAATCATAGGCTGCGTGTGCTGGTGCATGCCTTTAATCCCAGGGCATGGGGACAGAGGCAGGCAGATCTCTTTGAGCTGAAGACCAGGCTAGTCTACAGACTGAGTTCCAGGCCAGCCAGCATGGAACTGTGGGACAGCTCCAAAAGAGCACGAGGTGTGGGCAGCGGCTCGGGGTAGAGCACAGGCTGCTCTTGCAGCCAGCCTGGTTTAGTGCCTGGTACTGACATGACAGCTCACAAATGCTCTTAACTCCATCCTCTGACGGCTGCAGGTATCAGGTAAGTATGTGGTTATGTGTGTAACACACTTGCAAGCAAAATGTACACATGAAGTTCAATACACATAAAATAAAAAGAAATAAATCTTTCAACTAAGATTATAAAACACTGCCAGGGGAACTGGCCTACAACTGAGAGATAAAGGTGGGAGCAAGTGTACAGGAAGGGGAGCGGGTGGGAGGGAGGGAGGGAGGGAGGGAGAAGAAAGAAGGAAAACTAAGAATTATTGTCTCAATGGTATGGTACATGGATCCAAATTAACCTAACAAATATAAGATCTGTTTCCAGAAGCCTTAACATATCTCAGACAAAGCTTGAAATTTTGAAAAGGGTGAGGCATAGTGAGGCATCACGTGGTGATCCATCACTAGAGAGGCTAAGGCAGAAAGAACAGGAGCCTAGGCCATGAGACTGTAGTACATAAATATATGCATATATACATACACATAAGAAGCAAAGTATCCAGATACATACCAACAAAAAACGGTGAAGGAAGCAGGTACAAAGCTAGTTACCACACCAGAAATAACAAAAATTACATAGAAATTGTTAAATTCTCTTATTAAATTATGGAAAACAGTAAAAGGTTTGCCACAACCAAGCACCTGGGGGGTGGGGTGGGGGCCCTCTTTGGAATCTTCTTTCCCTTAAGGTCTTAATTTCAACTGAGTTTCCGGTGTAGATAGACTCTAGTCTCTGATGGCAGAAGAACCAGAACCAAGTTTTATGAGCAAAGAATTGTGTCTGTCAATTCTTCAAAGGGTCTGAAAGCTAGCCAAGGACTAAGGTGTGCCTGTGTTGTTCTCTCTGAGTTGATTCAAGAGAGAAAAGCAACCCTTAAATTTAACTCACAGATGCCTGGAGGAAAAAGAATATAGGTGAAACACATGACTAAGTACCAAAGACTAGGAGGAAAAACTAGAGAGGTCTCTGGCAACCTGGTGCAACCTGGATGTGCTGGAGGATGTGGAGACCACAGACCTGACTAAGGCAGAACTCAGCTTCTAAATTTAAGATCTAAGCTGACCCTCAGTTGACCTCTGGCTAGAATCTGGGTGTGGTACAAACAAGAAGTAAGAGGTAAGGAAGAGTGGTATGGCAGATAAACTGGAAAGAACACAGAAAATACAAACATAGAGTTTCTTTTTTAATTGTCCCCCTCTGTCTCACTATTTTACACGACATGCTCAAGGAAATCAATCATCAAAACACTCACTGAAGAGTGTGCATCAATTACAACAAAAAAGAAAGAAAAACCACAGAAAGCAGCAAACCTAAACTTTAAAAGGCAGAACTTTACTCCAGAATTAAACGTTTTAACATTCAGGTATATCCGGTTTTTGGTTTTGTAATGCTCAGGATGGATTTACAGCACAGCGCCCCCAGCTGAAGCTCAGCCCCAGTGCACACATTCTAACTAAGTTTAAGCGTGTACAGGGAAGCACACAGACCCAGGGAGACAGTGCAGTAGGTAGAGCGCTGCTGTGTAAGCACAAGCACTTGCACTGAGATCCCCAGGGCCCACATAATCATACGGTGTGGAACACACGGCTGCACTCTGCTGGAAAGCAGGCAGGAGAGAGGTCAGCTAACCAGTCAGTCTAGCAGCTCAATGAATCCCAGGCTCCATGATACCCTGTATTAAAAATGAGGTGATAGAGGAAGACAAGTACTTAACCTCTAACCGTCTTCACATTCGTACATAAGGTACGTATACACACACACACACACACACACACACACACACACACACACACACTCATGTGCACACATGGCTCATTCATAGGAGATAGTAACAGAAACTTCATACAAAAGTATAACTGGACTTTTTAAGTAAATACCTCAGCTGAACTGTCTTACACATGCACAAGAATTACATACTGATGAAGAAATAGAAATTACTTAAAAGAACCAAACAAAATCATGCCTGGCAGTAGTGGTGCATGCCTTTAATCCCAGCACTTGAGAGGCAGAAGCAGGAAAATCTGAGTTCCGGGCCAGCCTAGTCTACAGAGAGTTTTAGGACAGCCAAGGCTACACACACAAAAAAACCTATCCCAAAAAAATAAAATAAAATAAAATATAGGAGGAAGAGGAGAGACGCTACTAAATATATCTTCAGATGACAGTGCAGTCAGACATAACTTTATGACAAATGCCACACTCTACACATAGAACCATGTTCCCATACGATTATTAGAAAGGCAAATTTTTCCAGCCATTACAAGTCCCTGCACACTACACTATTAACATGTTTATAGTAACACTGATCTGAACAAACTTAAAACGCTAGCATTCAATAGGCTACCCACATGCAACTATGTGTGTATGTAACAATATTTAGTAGTAAAAACAAAAAATTATGCTACTGGCCAATGTGTGTACTATGTTTATAGATATTTTAATTTTTATGCCTTCCATTTGCTTTTTAAAAACAAAATATGTTAACTATATATGCAGCCAGGTCCTCAAGAAGGTATACTAAGGCACTGTTATACAAGTCCTAACAGCTCCACGTTTCTTTGGTAGCAGTGGTTTCTTGGTTTTGTGTTTGTTTTGTTATGTGCTAAAGACTGAATTCAGCCCCTCACTCATGCTAAGCAGTGCTCACCAGCAAACTACATTCTCAGCCCATGAACACACCTGCCCTGAAGGCCTCTCGAGATGGTGTGTGAAGGGGGGATATACGGATACTGATGCCCCGGAACTTCCTGAGAGAGAGAGAGAGAGAGAGAGAGAGAGAGAGAGAGAGAGAGAGAGCACAGACAGGGGATAGCTGAGGTAGGTAGCACACAGCCGAAGAAAGAGGCAGGGGAGTCTCAGCTTGAGGCAAGCCTGGTCTACACAGACTTCCAGGTCAGCCGGGGCCCAGCAGTATAGTTAAGACCCACCCTGGCGGCGGTGGCAAGCGCCTTTAATCCCATCGCACAAGAGGCAGAAGCAGGCAGATGGCTCGGGACCAAGACAGCCAGGGTTACACAGAGAAACCCTGTCTTGAAAAACCAAAGCCAGAACACCTTCCTGCCTTAGATCTTCACATTCCCTAACCACGATTCAGTTACTCACCAAAGAGAACTTCAAGGCTCACAAACTAAGTACCCTGAACAGACAGCTATTATCCATTTCTTTCTTTAGATTTTTAACGACTTACCACTGTGTTGTATTTACATTATTCAGTAGTATAGCGATATGATGTGTTTGTAACCTAGAGGCAATAACTTCATCGTATAATACAATTATGTAGCAGACTATACGTCTAGGTTTGTGTAAATGCACTCCATCTATGAGGTTTACTCAGGAAAAGCACCTAGGACACATTTCTCACATTTAAGCAGTTTATGACCACATGTAAACAGTTAAAATAGTCAACATTTACCAATAGTTTTAAAACTAGAGAAATCAATAAATTGCCAAAGTTTACAAATGAAACAAACAATAGAACAAAGCAATAGAAAATTTTTAATTATTTAATCACTAAAATCAACTATTCAAATTGATTATCTTAAGAACACTCGATATATTTCCCAGTTATTCCTACCAAATATTTAAAGATTATAAAATTCCAGTTTTACAGAAATACCTCCACAAGAATATTTCCCAATTCATTATAACGCCACCATAACACTAATAATGCAAAAGCTAAAAACAATGTAAGAAGGGAAATCACAGTTTTAATCCCTTATGAATTTCTTTATTCATTTACCCTCCAGAAATCAGTATTGTTAACAAAATGTTAATTAAATAAATGAATCTCATTATTTTAGGAAAATAGGCTGATTTTACTTCCAAAAATAAACCAGTGTAATCCCTAACAAAATAAGGAAGAAATGCTTTATGACTTTCCCGATACTTTACAGTTTAACAAGCTCATGCCTATACGGTAAGAATGACACTGACGTACACAGGATAACAGTCCCGTAGAACTTAGAGGCAGGGATAGGGCACTGCCACACATTTAGGCCAGGCTGGACTACACAGAAAACTGCTAAGCCCTGAACTATACAAGGACTAGGGAGGTGAGGACCAAAACAAAAACAGACAGAAGGGGAGTTAGTTGCAGAGGGGGACACATTTCTCAAGGAAAGATAACTCAAAGTGGAGATGAAAACTAAAAATGGAGTAATTCTCCTCTAAAATGACTAGAACCAGAAGACATTTACAGTGATTTTTACCATCTAAGATCACTAATCCAAAAACCCAAAATCTGAAACAAATGTTTACAAGGTACTAGATTTTAATATTTCAGATTCAGAGTTTTCAGAAGAGGAAACGCTCAGTCAGAATCCTCAGGAAAGACCATCCTGCCAAGCATGGTTGGTACTGTGAGCTAGCACCTAGGAGGGACACAGTAGGAAGGATACTTTGCCAGGTAAGATTGGTCCTATAACCCTAGCACCTAGGGCACAGTAGTGCGGCCCTGTCTCAAAGAGCTACCACAAAGACAAAGCAGGTGGGGCACACCTCAGTCCCAGCACTCAGGAGGCAGAGACAGAGGCAGCCACATCTCTGAGGAGTTTGGAGGCAGCCTGGTCTCTAGCGTGAGTTCCAGGACAGACAGTGAAACATAAAATAAATCAAGGTTTCAAGTAGAAGAATGTGAACCGTTCTACGTAAAGCAGCTAATACTTAAGTGTGAAGTTTAACTCGTGAAGACAAACTGAATTCAGAAGATCATTTAAGCTACATCTAAATGTATCTACCTACAACTGCAGAACATGAGACAATGCAGCAAGAAGACGGAGAATTCAAGTTAGCCTGCACCACATAGCAAGACCTTGTCTCCAATTAACAGTTACATCACTAGTAACATTTTAGTAAACAGTGTGTGATAAAACAGTATGAACTACCAAATGGTTTGAAATGCTATACCATTCCAGTTGTCAGTATTTTTCAAAGACTGTACTTACCCCCATTATCTGTTCTTTTTAAAGCTCCATCTTTATGGGGACACAGCTCACATCTCTATTTAAAGAAAATTAAAAGTAAAAAAAAAAAAAAAAAAAAAGGAAAAGGCAATGAAGTTTTTTTCATATCACCAAAAGCACATCTTTCCTATAACTTAAAAACTAACAAAAATAGAACCGCATTTCTATTCATTGCCACCAAGAAAATTCCAGAACACGTTTCACAAAATAACTACTAACTGCAAATTACTTGTTTTTAAAAGATCCATGTTTGAATGTCTTACATGTATGTATAGGCGTGCATGCATGCATACTGCATGTTTACAGGTGTCCATGGAAGCCAGGAGAGGGCGGCAGACCCCCGCCCTGCTACTGCAACTATGGATGGCTGTGTATGACCCATCATGTGACTATTGAAAACCTAACCCGGGTCCTCTACCAAAGCAGCAAGTGCTTCTAAGAACTACTGAGCCATCTCTCCAGCCTTCAAAATCACTTAACAATTTTTCTTATAATGCTAGATAACAATTTACATATACATTAAAAAAACGCTGAAGCCCCCCCCCCCTTAAGTTTACATTAAAGGCAGACAGTGACCCATGCCTGTCATCCCAACACTTGGGAGACTCAGCCAGTAGTATGTCCATGAACTGAAGCCATTTGGGCTACACAAAGTCCTAAATGTTCTATTAATAAAACCAAAGTCAAATGTTGTAGCAGATATTTAGAGTAACAGAATTCTTGGGAAGTTGTAGCATGAATATCAATAGTCTAAGAGTTTGAGACCATCCCAGAAAATATGCAAGACCTACTTGGAGAGAGAGAAAATAAGGTATGGTAAAAAGTATCAGCATCTCGCCACTCGGGAGGCTGAAAGGGCTGCTGTGCCCGAGGCTAGCATGAGGCACTATAAGAGACCATCTTGAAAAGTCCCTTCAACACATGCCAGATACAAGGTCTTAACATTTATGGAGATAACAGTGATCTCTAATACAGGTTTGAATTACTATGGTCAATTAAGTCTGGCTTCTTTCTACTCCCATCAAGAACCAGCTTGAGGGGCAGGAGAGATGGCTCAGCAGTACAGACACTGCTCTTCCAGAGAACCCACGTTAGGTTCCATGGGTTCCAAGCACCCACATCGGGTGGCTTACCAATGTCTCTTAACTCCTGGCTCTAGGGGATGTGACATTTTCATCTGGTCTCTGCAGGCACATGCTCACACAGACACACACATATACATGCACACTCATACACACACACAAATGGCATACACAAAAATAAACCTTAAAAATACACTTTTTTCTTTTAATAAAGAATCAGCTTGCTGAGCATGGTGATGTAGACTTGGGAGGCAGAGACAAACGAGTGTCTTGAGATCAACCCCAGCTTGGCCAACACAGCAAGATCCAGGCCAGCTAGTGCTACATAGTGAGACCCTGTCTAGACAGAAGGGGAGAGTTCTTTAAAGGTTCTGGGCCAGTTTTGTGGATCTCAACTATAATACCAGCACTAAAAGGTAGAGGCAAGAGGACTCAAGAGGACTCAGCTACATAGTACATCTGAGGCCAACCTGGGCTACGTTACATAAAGAACTATCTCAGGATTAATGTAATTACAATCAGCTGAACTTATCACACATTCTTAAAATTAATAAGAAATGAACTCAGACTTCTGAGAGCCGTAAGCTTGTGAGAGGACCAACCTGTAACACAGATAAAAACTCTAACCTCTAGAGAACACAACTACTAGTTGAATGAGATGCATGGTGGATGAAAATGAAAAGCATCTAGAATCTATACTAAGTGAAAACTTGAGAAGAACCAGCATGAGAGCTTGGAGTTTGTTTTTTTTTTTTAATATGTTACCCTAAAGACAAGACAAAGCCAACCCTTAGAGTTTCCTGTAGTCATAATTCCTAAGAACCACAACAAAGGGTTCAGAAGAACTTTGTGTCTGTAATGTAAGATCTGAGGAGAGAACTCTACTTTTAAATATATAATCAGCTCAAGTATCTTCTTGACCTTACATCACACATACGCAGGACGATCCACTAGCCTAGCTCAAGGCGCTGGTAAGTTTACAACAGGTATTCAAAGTACATACAAGATGGTTTGAACCCAAACAACCAACCAACTTTAGAAATGTCCATTTCAGGGCTGGGAGACCTCTCAGTGGATAAAGCAAAGCTGAATGCTGAGGGCCCACCTAACACCCGAGGGCGTCCTCCACCTGCACACATGCGCGCCCTGGCGTGCATACGCCTGAGCTTCTGCACAGACCCATCCAAATAAAAACAGTCTCACGCTCTCACTGTCTGAGACAGGGTCTTGTGCACATGGCTACTTGGCTATCCTGAAAGTCTGATCCTCCTGACTCCACTTTCTAGTGCTGGCATGGTGGGCATGCTCCACCATGCTGGGTTTGTGGGGTGCTAGGGTAATGACGAGATGACTACTAAACTACATTCCCACCTACCCAAAAATCCCCTCCTTCAGAGGAATACCCAGAACATGGCCTTCACAACAAATAAACTGCTTGCGAGATGATCTACATTACCTGGCCTGGGAAGAACTAGGAAAAAAGGCTAAGCACTGTCAAAGCAAGGAAAACAATGAGAACTCCAAGGTTCCCAGACTGTGGAGGTAGCAGACTGAAGGCCAGACCTGGTCTACATGCTCTGGTCTACATGCTGAGTTCCAGGACAGCAGGGATACACAGTCAAACTATCTAAACAGATTAAGTAAATACACGTGAAGGACACTTAGAGTGCACCTATAATAAATGAGATGGGAACTGTCAGTAGCTAGACGAGCTAAAGACACAGTCGTGTAGCTCTGTGGCATTGCAAGGTTCTGAGAAGGAAAACAAACAAACCAGCAATCAAGCCTGGCCCAGCAGCACAGCACACAAAATCAGCAGGACTGTGCCAAGCTCAGGCCAGCCCGTGCTATGTGGAGATGCTGTCTCAAAAATCCGACCAACTAGACATGATGTGACTGGGTTGGGAGAGCAGCCTAACTCTGCAAGGCTCTGGGTCTAACTGGTCGGCATCGTAAAAGCCAGCACTGCAGATGACAAGAGGAGATAGAAGAGGGGACAAGTGTGACATGAAGGAAACACTCAGAGGACCAAAGACAGACGGACAAGAGCTGCACAGTTCACAGAGAGGTGCACACCTCCACTCTCCACACTGGAAAGACGGACGGACAAGAGCTGCACAGTTCACAGAGAGGTGCACACCTCCACTCTCCACACTGGAAAGACGGACGGACAAGAGCTGCACAGTTCAAGCGCAGCCTACGCCACAAAACACTGCAGGGCAGCAAGGGCTACACAGGAAAACCCTCTCAAAAACAGTAAAACTAAAACAGAAGGGGGGGGACCAAACAGTAAATGTGACAAAGTATCGAAAGAAAAGGCACTGTCAACACAAAACTATGTGTTCACATATGCAATCCTTAAGTGCAAATAACCAACTGTAACAGCCAATCACCCAGAAGACGCTTCCAGCACAACTATCGGAGCTGTGAGGTGAGGTGAGGATTCTCAAAGAGGTGAGCCACCCTACACCAGGTACCTGCAGGCCTGGGTGAAATGGTCAGCATTTACCTCACAAACAAACAGTAAGCAGAACTCAGCGGCAGCTCACACACTCTGTGAAAACACTGGGCAAGGGCTGGCCAAGACGGGTGCTCAGCCAGCCTGGTGAGCTGGGTCTTCTCTGCACGTAAACATGAAAAACCGTCCTCTGGCTTCCACACGCTTGCTGTGGCATCACCACTGCCTGTGTCCAACACTCATTCACAAACACATAAACAGTAAGTGACAGTAACAGTGATGACAACCATAAACAAACTGAGTCACAGCAGACAGCTCAGGAGTAAAGGAGCTGTCCCCAAACCTCACAACCTCAAAGGCAAGCACGTCATGGGTCACAAGGCTTGGACAACTGACGAACTCCCACAGCAGCTGCCTCTGACCTCCACAGGCACACTGTGCTATGTGTGCACCCACACACGTGTGCGATGCATGGATGAATGCATGGAGGATGCACAGATGCATGGATGGATAAATAAATGTGATTAAAATAAAATTTTAAAAATGGGTCTGGAAGATGCATCAGTAAAATGGTTGCATTGCATGTAGAAGGATCTGAGTTCAGATCCCCAGTACCCCTGTGAAACTAGTGGAGAGTGGCAGCACAAGTCTAGATCCCACACTGGGAACTCACTAGCAGCCAGTCTAGCAGACTGGTCACCTCAAGGTTCAGGGAGACCCCATCTCAAAAAAATGGGCTGGGTGGTGGTGCACACCTTTATCCAAGGACTCAGGAGGCAGAGGTAGGCAATCTCTGAATTTGAGCACAGCCTGGTCTACATAATGAGTTCCAGGACAGACAGATTACATAATGAGACCTTCAGGAGGCTGCTTAAGATGCCTGACATCAAACCTTGCCGGCTCATGAAGACACATAATAAAGAAAGTTTTTTGAAAAATTCAGAAATTATACACTTCAAATATTTGAACTGTATAGTACATTAATTGTATATTATTAAAGTAATTCTAAAAATAAAAATAATTCTAGAAATATTTAAATTACTTATAAGTCTAAACTACATTAAAATAATGGCTCACACCTGTAATTCCCAGCACTGAAAAGGTTCCCTAGAGCTGTCCTAGCCAACCAAGCTGGCTGACAACAAAGGCTGACAGAGACTCTGTCTGTCTCAAACAGCAAGGTGGAAAGCCACTGAGGAAGACATGCAGAATGTGGACCTCTGGTTTCCATACGAACATGAACACACAACGAAGAGACAGATAATTCCAGCCACTATATAATACATGTGCTTTTTAAGTAAACATGATACATTCACCAAAGACCTTAAACAAGTCCATGTAAGATATAATTTATAACAAAATTGGTTTGAGGTAGCGTCTCATTATGTAGCTCTGGTTAGTCTAGAACTGGCTCCCTGGCCTGGAACTTGAGAGTACTTTTCCTGCTTCTTCCTTCAGAGGGCCAGCGTACAGACACGTACCACCACCTCCTCCTCAGGAAGCAGTGAAATTAAAACAATTCACATCGATGGGTACATTCTGCTGCCACACTGGAAAAACAATGCTAAGTTATGGATATAGGGTCCGACCTAAACAACAAAGGCTGAGAGGACCGACTAGGACTAACTTACAAGGTGTCTGGGAGAGTAATGGTGCTTGCCACCAAGCCTGTTGGAGTCCTGGAGTTTCATTCTCAGAACCCACACTGTGGAATACCAACTCCTCACAACTTGTTCTTCTGGCCTCCACACACACAAAAATAAGCAGAGAAACAAACAAACAAAAATATCTTTTTTTTAAGTTGGGGGAGGGAGGACTAAAATAAAGAAAAATAAAGCAGAAGAAAGAGGAAAGAAGCAGAGAGGACTAAAGGCCAAGTGGGTCATTTGTTAATAATGAGGCTGAAGGCCAGCCTGGCCTTTAAAAAGGTGAGATGAACAAAGCTGATACAAAACTACAATCCCAGCACTTGGGAAAGACACAGGACATCATCACAGGCTGAAGGCCAGCCTGCTCTACAGCAAGTTCCAGGCCAGCTAGAACGTCACAGTAAAATCTTGTTGAGTCAATAATAATAATAATAATAATAATAATAATAATAATAATAATAATAATAATAAAAGGACCAATATTGGAAATAAAAATTATCACTGCAAAAAACAGATGCTAAAAATGTAACATATTATGCTTAAAAAATACAACTTCTTAAGTCAAGATAAAACAGGAAAGCTACAGAGTCCTTTGAAGCTAATTTCATTATCAAAATACCTCCAAGAGAAGGGAGACATCTGGTAAACAATTCCACACCCGTGCTTATAAAAGTAATACTAATTAATCTCAGTTCCCTCCCAAGTCTGTCTCCGCCCTCCCAACCTAAAAATAGAGGTAAACAATAACAAAATCGTTAGTAATTAGGGTGGTGTTAAACTCCTGAAATCCCAGAACGTAGAAGACAGGAAAGCATAAAGAAATGGTGAAAGAGGGCGAGGCCTGAAGAGATGGCCCTGCAGTGCAAAGCACAGTGGCTCTTCCAGAGGGGAATGCAATGCCCTGCACATGGACACTAACAGCCATCTGCGACTCCGTAGGCACCTGCACACACGTGGTGCACAGACATACAAATAGATAAAACAGACATACATGTAAATTAAAGCAAACTTTAAAAACTAAAAAAGTATTTCCAGGTCAGCATAAGCTCAATGACACTCTGTCCAAAAAGGACAACGTTCAAAACATTAATGAAACAAAAACCAGTAGTATCAATAGCTACAAAAAATTATAAAATTCCCATTGTACCTAAATTCAAAATGATTTGACATTAAAAATCTGAATCCAACACTATATAAGAGATTAATACATCACAAACATGCATCCCATAAATACAAGATTAACATAACATTTGAAAACAAAACATGAAACTCATGAAATATTTTAAATATATCATCTCAATATAGAAACAGCATTTAACAAAACTCAACACCCATTTACAATACAAACTCTCAGGCGCTCTCTGCACTCCTCCAGTCATAGCCTCCCAAGCGCTGGCTCTACGCAGGAACCATTACACCTAGCTGTGTTCTCGTGCTGGTTTTACTTTTGTTTCACAGTCCTTCCTAGAGGTCAAATCCAAGGCACATGCTAAGCACCAGAACCTGCTAAATGTTTAATGTTCTGACTCTGAAAACACTGTCCTAGAGCTGGCTAATTCTTAGGAGATAATAAACAGCTTTCATCATGTGCAAACCAAGAGCCCTGACTTCCTTAGCCTATCCGAACTCCAGAGCACGGTATCCCCTGCCTGGGGCACCCCAGAAACAAGTACAGAGCAAGTGAGGCGCCCCAGGAAGAGGTACAACTAAGCACTCCTAAACTGTTCACCTTGCTCTCCACTCATTTGCTTTAGGTTTCCCTGTTCTCCCTCTGCCACATCATCAACCCTAGTCAGCGCCTCCCACTGAGCTAAACTTCTGTGGCATGGCCTACCTCTCCCTTCTGGTGACTACTGAATTGTGAAAATTCTCTCAGTGGCAGTGTGGCCTGATCTGTTGACACATTCAAACAATAAAATCTGTATCTGAAGCCAAGATCATTAACCAAGAGCCAACAGCATGCTGGGCTTGGTGCCATGTGCCTTCTAGATTGTGTACTCTGGAGACAGAGGCCTCCCAAGTTCGAGGCCAACCTGTTCTACATAAGTGAGCTGTAGTCCTGCAAGGGATAAAAAGGAAGATTATGTCTCAAAAACACTCAATTCTAAGAATAATTAAAATTGCATTTTTAGCCAAGCATAATGGTATATATACACATCAGTATATATGTCAACACTCAAGAGAATGGCAAAAACTGTAGCCAGTAATCCTAGCACTGAAGAGAAGTCTAAGTTCAAGGCCAGCTTGGGTTACTTTTAAAAAAATAAAAAGGGGGGAAGGGAGCTGGAAAGATGGCTCAGCAATTAGGAGCTCTTCCAGAGGTCCTGAGTTCAAATCCCAGCAACCACATGGTGGCTCACAACCACCTGTAATGAGATCTGATGCCCTCTGCTGGTCTGTCTGAAGACAGCTACAATGTAATCATATAAACAAAAATAATAAAATTAAATTAAAAAACACAAAAATATTATTAAAAATAGGGCCAAGGGTTGGGGATTTAGCTCAGTGGTAGAGAGCTTGCCTAGCAAGCACAAGGCCCTGGGTTCAGGCCCCAGCTGGGGGGGGGGGGGGGGGGAGGAATAGGGCCAAGGCCGGTACAATGACTCAGCAGGTAAAGGTGCTTGGCTTGTTGACTAACCTAATGGCCTGAGCTTGATCCAAGACCTACGAGTGGAGGAAAACAGAATACCACAAACTGTCCTCTGACACATGCACACACGCATGCACGCACGCATACAAACACGCACAGAGAGATACAAGGATTCAAACTGTTAATATGTCAATTCTAACACTGATCTACATACCAAAGCAAATACCATCTCATTGATGTTTTGGAGGAAATAGAAAAGCTAGTATGTATAGAAAATGTGAATTTAGACTATATACATACACTCTTGAAGAGAAAAAGATTGAAAGACTTGCAATTTAAACTTTAAGATTTATACTAAAGTTAAAAATTTGGAACAGCATAATAAAACTACGGCTAAGTGAACAGACCAGCTGAAGGTGAAGCTCTGGGAGGGTCCCAATTACACATTATGTTGTACAAAAGCAATGCAGTGAAGAAAGGCTTCCTTTAAAAGTAACTGCATAGCCATATACAAAAACTAAAATCTACAAAAAAATATAATGTGAAATGTATCACAGACCTAAATATAAATTAGCAAAAATAAAAAATTTAAAGGAAATTACCTTCATGACTTCGGGGTTAGGCAAAGTGTCTTAGCTCACAGTAAGCAACAACTATAAAAGAAAACACTGACAAATTAGACTTCATCAGATTTAAATATTTCTGCTTAAGGGTACAATTATGAAAATAAATAGTTGAGACTATACAGATTTGAGGAAGTATTTATAAAACATTTCTCTAACAAAGACCACTAGCTCCAACACATAAACCTTATACAAATTAAACTAGATGGAAAGATTAAAGAGGGAGGCTACAGTTCCGAGTGGACTCAGAACTGAGGTCAGCACACAAACCAGGGCATGCTCAGTATGCGCACAGCTGCTCACGAGGACACCCCGTATCACAGTGACAGGACTTCCAATCACAATGCAGTGGATAAAGGACTCCACTTTCCTATGTGAAATAATAACGACCTAACGAAATGAGTAAAACGACAGCACTGAAGGCACTAGACGAGAAACAGCACAATGATACCTTAGAGACAAGAAACATGACACAGCCACAAAGGTGCCCAGCTTACTGCCTTGGGAGAGTTTTCAGGCGGAGGAACAAGGAGGAGGAACCAGGACAGGGCCTGTGTCTCCCCAAGTTGAGGAAATGGAGCTGGGAGTCCAAGGAACCAAGGTGGCTAGAGCTCACAAGGGAGACCAGCACTGAGTAGAGAGCTGGAGAGAGAGAGAGAAATGAAGACATCTACAAAGGCTCATTCCAGAACTGTTAGTTCAACACCAATCAGCACTTACATATGAAGGCCAATCCGAGCCCAGAAGAGTCAGAGGGAATAAGGTTCAACATTACACAAGTGACTAATACATATTCCCAAAAGCAAGAACATCACATTAGAGGGGTAAGAAAAGAAATAGGAGTGGGCTGGAAAGATGGCTCAGTAGGCAACACTAATCACCGGAGCTGGATAGCAGGAACCCATGTGGAAGGACAGAACTGACTGAAAAGTTAAAAGGTTGTCCTCTTTCCTCCAAATACTCACTGTGGTATGTAACTCCTCATGCACAGAACCAAACATACACATACACATACACACTACCACCACCACCACCACCACCACCACCACCACCACCACCACCACCACCACCACCACCCCCACCCCCACCCCCACCCAGGGAAAATTTTACAAGGCTAATACAAAAGCAGGAAATTCTACCCTGTAGTGAAATAAAAATTAATCAAACCAGTAATAAAATGCAGGTAACTATTAGATAAGTTCATTAAAACAGTTATAACTAAATTTCATATAAGCAGAAAACAAGAGGAAGCAAACAAGTATAATATAATATTAAGTTTTAAAAATGTCAATCACAGTGCTATATGCCTATAATCCTAGCACTTGAGATAGAGACAGGAATATCTGGGAATTCAAGGCCAGCCTAGACTACCTGAGACCCTGTTTTAAAATAAGTAAACAGGGGGCTAGAAAGATGGTTCGGTGACTGCTCTTCCAGAGGTCCTGAGTTCAATTCCCAGCAACCACATGGAGGCTCACAGCCATCTGTAAGGGAATCCAATGCCCTCTTCTAGTGTGTCTGAAGACAGCTACAGTGTACTCATCATATATATAAAATAAATAAAATCTTAAAAAAAAAAAAAAGAATACTGCCACAAATCCAGGGTCAACCTAGAGAAGCCAACATAAGGGGTTCTAAACAATGAGGTCTTCAGAATAAGACCCTGTCTCAAAAAATAGCTAACAGTGATGACGACGGCGGTGGAGGAGGAGGAGGAGGAGGAGGAGGAGATTGGATCAGGGGCTGAACAATGGTGGTACTCCCCTTTAATCCCAGCACTCAGGAGGCAGAGGCAGGCAGATCTTAGCTCAAGGCCACAGACTGAATTCCAAGACAGCCAGAGCTACACAGAGAAACCTTTTCTTGGGGGAAAAACTTTTTTGAAACAAGGATTTAACTCATTGGCAGAACACTTGCCTGAGGCCTTCTTGGGGTTCGATCCCTTGGCACTACCAAATAAATGTATGAATGAATGAACATTTTTATAATAAAAAAAAAAACCTCCAGCATTCAAAAACTTTTAGAATATCCAAATATAAAAAAATACAGTCAAAGTAAGTATCTCAACTCCATAATTCCACATTCTGAATGCTAAACAAAAGGCTCGTGACTCCAGAACTAGTCTACCCTACCTGCCAAGAGCTTGCTAAAAACAAAGGGGCTGGTGAGATGGCCCCGTGGTTAAGAGCAGTGGCTGCTCTCTCAGAGATCCTGAGTTCAATGGCTCACAACCATCTGTAATGAGATCTGATGCCCTCTTCTGCTGTGTCTGAAGACAGGACACTCATGCATATAAAATAAATCTTAAAAAAAAAAAAAAAAGGGAAGAGGAGAAAAGACAGAGCAAGAATAAAGTGTATATGTGAAAGAAGGGAGAGAAAAAGCTCCATGCACACCCCTAAAAAAAACCTAGCAGAAGAAAACATTCATATTTACAATTTTCCCATCCTAATTTTCAAGGTAAAGAGTGGACTGTGGAATTTAAACAATGACAAATATTAGTACAATAAGCACACAGGAAGGCCAGCTATGAAAGAGCACTATTCTAATGAAGGACACACCACAACCTTCCCACACACATGCTGTTCCACTCTACTCCTACTCTAAACAATGTCAGGCTGAAGGCAGACAATGCATATGCATGAATACTACTAACTTTCCTGGGCATGGGCTAGGAAAAAAGTTAGGTAACAGCATATGTTTATATGTGTGAGACCATCAGTTCAAATCTCAGTATGGGGAGAGGGGAGGGGGGGGAATAAAGAATATAACAGCAGGGGCTGGAGAGAGAACCCAGTGGTTAAGAACACTGACTGCTCTTAACATCCAGGCTCACAACCATCTGTAATGGGATCTGATGCCCTCTTCTGGTGTGTGTGAGGACAGCTACAATGTACTCATATATAAGTTAATCTTTAAAAAAAAAGAATAAAGGTATATTTAAAAATCACCAAATTTTTAAAATACCCAACTTTCAAACTATTTTCCATGTGAGCCTGAACAAACAAATTACTATTTATTTCTCTCACATTTCCTCTTCAAAAGACAACAAAACAGTAATGCAGGAAAATGGGAGTGATGGCACACATCTATAACCCAGCACTTGAGAAACCCCAGGAGCAGAAACCAGCCTGGGCTACACAACGAGACACACCAATTAGGAAGGAAGGAAGGAAGGAAGGAAGGAAGGAAGGAAGGAAGGAAGGAAGGAAGGAAGGAAGGAAGGACGGACGACAGACGGATGGAAGGAAAGACAAAAGGGAGAGAGGGAGGAAGGAAAAGGAGAAAATGAGGCTTGAGGTACTCAAGAGAAGAGCCATCCTGGAAGTTAGGAGCACGTGTTACTCGTTTTTGTACAGGGCATGAGCTCCATTCATTCCTAACACCCAAAATGCAATCCTCTCCTCTGATTTCTATGACCAGGCACATACGTAATGCAGACACACATGCAGGTAAAACCCTTATAAACACACAAAGAATAATAGTTATTTTAAAAGACGCCAAATATATATGCCTGCCTAAATAAATAAATAAATAAATAGTGCGTCTCATGGTCAGCACAGTCCTGTTGAAAATGGAGTAGAACGCTGGCTTAAGGATTAAGAACACTTGGGCTGGAGAGATGGCTCAGCGGTTAAGAGCTCCGACTGCTCTTCCAGAGGTCCTGAGTTCAATTCCCAGCAACCACATGGTGGCTCACAACCATCTGTAATGGGATCTGATGCCCTCTTCTGGTGTGTCTGAAGACAGCTACAGTTACTTATATGCATAAAATAAATAATTCTTTTTAAGAAAAGGATTAAGGACACTTGTTATTTATTCTTGCTTAGGACTAGGGTGGATTCCCAGCACCTCATGGAGGCTCACTACTTCTTCAGACACCAGGCATTACAGGAGATGTAAAACATTCATATACATAAAATACATTAAAAATGAAAAATACTAAAATTGTTTAAAGGACTGAAGTATAACACCCTCACTGTGTGAGCGCCTGGCATGTGCGGTGTGAGCGCCTGGCATGTGCGGTGTGAGCTGCGCTGCCTTGCAGGTGGGAGATGAGGCTTCAGTGATGACACCTGACCTATAACATGTATCTCACGGACTCCAACGGGTTGATGCAGATCGTCTTCCCAGAGCAGCCCAAAGCGAGTAAACCTGCACTGTTAATGAGACACAGGCTCTTTAAAGTTTCAACATAAGGACTGCTTACGGTGCACAGGGGCTTGGCTTCAATATGCTAACAAGCTTTAGCCTGAGGCTTTAGGACATAACTAGAAGAAAACAAACTTTTTCAAATTTATTTTTCAGGTGTTTTACCTACTTGCTCATATGTGTACCACTTGTATAGTGAGAATTCTGGTTTCTTAAAAAAAAAACCACACACACACACACACACACCAAAATATTCTAAGAATGTTCTCATTTTAATCCTAGGTGTAGAGATATGAGGCTGCTTCACAGAGGCTGACTATGCTTTGCCCAGTGCTCTAGCAGAGGCGTGGCCTTGCCAGCTGCAGAGAGTTTCTGCAAGTGTGTGACATAGGAAATCTGGGAGTTGTTCAGATACTAAGGCCCCAAGAGGCAGGTTTGGTGGTTGGTGGTCATTTCAGAAGGGTTGGTCACAGTTTGTTAATCATGCTCAAAGAAGAAACAAAAAAGAAATTAAATTGTAAATCAATCCCTCCCCCGCCAATCCTTCTTTCTCTCTCTTATCTAGTGATAAGGGTGAAACCAGGGGAATACAGGGTAGAAAAACAAGAACCCAGCCTCGTGCATCAAAGTCCAGCTACACACTTGTAGCCCTGGTACCTAAAGAGGTCAGAAGAGTGTCAGGGAATTGAAACCAGATTCTGTGTGTGCAAGAACAAGTGCTCTTAACTGCTAAACAATCTCCAGTCCCTAGATACCATTTTTGTGAATACATTTTAAAAAGTACTTTCCCCTGAGATGGCACTGTACACTAATTCCAACACTCAGGAGACAGAGGCAGGCTGATACGCACAGCAAGATCCAGGCCAGACAGACAGGGGTACCTAGAAAGGTCCATCTCATTTAAAAAAAAAAAAAAAAAGTTACCATTAGTCTGCTGTTTTTCTTTTCTTTGGGGTAAGAAGGTGTGCTGGAATCAGAGCCAGTGCCTCATCCAACCTACATGAGCAGTCTATGACTGAGGTACACCCCTAGTCTCCTTAACCTTGAGTGAAAAATGCACAAAGGTAGAGGAAATATTTGTGCCCTACACTAACACTTAAACAATAGGAGACAAGGGAACGACAGGTATTTTAGGGACAGGAATAGGGACCCTGCTTCCTCCTAGAAGATAAGGGGAGGAAGAAGACTACTAGAATGAGAACAATAGAGAAGAACACACAGAAAGTAGGCCAGCAGGGCAGAGCGGGGCCACAGGACGCAGGCTTGAGGCTAGCCTGGTCTACACACAGGACCAGGAATCAACAGCCAAAACTGTGCTTTCCTTAGTTAGGGAGGAACACTGAGAAGTAGGGCTGGATACATGAGAAGTACCACCTCCACCACTGTACGGTTTGGGTGCTGAGAACTGAATCCAGGGATTCACATGCAATAAGGAAACCCTCTACCACTGATCCATAGCCCCAGACCTTAGGAGAAAAACCTTTTATCTCTTTTACTTTTAGACAATGTCACTCACACTACAAAGATATAAACCTTTAAACAGGGTAACTAGTGAGATGGCTCATCAGTCACTGGCACGCATTGCTCTTGCAGATCCATGTTCTGTTCCCAGCACCCACACCAAATAGGCCATGCTGCCTGAGCCTCCAGTTCCAGGGACTGACATCCAAGGACACCTGCATTACAGTCACACAGACACACCCCAACACACAAACTGTAAACTATGTAACTAAATAAATCTACTGCAATAATCTAGACCAAGAAAAAAATAAGGGCTTAGATCCTCGTAACAGTGACAGAAGGACAAAAACTAAATTCTTAAATTCTCTGTGAGTTAGCTTAACCTTTGTAGGAAGGAAACAATCCCAAACGGAATCCAAAGGGGAAATGAAACACCCGAGGTAAAAACCAAACAGCAGCATGAGGGCAGCGTGAAGAAACCTGAATCATCTTTCGACACTACAGTTTGGTGGGTGGGTGGGCTGTTTGGTGGGTGGGCTGGTTGGTGGGTTGGTGGGTGGGCTGCTTAGTTGGGTTGGTGGGTTGGTGGGTGGGCTGCTTAGTTGGGTTGGTGGGTTGGTGGGTGGGTGGGTTGGTGGGCAGGTTGGTTAGTTGGGTTGATGGGTTGGTGGGTGGGTGGGTTGGTGGGCGGGTTGGTTAGTTGGGTTGATGGGTGGGTTGGTGGGTGGGTTGGTGGGCGGGTTGGTTAGTTGGGTTGGTGGGTTGTTTGGTGGGCTGGTTAGTTGGGTTGGTGGATTGGTTGGTTGATTTGGCTTTTTTGAGATCAGTCTTATGTAGCATGGAGGCTGCGCTTAATCTTCCAATCTTCCTGCCTCCACCTCCCAAGTGCTAGGATTACTGATGTACAGCACCACACCTAGCTTGGCACAATGGCTTAAATGTCAAAAATAGATCAAGTAGAATCAAAATAGGAAGAAAAAATTTAGATCTGGTCACTGAAATAGCAAAATTACCTGTGGAAGATTAAAAGCCAAACATAATAGTGTGAAGGGCAAATGAACATGTCTATTATACTCTATGATTCGACGGTTTCAGATAAGCTTAAGCTGGTGCACCATGAAGGATCTCTGTAAAACACGCAGTATTAAAAGCCGGAATGACGATGTCGATGTTTCATCTGTTCACAGTATTTATTTACTTTCTTCAAACAGGGCCCACCCATCTGCATCGGGGAACTGCTCTTAACCCTGACTCCAACTATGGAGTTCTAGTGAGGGCTGCAAGTCATAGAGCCCTCCCCACTGCAGTCAGAGGAATGGTGGGGACATGATCCAAGACAGGCCAGTCAGAGTTCTCCCTGTTCCTGGTAGAGGGCGGGGACGATGGAAGCCGGCAATGGTTCCAGCCTCTGTCATGTGGCAGAGTCTGCAGTGTAAGGAAATGGAATCAACATGCAGAGAGACAGAGGTGAGAGGAGTCCTCACCCCAGCGGGAGGAGGGGAGGAGGAGGAGGAGGAGGAGGAAGAGAAAACAAGTATACTAACAGTAAGATCAGTGTGATGCAAGTAAAGACCACACTTTATTCTGGGCTACATAGTAGCTAGGACAAAGAAAAGCAAAGTGCTTCACATATCTAACAAAAAGCAAGTTCCCAAATCCACAAGGGTGATCATTTTCTTCTGATGCTAAGCAACCAACGAATTTATTATTCAGGGAATTTTATGTAATAGTCACCCAAGGACAATAGGATTAGTGGACAATGCCCATGATGAAAGTATGACAGCAAAAGAAGGTTTCAAATGCTATCATTTGTCATGACAAGTAGTTATTTCTAACCACTAAGCTAAGAGAGTGTGGCAAAGTAGACATATCAACTACTGTTCATTCTTCTATGAAGTCTGCCAATGAAGGGGCAAAGATCAATGGTGAACACATAAAAGAAAGTGAAACCAAAGGGAAGAAAGATTCCAAATCATTTTGTGAGTAGAGCAGAAAAAATCAAGTAGAAAAGGACAGATAGAAGACAGACGTCATCAGTTACTAAAGTCTAAAGGCAGAGCTTAAAAGAAGCCTGATAAGGTATCATATGCCTATAATATCAGTGCTCAGAGGGCTGAGGCAGGAGAATTTCAAGTATCTATTGAATAATACTGAGATTAAAAAAGGCAGGAAGCCACAAATATAAAACATTAAAATAGGCACCACAAAGGAACGCCGGACAATTAGTAAAGGACTTCAAAGGAAACGACTGTGGCTCTGTAGCCAGAGCCTGCTTTAGTATGCAGCCGGTGGGGCTTGGCAGGCACCAAAACAAGTAAAACCCAAGACGGCACAAAGGGGAAGACAGACAAGCCCCAGACTAATTCCCATGCGTTGCACAGTTTAGAAAATAGGAGATGCTCCAGACACCAGCCAACACAAGGTGGAGTGACTCATGTGTGTAGCAGTGGGCCATGTTTTCTATTAAGGGTGAAATCAGGATAATTTGACTCTGAAAAGCAACCAAATCAATCCATCTCTCCACGACAAGCTATGAGGTGACCATCTCTCTCCTGTCCTGAGAAAGTGCAATGATGAACTGTCTGGAGATAGTAAACCAAAAGACATCTAGGCAGGCACCAGGCATGGCGGCCCAGACCTGTAACACCAGTAGTGGTAAGACAGACACACAGCTCAAGACCAGCCTTATCTACAGAGCAACCTAGAGCAGCAAGTCCTATACTGCAAGACTCTGTCTTTTAAAGAAAAGTTAATCCAGAGCACTGATCGCAGCTGGCGGGACAGTGAGAGCACAGTAAACTGAAGGACTAAGGAAAGGCCTACACTGCACAGACCGGCGTAGCAGCCACCTGGCTCCTACCCACTCACTGAGAAATAAGTCTTGAATTTGAAATGATGGCTTTGAGTCAAAATTATAAATAATTTTTGTAACACTACAAAGCAGACACTACAAAAGATTCCTAGGAAGAAAACAGTATTTCAGAAAACCAAGCAAATCAAAGCCTCAACAGAATTTCAGCTATTAATGGAAGAATTAAAAGCTGGTAGAACTTGGGGGGCGGGGGTGAAAGCTAAATACAAAACACTAAATACAGGGGGGTCCAAGGCCAAAACTCAAAAGCATACAAAAACAAACAAACAAACAAACAAACAAACCCAACAATGACTATAAAAATGAGAAAATCAAAGAAATAACCCAAAAACATTTTCTCCGACCTCAATTCAGACTTCCTAATGTGAGCCTTCAGCTTGAGGGTGTGCCAGATGGGCGCTGGTCAACACCTTTAATTGCAGCCAGGAGGGCAGTGGTGCACTTTCCAGCTTTTGGGAGGCAGAGGCAGGTGGATGGAGACCAGCCTGGTACACAGGAGGTTCATGATAGTCAGGGCTTCCTATATAAAAACATCCCAATAATCTCAAATAATCACTAAAAATTAAAGTATTAAAAGTAACCTGGGCAAAAAAAAAATATGAAAATCCTGCCTGGATATGTGGCTCAATGACAGAGAACCAACATGGGGGACCATGGGCTCAATCTCTCTCTAGCACTGGGGGGCCTGGGGGTGGGGAGGTGATCCGGAGTGAACGGTCAAATAACTAAAAACCAATGGTACATGGCTATAATCTCAGCACTTGAGAATCTGGAGACAAGATGGCTTCCAAATTCAAGGTCAGTCTAGGTCATAGGGTGAGTTCCAAGTGAATATGGGCCACAGAGACAAAAAGGGGCAGGGTCAAAGGAGGGAAGGAAGAAAGTGAGAGGAAGAGAAAGGAGGAGAAAAGAAGAGGGGAAAAAAGAGGAATGGGAAGGAGAGGAAAGAAGTGAGAGGATAGGGAAATAAATGAGCATTTGCTTGGTGGCAAAGCATGGGCTTAACATGCAGGAGGTCCTGGGTTCACTCTCCAGTAACACACACACACACACACACACACACACACACACACACACACACACACACACACAAACATGCAGGAAGTCCTGGGTTCACTCTCCAGTAAGAGACAGACAGACAGACAGACAGACAGACAGACAGACACACACACACACACACACACACACACACACACACACACACACACACACACAAACATGCAGGAGGTCCTGGGTTCACTCTCCAGAAAGTCACACACAAAGGGCAGCAGACCAGAGAGATAGAAAGAAGAGGAAAAATAAAAACAAATCTCAGTCTACAGACTACCATATGGATTAACCCCGTAGAAGGTTTGTTGTGTCTGAGACACAGTGTCTGTGTAGCCCTGGCTGTCCTAGAGCTCATCACATACATCATGCTGCCCTCAAACACACCGACTCCTCTGCCCGTCCCTGCTTCCTCTGCCAGGATTAGAACCACGAGCCATCACACTCATCCTAAATATATGGAATCATAAGAGGAAGCAATTAAATGATACCAAGAAGATTTAGCCTTGGGTTTTAAAGGGCTTCCTTAGCTTTTAAGTTTAGGGTTATGGAAATGGCTCCAAGAACAGAGGCACTCACTAGCAATTCTGGCGGCCTGAGGCTGAACACAGGCACAGACCAACATGGAGCCTCTTAGCTGTCCTCCCATCTCTACACACTAGGGACAAGCAGCACCTACACAAGTTAAAGTGCTTTTTAAAAATGATTTTGGATTTTTTATTAAATCATAAAAAGCTGGAGATATGGCTAACCAGTTAAGAGCACGGACTGCTCTTGCAGAGGACCTGGGTTCACTTCCCAGCACCCACATGGCAGCTCACAACAGCCTGTAACTCCAGTTCCTGGGTAAGATCTGCTTTCTTCTGACTTGCACACACATGATACATATGAACTCACGCAAGCACACACATACAAACAAAAAAATTCTAAAAAGAAAGCTAGAAATAAAAAATAAAACACTGACCTAGAATAATGAATCCCTTCGGGCAAAATGACAGCCTATGTAACCCCCAATCCATTTCCTCCTTTCTACTGACAGAACCCTGGTTTTCTTCAACTCATCAAATGGGCTCAACTTTAAGAGTACAGTGTGGGGCTGGAGAGATGGCTCAGTGGTTAAGAGCACTGACTGCTCTTCCAGACCCAAATTCCAGCAACCACAGGGTGGCTCACAACCATCTGTAATGAGATCTGATGCCCTTTTCTGGTGTGTCTGAAGACAGTGACAGTGTACTTATAATAAATAAACCTTTCTAAGAAAACAAAGGACACTGGGTGGAGGCTCACTATTAGGAAGCGCAGTAAAGGATAGCACAGTATGTTGAGTCAAACTTCTAGCAGCTCTTAAAAGCACAGAACTTCCTTGGACACGCCCACACTGATACCTTACTAGTGTTCCTTTTTCTTTAAAACTTTTTGTTATTTCTGGTTTGTTTCAGACAGGATTACATTAGTAACTTGGGGTGTCCCTGAACTCATTACTGACATGAGCCACCATTCTTTCACAAGCCACTTGTGTGCCCCCAATGCCTATGGAGGCTATAAGAAGGTCAGAAATCCTGAAACTGAGATTACAGGTCGTTGTGGACGCTGGGCAGGAAGCCCAGGACTCCTACAAAGACAAAACACACTTTGAACATGGAGCTGCCTCTCCAAGCCCAGAAAACCAACTTCTGTGGTCTGAAACAGGGTCTCTGTAGCCAAGGCTTCTCATGGGAACCTGGGGTGGGGGGCGCGGGGGGTGGGGGTTAGAGCACATGCCAGCTCACAACAGTCTGAAACTCCAGTCCCAGAAGATACAGTCTGGCCTCTGTGGACACTTCACATACATGGTACACAGACATAAACGCACTCAGGACTTTTCACACACAAAATAAAGACTTTTTAAATGTGGTGATGCATGCTCTAATCACTGCACTCAGGAGGCCAGGGCTCTAAGTTCACAGTTAGTACAAGTGCTAGACCCTGCCTCACAAAACAAAGAAATTAAAAATAACCTGAAAAACTTTACTAATCCTAAGACAATGTAAGATACCATAAAAGAAGTTACATACTAAAAACTACAAATAAATCCATCTTCTCAAAAGTATGAATGAAAAAAGTAGTGTTCTACAGATGGTTAAGGTGGAAAATTAATTCATTAGATAAATAAGCATAAATGTGGAGAACCAGCTTCCATAACACAAAAATAAAAAGACATGGAAAACAAAAGTCTCCTACACCTAAATCAGTTACAGACAAAAATGTAATGATGAAACAGTATTTGAGAACATAAAGAAGATAATACATTTTTTTTCTTTTTGAATTCAGGGTCTCACTCTAACCCAAGGAACTCACTATGCAGTGACACCAGACCTCAACCCACCTGCCTCAGCCTCCCAAGTGCTGAGATTACAGGTATCAGCCACCGAGCGTCTCTTAAACAATGCTCCCCTCAAAGCCTTGAAGAAAACAGGCTGTCAACTGACCACCGAAACATTCCAGAAGACAGGCTCAAGTGAAATCTTACCTCCAGCTAAACAGCTATTATCTTAGAGTCAAACTAACACCCAAAAGCAGAAGAAACACTTAAATACATGCACACGCACGCACACATACACACATACACACGCAGACGCACGCGCGCGCGCGCGCGCACACACACACACACAGAGGGAAAGAGGGAGGGGGAGGACTGGGCTCAGTCCCCGGCACCGCAGGAGGAGAGAAGTAAACAAAGCCCAGCAGCACCATGCTGGTCAGCACAGCTCTCAGGAAGGTCGAGCTAGGGCCCAGGAGCTCAGGTCTCCTTGGCATGGGCAGGGCTGCAGCTATAGCTCATTGGTAAAGGTTTGCTCAGCATGACAATGGCCTTGGTTTTAACTACCAGCATTTTTTTTTTTAAATCTAACACACAGGCATACACCATTCCCGTAAAACAATACAAACTATACCCATTAATGTATACGTATAATGCAAACACTGAACATAGACGACCTAAATAGAGTAAGGCACTAAACCGTAAGTCAGGCAGTGGCAGGACACGCCTTTAAACCCAGCTCTCAGGAGGCAGAGGCAGGAGGATCTCTGAGTTTGAGGCTAGCCTGGTCTACACAGCTAGTTCTCGGACAACCAGGGATACACAAAGGAACCCTGTCTCCAGGAAGAAAAAGAAAGGAAATTAATTCTTGTACTTTTGATGACCCCCGCTTTGAGAGGATGGTTAAAACAGGGTCTCAATAACAGAGTAGAGAATAAACTTGCCTATTAATAATCGATGTTAAGGACTTAAAATCAGGTTAGTGCTGTACTGTCCTGTGGGAGACCAGGGTCTGGTTCTCAGCACCCACATCAGACGCTGGTGTAACTTAGCTCCAGAAATCCAGCACTGCTAGCTTCTGTTGGCACCAGCTACTTGGTGTTCAAATCTACAGAGGCCACAAACATATATAATAAAAAATAAAATTAAAAATATAAGTCTATTAACTAATCTGTAATATAGACACCATCCTCAGCTGCACAGTGCGCTTTCAATCAGCTTGTTTCAACTATGAGAGCCACTGTTTACTCCAGGTAGCCGCAGAAACGCTTTGGTCACCAATGGCAACAGTGCTGGCTAAGAACACAGACTTGCTCTTGCAAGTTCAGCTTCCAGCACCCACAGCATGCAACTCAAATACCTTTAACTCCAGCCAGGAGTTAAATACCTTTAACTCCAGGGATGGCATACTTTTTAAAAAACTTTTCTTTAATCTTTTTTTAAAAAATATTTAAGAGGGCTGGAGAGATAGCTCAGCGGTTAAGAGCACTGCTCTTCCAAAGGTCCTGAGTTCAATTCCCAGCAACCACATGGTGACTCACAACACATCTGTAGTGGAGTCCTCTTCTGGTGTGTCTGAACAGCTACAGTGTACTCACATTAAATAAATAAATAAATAAATAAATAAATAAATAAATAAATAAATAATTTAAGAAACTTAAGGTCATTCTCAGTTACATGGAGAGGCAGTTGCGTTTGGACTCTATTGTCTGATTTGGGTCTTTTGGTTTTCACTGGGATTTCTGTTGTTGCTTGGTGGGTTTGCTTGGTTTTGGGTGGTTTGAGATGCAGTCTCACTCTACAGAGACCAGGCTGCCCTAAACTCATGACAATCCTCCCTCCCCAAACCCCAATGCTGGGATCATAGGCAGAAGCCACCATGTGCATCAGACTTTTCTCTTTGGAAACAGCTGCCCAAGCCACCTTCCAACTCAAACCCTCCCCTCCCTCTAGAATGCTGAAACATTGCAGGCAATGTAAGAGACCTGCTCCACCATGGCAGTAGAAACGCCAGGTCTTCTCCCTTTCTACTTTGCATTTCTCTGTCTGTGAGTCTATGTCTGTAGGCATGACTCAGTGTAAGTAGGGAGGTCGGAGAACATCTGTGCCACCAGGTCCCTCCTCCCAACATGTGTCTTCCCAACATCCAACAGGTTACCAGTCTGGGTAGCAAGCCCGCTTACCACTGAGCCATCTGACAGGACCTGTGCGCTCTTCTTCTCCTACTGCTATTACTTTGGGAAAGGTGTAGGGTTTTCTGGGGCTTAAGCATAGGCCTTGAGAAGCACATTGTACAGCAGAGCCACAGTCCCTACCTTATTACTGATGGTAAAGCCATTCCACAGAGTAACTGATCTTGGTCTCGCTGAGTCACCTACTTCTTTAAGATGCTCTCTGTGGATTCCCATGTCCTTCCTTTAAAGTTCTACATCTGATACTACCATCATTTATCTTTTTATTCCTAATATCCTTTAACTGCATTATAAATACTATCAAACAAAAACAATGCTCTGAGCATGTTGCTTTCTTTCTGGATCATCTTGTTCAGTGTCTGTCAAAACACTCACAGCTCACCCCTCTTCCTTTTCTGACAGTGAGCAGCCATCTCTAATCCACAGTGCCCTAACCACATCTGAGCCACTGCACCTTAAAGGGACCTCGTCTAAGTCAAACCAGTTGGAGTCAGTTTTAGCCACAAAGGTATAAAGTTCAGAAGGAGATTTCAGGCTCTTAGGACAGGAGGTACAAGCTAGAAAGACAACTCCAGTATATAAAAGAACTTGCCGGCAGTACCACACCTCAGCTCTGCCCACCTGAGTTCAGATGCCCAGAATCCACATGAAAGGCAGTCAGTGGTGCAAGCATCTGTGTGCCCAGCAACACTCTACAGAGACACAGAGCCAGAGCTGGAAATCAGCGCTTAGGCCATCTAGCCTGCTGCTTATGCACAATCAAGAGACTCTAATGCTCCCTCTTTTATTTCTAGGTTTTTGAGACAAGGTCTCTGCAGTCCCGGCTATCCTGAAACCTGCTACATGACCAGGCTGGGCTCACAGAGATCCATCCTCCTGTCTGCCTCCTGAGTGCTGGGGTTAAAGCCATGCCATCCACATGCTCTGCCTAGAACCTGCCTTAAAGAAATCGAAAGGTGGGACTGACATCCAATGGCTGGCCTCCAAACCACTCTTACACACACACTCATTCACACCTCCCTCCCCACCCGCTCTCTCTTACATGCACAGGCACATGCGTGCGCGTTTTTTAATATCCAAGTTTTTGTTGTTTTTTAAGTCATACGCTACCTAGGTAGGGCAGCCCTCACCCATCACTGCAGTCTGAGCCAAGAGTGTGAAGCAAGGGCTCCACCTCAGGGCCCGCCCACCTCAGGGCCCGCCCACCTCAAGAGACTAGGAGGCCAGAAAGATGAGACAAGGAGTTAAGACGCAGCCAGGCATCTCTCCACAGGAGAGGACAGAAGAAGGGAAGAGCAGCTTCATGGCTGCCCAGACTGCAATTCTAAATATGTTTTTCCCTTAAAACTACAGTTTCTTAATCTACAAAATGAAAACTACCTCAGGAACTTGACAAATAGAGTAACTGGCCCAAAACATCTAGCACAGCATCTGGAACAAAGCTATAAATACTTGAAGACGTTAACTACAAACCACTCTGTCGCAGAGACCATCCTCACAAAGATAAGAATGAATCAGACACTACAGAAAAATAGCAGGGCTACTTCAAGCTCCTGTCCAAATTAAAGTTCTTGATTCTGTCCTTATAATAAAATGCTCTCTACTTCAAGATTATACAAGCTTAAAATCCAACTTCGGTCTCAGAATTGTCACTACCTGAATTTAGAGACTATGCTTTTCTTCAAAGGATTCCCATGTCCCACATTTAAATAAATTAAATTAAAACATGCTCCTAATATAACTACTGTATTTACCTTGACATTTTGACCATTCCCAAAAATTAAAGGAATAAAACCAAACCGGCATTTGAGGGATCCTATCATGCCCCACTCTTTTCTTCAACACACTGCACCTCCTCCTACCTTGGCCTCCTTGATTCACTGCTATGTTTACTGGTAATTCAAGCATAGTTTCATTTGCTTAGAGACCTACCCACCCTAAAGATAATATCCTACACTGAGAAAGTCAAAAAGTAGGCTTTCCATATTTCAAGTCGGACAGGCTCTCTTGAAGGCCAGGTGAAGTCTCAAGCTAGAGCTCACTGTGTAGCTAAGGAGGACTTTAAACTCCTGACCCACTTTTAATGCACTGCTGGGGTAGAACCTGTGACCTGCATCCACATTAAGCAAGCAACTAAACTACAACCCTAAAGCCTGGATTGACTTCATCATTTGCTAATTAACAATAACTATAATTTTGCTACAGTGGATTCTCACACACGATCGACTGAGACTCACTACACGAGCTACTAGACCATAATGTCTATACACCCAGAATCACTGAAGGCAAAAACTTCTACTTCTGCTATATGCCTAGGAAGAGAAATTGAAATGACTGTTTTCTGATTTCAGGACAAATTCTCTAGTCAACGTTGAAAGCAGTTATCATATCAAGACTGGTATTCTTTTGTATAGCTTAAAAAATTGCTTCTTTCTACTGGTATTCCCTTAGCTTAATTGGTAAGGGTAGAAAAACAAAACCTCTTGGAACCAGAAATGAGCCTCCTTCATTTCACAAGAAGTTACCAAGCACTAATAAAGGTGACCGACCAGTTGAGTTAAAAAAGGTTCCTGTTGCTTTGTCAAAAACGTTAGATATTTGAAATGAGGACTACCCAGACCACAACAGACACAGTTATAGAATGACAGTGTCTGTAGGACCCTAGGGTTTCTCCTCACTCTTAAGTCTTAGCAGAAACACCAGCGATCCAGCCGGAGCAGAAACCCCGGGGGACAATGCTGAGGACATAATTCAGTGTATAATGTGTGCCTCACATGCACAGGGGCCTGAGCTCAACCTCAGATCCAAATCAAACAAACAAAAATTGAATATAATTTCCTATGTTTAGTTTTCAAAGTACATCCCCTCCACACACACATACACATACACACACATACACACACTTGTTTTTCAAATTTTACAAAATCAATTTAAAACCTGAAGTCAGTAACACTTAGCATCCTAAACTACTTAAGCATTTTAGTATTGTTTGATAAACAGTCCTTACCACTCTGGCTGCTCTCTCCTGAGATTCACATTTCCTACAAAACCATGGTCCAGTAGGTACTTGAACAATGCCATAGCAAGCTGTTGGGAAACAAGAAAAAAAAAGTTTAAATTTGAAAACAAAATATTTATATTTGAAAACTAAGGCAAAACAATCTGTATAAACCTATCTTGTACTTTTCAACAACGTGCCTTAAGAAATTATTTTATAGTGTTTAGTGGTTATTTAATAAAGTAAAATTATAATATAATAAAATTTTATAATTCAACATTCCCAGCACTTGGAAGGCAGAGGCAGGTGGATGTCTAGGAGTTTCATGCCGGCCTGGTCTACAGACTGAGTTCCAGGATGCCAAGGAGACAGAGAAACCCTGTCTCAAAATAAACAAAAATAAAATTCAACCTATTGGGCTATTTCCACTAACGACCAACGTGTTTCGTGTGGTAGCACATAACTGTCACCACAAAACTCTACAGGCCAGAGTCAAATGACTGTGAGTTTTAAGTAAGTATGAACTGCATAGAAATTCCTGTCTTTGAATAGGTCAAAGTGCTATAAATGTTAGGGTGGGCTTTTTTTTCACATTGGGTTATTTTTTACAGGTGATTATGTAAAACTTAACACATTATATACATCGACTAAATCAGAAAATCACTAACTCCTCCCTTTCCCTATAGGCTAATACCAACTGCTTTTTGTTGCTTTGAGATAGGAGTTCACTGACTCCATCTTTTCTCACCTCTTTTTTTTTTTTTTTCCCCCCGGAGCTGAGGACCGAACCCAGGGCCTTGCGCTCAAGCGCTCTACCACTGAGCTAAATCCCCAACCCCTTTTCTCACCTCTTAAAGGGCTGGGACTACAAGTACATGAATGAAAACAAAACCAAATTAAAAACAAAAATAAGGTGATCAACAGACAAAACAAAATATGCTAGAGTGAAATACTTTGTGGGTTGCTAGGGTATGGCTTAACAAGTAGAACACAGCATACATAGCACGCATGAAGCCCGGGGTCAACTCCAGCACCACATAACCCCAGGCCTGTCCTGTTGGAGCGAGCGGGTAAGGCCAGCACTCAGGAAATGGAGGTGGGAGGATCTCAAGTTGAAGGTCAACCACTACCACTTAGCAATTCAAAGCCATCCCAAGCTACTTGACACTGAATCAAGAGAATAAAGTGACAGTTATGACAGAGCACAGCATGTTCAAGGACCAGAGTCTAATCCCCCACCAAAAAGATAATGTGAAATATCCAAAAAGGCAAATCAATAGACCAAGTCGTGGTTACCTAGATATGCAGGAACCGGGGAGAAACGGAAGTGACCTCTAATGGATCCAAGGTTTTTATTAGGGTGATGAAAGGATCTCGAACAGACTGATGGTGTTTGCACGACTCTGTGAGAATACCAGAAACCACTCGGCTGTGTACTCTACACAGGTGACCTGCAGGGTGTGGCTCTCTTAATCCAGCTACTGAAAACCATGGAACTGCACACCCAACAAGAACTCTCCACCCCACACACCTAACCACTGCACTGCACTGCTTACTATGTGTGTTTCACCGCACACACACAGAAATCAACTCTCAGGAGCCTCTTTTTTCCTTCTTCTATGTAGTTCCAACACCGACCCCAAGTCACTAGGCTCGGCAAAAGCAACTTAGCTCATTGGCCCAGCCTCGTCTTGTCCTTTTAAGATGGGCATGGCAGCACACATCGTAATGCCAGCACTCAGAAAGTTGACACAGGCTAGGCTGGGTCACAGTGAAAGATGGGGTTACTGCAGCAGCTCGATGGCAACACTTGTCTGACATGCACAAAATCCTGAGTTTGACCCGCAGGATAGAAACGTGAGGAAAAGGAAGGTCTGATTTGGTGTTTTGTTCAGCAACTTAAAAAAAAAGTTTTAGCTAGGCAGTGGTGGCATAAACCTCTAATCCCAGCACTCTAGAAGCAGAAGCAGGCAGCCAGCCTGGTCTACAGAGTGCCAGGACAGCCAGAGCTGCACAGAGACCCTACTTCAAGAAATAAAAGCAAACCAAATTGTACCATGTCTCCGATGTGCCGATGTGCCGATGTGCCGATGTGAGCAGCAGAGGTCAGAGCACAACTTTCTGCCGCCCTCTCAGCTCACCGCCCTCTCCACTCACCGGGTCTTGGCAATCACACTTCCGTCAGGCGCTGGGACACGCGCCTTTACCACTTAGCCACCTCACTAGCAGCAAAGTTGGTTTTAATGTTCATATTTGATTTCATAAGATTTTCACTTTTTGAGAATTTATAAGCACATCCAACTTCTATTTTGCTCAGCAGAAACTTGAAAATGTCATAAAACAGGAAACATTAAAAAATCAAAAGAACTCTTCAATGCCCAAAGCTGAACTTTGTTTCACTGTCGAGTCACAAAGCACAGGTTGGCCTCAAACTTGCTATGCAACCCCTGAAAGGAACATGAGGTCTTTAACCCTGCAGAATACTGGGCTTACAGGCATGTGTCATCACACCAGGCTGACCCCACACTACAGTTTACACCCAGGGTTCTGTGTGTGCTACCAACCTGCTTCAATTGAACTATATATTTAATGGGTCTTGAATTTGTAGTCCAGGCTGGCCTCAAACTCAAAAGAATCCTCCTGCCTGACCAAGAGTTGTAATTACAGGCATAAGCCACCACACCTAGGATAATCTTTTAAACCTGTGTAAGTAAAAATATCCTATCAGTCAGAAAACAGCATCAGTGGCCGGAGACAGTAACACACATCTAACACCTCAGCGTGTGGGAGGCAGACGCAGAAGCTCTGGAGTCCAGGTCTGCCTCATCAACACGCCCATCTTTCACTTTGGGGCATACGACCCTGTACCAAAAACAGAACAGAAAAGAAACAGCATAGAGTCCAAATACTTTTATTTGGAAGCACCTCTAGAAGGTAAAAGCTAATATTTAGATGTACATTTTCTGTATTGACAAGGAAATATTACATAACAAAATTACCATCCAATCCATGAGCTATGCCTTGTCCCAAGACAGAAAAGCAGAGGGGAAAAGTACGGGAAAAATATATTTAAACAAAGGATAACAAGATATCTATGAAAAATGTCATAATAACCATTATTTGGTATCCCAACTAAAGACTGTAATACACACACAATTCAAATTATGTAAAATGTACATCTTCTCCTTTTTGTACTTATCTTAGCCAAGACTGGGACTGAGCGTTAAGAATAATATGTAACGTTCTCCTTTAAAAGAAACCAGGACTAACCAACTGTTCTTGTTATAATCTCAGTATTACTATGACACTTATCTAACGTCCCCTCACAACTGTACCACCTATTCTTTAAAGAATGGATTTGAGGCTCGTTGGCAGAGTGCTTGCCTGTCATGCTCAGCACGGCGTAACCAGGAACAGTGTTCCTCAAACCCCAGCCCTGGGAAGTGGAAGAATGAGCATTGGATCAGCATGGGCTGCTTGAAACCCTCTCAAAAATTCCAGGCATGACAGTGCACACCTTTAATCCTACCACCCTGGAGGCAGAAGCAGGCAGTCTCTGAGTCTGGGTCCAGCCTGGTCTACATAACAGAGTTCCAGATCAGCAAGAGCTGGTAATGAGACCCTGACTCAAAAAACAAAAACTAAAATTAGAGCAAAAATGTTTTAATTCACCTCTCTTCGGTAGGACCCTCCCATCACAAAACAACTTTCCGCTCACACCTACAAGTCCCATACTTGAGAGGAGATGCAGAAGGATTGTTGCTTCTCTGCATCCTGCCTGGGATACATAGCAAGATCCTATATAAAAAACAAACTTCCCAGATGTACACACCGTTAAATACTCCAGAGGCAGAGGCAGGAGGATTTCTAATTGGGGTCAGTATGGACCACAGAGCCAAGTTCCAGGACAGTCAAGGTTACAGAGAAACCCTATTCCCCCACCCCCACACAACCCCCCTCCAAAAAAACCCCTCCACCATTCAGTTTTAGCTTCAGGGATACCATGGGTGTGGGTCTGCTGGAGACTGCACATTGAGTGAGTCAATAAAAATGTTACCTAATCTTTCGCCCTGGATCTCCTAAACTTGAAATGGACAGTCAGAAACTTCAACAACCAGGAAGACATCCTAAAGAGTTCCCCGGCTTCTGGGGTGGGGTGAAGCGTGTACTCAAAACATTCGGCCAATGAGAACATCCAAAAAGAGTCTAAGAATCTCCCAAGTCCCTTGGAGCACCACCCCCACCCTCCCCACCACTCCCCCACACCCCCTGAAGTCACGAGGGCCACTAGTGCAGCAGCCACGACCAGCTTCAGCTCAGGTTGGTTCAGCCCCAGACACCTCCCACCCGGTCAGGGTCGCCTCCCACAGTCCCCGCAGAAGACACACTTCGGCAGACCGGAGCTGGCAGGGGAGGGGAAGGAGGCCCTCCTGTTCCCAAAGCCACCCCGCCGTCACGGGGGCTCCAGCGCGGGTCGCACGCTCCCACCCTACCCTGGCGCAGGACGCGGCCGCCGCAGGCTCTGCGGACCCGGCCCGACGCAGGCGGCCACCAAATGACACTTGAGTGAGCGCCGAATCACATGACAGCCCGGGCCACACGCACTTTCTCCCACAGGCCGAGGCACGGCCCGCGCCCGCGGCGACCACGCCGGGCTCCCGCGGCCTGCGCACGGGGCGGGGCGGGGCGGGGCGGGGCGGCAGGAGGGCGGGCGGGCCGGGGGAGGGGCAGCGGTGGCAGTTGCCGCCGGGGGAGGGGGGGGAGCGGTGACGGTTGGGAGCAGGCCGGTTCGGCCCGGCAGGCGGTTGGGTGTTTACCTTGATGCACCGCGACGCTGCAGCCGTGCCCGTCGCAATAAACCAGCGGGTTCTCGGCCCAGCCTCTCTCGTCTGAGCAAACGCAACAGCCTCCAATCATTTCCTTCATACTATGGGAGACCTCGTCCTCCAGTGACACGGGCCGGTCGCTAGAGACCATCTAAGAGGGAGTTGGGGGGGGACCATTAACAAACACAAGCAAGCCACCGAGAGCGCCCCACACGCAGCCCGCCCCCCGCGCCCGCCCGGCAGACCCCGGCCCGGTCCCCGCCCGCCCGCCCGCCCGCCCGCCCGGCCGCTCGCTCACTCGGGCTTTGCTGCTCAGTCACTCACGTTCCGCACAGGAGTCAGGAGCCATGTCCTTGCTGACTCCCCCCACCTCCCCGCCACCGACACCTCCTCCTCCTCCTCCTCCTCCTCCGCGGCGTCCTCCCTCCCCACCTCCACCCGGCCGCTAACGCCGCCGCCCGAGGAGGGCACACATAATCAAGCAGGCCTCCGCACAGGCGCACTGGGGGGCTCCCGCTGGGCCCGGGGCGGCGAGGGAGGGGAAGGGGCTGCGCTTCCTCCTCCGAGCGTCACCCGGCGTACGCGTCGGCCCGCCCTGCGGCCGGCGTGAGGGAGGCGGCCCGGAGAGGCGAGGCCTGCGTGCGCGCCGCCGCGTCCCCTGGCCCCTGCCTACCTCCAGGCTTTCCCCTCCCCCGCACCGCTCGGCGGCGCCGAGGTGTGCGGAGGTGGGGGACGATCGGAGCCGGCTGCCCAGCGCGGCCGGAGTGAGTCTACCGGAGGGCTCAGGGGCGCGCGAGGGCCGGGACGTTGGGCGGCCCTCGCCTCGCGGGCCCGGGGCGCGCATGAGGAAGAGGCCTCGGTGGGGTGCGGTGGGGGCCGGAGTCGCCGAGGGGCGCCCCCGGGGCGTCTCGTGGGGCTGGGAACCTACCTGAAGGCCTGTGCCTCGAGAACTGGCCCGCGGGTAACAATGGTTGGGAGAGGGTGCCAGCTTCCATGAAGGGTGTAATGAAGCATGGCTTCCTGCAGTTGGCCGCGCTAACTTCACAGTACTGTCGCAGCTTCGCCACCCATTAAATTCACGTCCTGGATTCTTCCCAAAGTTCACCCAGTGGAAGTGTTTCCAGATCTACCGCCCACTTACGCACCATCTTGGCCCCCGTGGCAAATGAAAGTGCTCCACAAACAGGCAAAAGGCCTGTGTTTGGTCTATATTCTGAGCGGGAGCCCCAAGACTGCATTTATAGCTTGGTAGGTATACAAATGGTTGGTGGCATTAGCAACGTAATAGAGTGATCTGGCAAAAATGCAGCCGTAGGACTAAGGAACCCACATTCTAGCCTGTCACCAAAGGATAACAGCGTTAAGAGTGTGGTGCTCAGTCTTGATTGAGGATTCCTCTGGTCTAGGTCGATTCTCCAAATTTACCTTTCCAAATGTGATGTCATTTAAATTGGAGAAATATGGGAGCTTCCTCCCCATACACAAATAGAATATAGATTAGATTAGACCAATGTGAGCAGATTAATTAGCTAGATACTGAATAGTTTTTAAGCTAACAAAAAAAAGTTTCCCTAATCCTTTCTCCATGTACACCCATTATTGATTTTAAGCAAAAAGTGTTCATTCATTAAAGTTTAGCATGAAATGGGAATTATGGATAGATTGATTAAATGACAGTTCCAAGGCAACTTCATGGCTTCTGGTTAATTACAAGTACAAAGGGGCTTATTAGAAATTAACAATATAATATGGTCTGGAAAATGCACTTACACAATGCTAAAGTGCCCCAAGTTCTAAGCACTCCCCAGAAAATAAATTTTAAAATGTTCAAAAAAGGTAATTTGGCTGTTCTTTTTCATTTCGAAATAATTGCCGAAAGTCTAAGAATGGTAATAGATACAGCACAATGCAGGCATCTATGGGCAGATATAGTCAAAAGCTATGTGAGATCCAAACTAATGGGGAATTTACCAAAGCTTGTGATGAGGAGATGTACTCTAAAGGGACACAAAACCGAAGCTTCTCTCTTAATATTAATACATTTAGAAATGGTGAGTACAGATTAGTAAAATGACATTTTTAGGAGGATATGGTAATAAATTTCTGGCCTCTAATGATGCTCTTAACATAACGATGATGTGTACAAAGCTAGGCAGCCTTCAAACAGAACTGTACTATTTTAACTGTACCAAATGTTTTACCTTCACCCTCATACAAAGGAGATCAGTTCACTGTCTAATTCCTGTTCTGTTTCATAGGCTCATTTTGGTGCAAATCAGTGTGGAACTTCCCAAACCCTTAAGTCAAGCCTTAATGCACTAAATTTTAAAAATACTTTTCATTTTATTTCTAATGCATTGGAGCTTAGTTCTTGTGATGGAGCTAACTTGTATGAAAAGAAGGATAAGTGTCTCACCTTATTCTGTCTGTAACACCTAATAAGCATAGGTAAATACGTGCTCTTTTCAAGACAAAAGAAAAAAAAAAAAAACCCTGTCATTTATATGAAGTTTTGACATTTACAAAAAGAATGGGAAAAATGTGTAAAAATGTATAAAGAAATTAGGAAAGATGCACAGTTTATACCAGGTTTATAGAATAGTATCTGAAGCAGAAATTTTATGAAAAATGTATACATACATACATGTTGACACACTAGAACTCCAATTAAAAACATCTTTAACATTCTATAATGGTGAGTCATGCAAGTAAGGAAAAACCCTGGGAATAAATAGGGCATTTTTACTGAAGTACCACGGACTGAACTTTGTGTTGTTGTATGTACAGTACCTGATATATTTCTATAATATACCAAGTACAGAGGAAGAATAGCAGACAGAATGAAACAGCTCAAATATGTAGTCAATTATTCAATCAGCAAATATTTACTGAACATTCATTGTGTACCAGAAACTCCTAGAATATAGCCGAAAGAAAACCGTATTGGTCCTTTATGAGATGTGGAGTCTCATACTGCATAGGCATATAATAAAAACATCTAGCTAAATTTGCTAATCCTCAGGCCTCAGAATAGGTAAAACTTGTAATTGCCGTAACTGTTAAAGTTAAGTAAATGTTTAAAAAATAGTGACACAAAAATTAATTGCCGTATGACTGATGGAATATGTTTCTAGAAAAGAACTTCAATATTAATGTTATCATTTAAATCCAATCCCATATTCCCCATAGATACACACACATCTTTTACCTGTTGGAAAGGACGAAAAGCCCACTGTCTGGAATATTCTTCACATAATAGTGTCTAACACGGGCTCATCTATTTTCTCTAAACTAATCATCTGAGGCAAACCACAAAAAACTCAAGTAAAGTATTTTATGATGTAACCTCTAACCCTACTATAATGGGAAAATGTATTTTCACTCCATGGTAATATATCTTTTCACAATTTTCTTTACTCCCGAACCTAGACACCAACTTTTCAAATTTTCTTTTCCATAATCATTTACCTAAGCAGAGTCTATGAAGGAGTCTAGGTTGTCCTTATTCATATTTGTTTCCTTTTTAAACTACGGTTTTCTGCCTTCTGTCTATTAGAACTATTATTCTGTTTACTATTACAGATTATTTTCTGTAATAAGGCAAAAAGCTAAGGCATATTTCTATATCCTTGGGAATATTTTTATAGTAGTAACACTATATTTTCCTTAGCTAGCCTCTTGACTTTGCTATATTGCCCTTACAAATAAATTAGCTAGACAACTAAAAAGAAAAAAAAAATCCCAATTTCTTATGATCCACATACACTTTGAGATAAAATTTGAATAAAAAGTTGTTTTATTCATTCGATACCTAAACTTTTATCTTCCCTGTGAACAGTTTATCAGAAGTATATACATATGTATGTGTGTACGTATACTATTTTAGTTAAAATAAGTTTTAAAGCTGGTTTTGTTGTTTACAATACCCTAGACATGACACCCATATGTGCCCTATATTCAAATTTTATCAAAGGGTATCCCTTTCAATTGTGTTTACAGTGGAAACTCTGTGAATGGCCTTTGCAGGATCTCACCTAATGAGCCATGGTAGTCTTCCTTGATAATTTTATTTCCCCATCTTAGTCCTTGCCAAGTGCCTAGCAAGTAGCCTGGAAGTAGTAAGACTACAGAAACATTTGTCTAACATTCAACATCGGTGTTGAAAAAGATGTGAGGTCTGATACTTACTCTTCAGGGTAAAGCAAGTCTTTATTTTGCTTATACAATCAAAGTTAAATTTCTGATGGTTAATAAAATTTTTCCAAGTCAGTATCTTCAGAGATTTCTGATAGCTAAAATTAATATACTAGACATGAAAGATCATGTTTTATAGTTTTTATTAGTACATATTGTACAAGATAATGAGTTTCATTATGGTACATCCATGCATCTACTGCATGCACTTGCTCTCATCGTATTTACTCCCCATTACCTTCTCCAGTCCCTCTGCCCCTCCCCCTCCCCGGTCATCTTCCTTTTACCAAACAGTCCCCTTCTGTATTCCTGACCTTTTTGTTTTTTAATCTAGAGTCAGAATATAAAGGAAAAGATGCATTTTTTCTCTCTCTGAGCCTCTTAAGAGTCAGTATTTACCAAATGATTTAGATCTGTCTACATTTGAATATCCACCTTTTCACGTAAAAGTCACAACTGTATTTGCAGAAGTCTCTTAGAATCAATAATAATTATTATTATTTTAGATGCATGTAACTTTTGGAAAAGAGTTGATTCTCAAATTTAAATCAAGTTATCTAAATCTAAAATATTTCCAAAGACCAAAATCAAGCATCTTCTCTAAGAGTTTGCTTTATTTAACCGTGTGTTTGGCTTCAGAGCTGTTCCCTTTACTATCAAATATTAATAAAAATGTGATACCCTTACACTTTTACATTTTGGGTAATTTCCAATAAGGGTAAAACTGTATCTCGAATGCCTTCAGATCTTGTGGGTGTTACATAACCCTTAAACCTACAGAGTTGTGCTTTTTCCTGTGGTGCAGCAACACTTAACACTGACCTTTCAGGGTGACACCCATATAACGCAGGGTCCATTTTCCATTTTTTACTGACATTGAACATTTGCATCTCTGATATAATTAAAGTGATTAAAGTGACATATTCTGCTGTCAGTTTATAAATAAGATTATGTAAGTGAAAGATCCTCAACGTGCAAAGAGGAAAATCAGTTTTGGAAATGGAAGAGTCCTTAAAGAGACGAGACGTGTCTGCAACTGAAAAAGGAAAGGGAAGGAAAGAAAGAGGAGAAAAGGACAAATTAAGTTGAATTGCTAAATAGTATTTGGACCAAAGAAGGTCACTTTTTAAGATTTAAATGTTTTCCTCTGTGAAAGGGGCCACTGCTTCCCAAATCCAGAAACAAGCCCAGGAATATGTTAATTAAGTGCATTGTGCCCCAGAAAGAATGAGTTTGACAAATTCATTTTTATTCCTTCAATTAATAAACTGTTTGTCTAGCCATCTAAGATTTTTAAAATCAATAATGTGTATATTTGCCATTGTACAGTAACAGTGCCAAGGACCAACATGACCCCATAGGGGGAATCTCATGAAGCTTAACATTCCTGGTGCATTAAACACACAAGCCTCAGATCTTTTTGTCAGTCTTACTTTACTGTGGAATTGAGGGCCAGAATGTAGGGAATTTTTATATGGTGGGCACTTTAGCCCAATTAAAAAAGCAATCATCTTTGGCCCAAGCAGAGAAGAGAAATATGACATAATATTAAAGAAAGGTTTCACAAAGACTGACCAGGAATGCTACTTGTCCCTCTTTGTCCCCACCCCCACCCTTCTTTTTTTCCTGCCCATTTGTTGTTTTTCTCACAAGTATATTCTGAGTTAATTTTTTCCTTTGCTCTAAAAGAGACAAAAACACCTAAGATAGTAGAAGATGTAAGGAAGATTCATCTTCTGGTATCAACTACATAACAGATAAACCTGCAGAGCTATTCTAAATATTCAAAGGCTTATAAATAAAAAATGTAAATTGAATAGGGGATAAGTGTGAAAGAGACTGAACAGACTGAAAATACTTAATTTTCCACCTCAATTTTCTCCTGTTCAACCTCCTCATAGTTATACTTTAAATGACTTCTCACATAAAATTTCTCCCTGTGCCTCAAAATAAGTGATTGTTTTCCAGGAGGAAAGGCAGCTTTAGAAAGAAGACCTGTAAAATCAAAGTGTTCAGATGCAAACTACTGCTATAGCATTTCAAATGCAAAATCACAGCGCTCACTACCTTTAACCGACTCTTAAGGGGTCTTTTCAACATGCTATTTACGACATCATCTGTTAACTTCTTTTTCTAATTCAAAACTCTTGCCAAATGATGTCTTCATGATGACGTGTAAATATAATATTCCATCAGAGATCAATTCTAATTGGTTTTTTAAAATCCACCTTGGGAAACAGTGCCGCATAATACACAGACGCGTAATTAGTGTTTTAGAAGGTATTTCCGCAAAGTCTATTATAAATCCGAAATCCAAATTACTCTTTTTCCTAGTATGCTTTGAGCCACAGGCTGGAATTATTTCTTCCCGAGCCCTCATACACAATGATTTTGGTCTTGTCTACATGACCAGAATCACTTGTTGGAAATCTCTATTTTTAAAAAAATTGACGTTTGCCAAAATTATTTTCCTCACATGCCTCACAAAGGAAAACAGTTTCTTAAGATGGGTTACAAATTTATTTTACTTCCAAAATACGGTTTAAAGTGATAATGAATGTTTTTCCCTTTTGCAGTTCTCTGTTTTTTTTGGTTTTGGGGGGTTTTTTTGGGGGGGGGAATGCGTGTCACCTTAACAAACCAAGCCCATTTTGCCCTTTTAAAATCAGATTTCTTGTACACAACAAAGAGCTGTGTAGTAACAAGTAAGGACAGAAAACGTGCTTTTCCGAATTCCTTTGGACCCTAATATTCATGTGCCAATTCATACATTTAAAGATGTTTTAAATAGTATATAATCTGCTCTAATTTCCCTTGGGGGGGCACATTTGTCCTTTATCTAGCGGTGATTTTAAAAATATATCTATGTTTCCCTTCTAACATGTGAGCTGCAGGCTCCATTCAGCAGCACGTTGTGAGGACGCCTTCCTACGAGGTCTGCGGCTGGGAACCACTCCTTGCAGGCCAAGGAGAGTCGTAAAGCCGGCGGGACGAGGGAGGGCGAGCCTTTAGGAGTTCCGCGGGCCGCAGGCGGGGGTGGACGAGTCGCAGATCCCCCTCCCCTGGCAAAAACAGGACGCAGGCTTCGGTTCTGGCGCGGAACAATGGGAGTACCCAGGAACCGGGCGAGTGCTGCTTCCTCCGCCTCGGCCCCGGGTTTTCTCGCTCCCCAGCCCCGCTCGGGCCTCCCGACCGCCGCCACCTCCTTGGCCCGGCCCTTCCCCGCCTGCTACAATGTGGCGCTTCCTTTGGTGACCGCTGCCTCCTTCTATTTTTGTAAACGTATTTGCCCTATCTCTCCCTTGGTTGCCAGAAGTGGTCTTCCCGTCTCATTGTCAGCGTAATGCTGAGTTGCGATCTCCTTCCGGAAAAAATTTTTTTTCCTCCAAAAATCCAAATCTAGGAGGAAATGCAGCCAATTCAGCACAACCTTTATTTAACTATAACTACACTCTGCCGTGTGAAGGAAAAATACAATCTGAAGCGCGTGTCGCTTGTCCTAGAAACCTGGGAAACAACCATCTCCTCTTTTATTCCCTCCTCCCCATGCAGTTGTTTTAAACTCTCCAGCGAAAGCCTTCGGTGAAGATGTGCCCAGGCCGACGCAGCAAGTCAGGGTTTTTATCTTAAGCCTCCTGGGACCCGGGAGAAAGTAGCAAGACAGGGAGCTTCTAGGGCACAAAGCAGCCCGACTGGAAGGGGACGCGGGCGGGGGCGCAGGCCGCGGGCTCCCGGCCGCGAGTCGGGCCGCCAGGGGCGAAGGACTTAAATAGCGAGGGCTGAAGGGGGCGGCGGGCCCGCGCGTGACGATACTTTCGGAGGAAGGCTGGGGCTGCCGAGGAGCCTGCAGGTCGGCCGGCCTCACCCTCTCGTCCCCCCCCCCCCCCCACAAGAGAGGAAAAAAAAGTTGAAGGGAGGCGGGGAGAGGAGCCACCTCGTTTCCTCCCCCGGATTCTGCCGAAGGGTTGGGGCGGCGCGGCCAAGGAGAGGGCGCGGGACGAGCGGACCAATGACAGTCAACAGGTCCAGGCCTCGGCTGGGCCGCGGGCCCGGCCTCCTCCCGCCGCCCCGGGCCCTCCCCGCCCCCGTGGCCCCGCCGCGCCAAGCACCCCGCCCGGCCTGGCCGCAGTCTCCTCCGCTGGGGCCCGGGCGGGGGCGGGGCGGGGGTTCCCCGGCGGAGAATCCTCCCGCGGGGTTGGCGGCGCGGGGGAGGGGCCGCGAGTCCGGGAATGGAGGATTAGGAAGGACTCCGGCTCGACACGAGCGCGGCCCGCGCGCGGCATCCTGGGTAAAAAGTGGCCGCGCCTCACCGGGAGAGAGCCGAGAGGAGCCGAGGTCAGAGGTCAGGGCCCTGGAGTCCGGCGCGCAGAGCCCCCCCACGTGAACGCAGCGAGCGGGAGGAACCTTTTTGTTTTCCACCGCGCCAGCGTGCTCCCCCATTGACCGGGCTGCTGGAAGGAAAGAGAGGAGCCGAGTTGCGGCTCTCCTCCGCCTACCCCACCCCCTCCGCCGCTAACACACAGCCCAACTCTCCCCTTCCCCTCAACTCATCCCAGCCCCCCGCATGGGGCTGGCAAGAACGCTGTAAATTTGCTTTAACAACAAGTGGGGGTGGTTGCATTTACTCCTCCCCCTCGCCTACCCCCCCTCGCCGCGGCTCTTGACACTACTACAAACCAGGACTATAAACATAAACATGTGTCACTGTAACAGGGCAGGTAATATACGCATTTTGAGGTGGGGTGGATGGGGGCTTGGTCGCCGCTTGGGGGACAGTAAAAAAAATGTTTCACGTGCTCGACGTCCTTGCCCCCCCCACGCGGATCCATTTATATAGAATGAAGAGAGCGCTCAGTCACTTAGTCACACAGATCCACAAAAGCAGGCTTGCCAATAAACAGAGTGCCCCCCAAAGCAAATATATTTAAATACCATCCCTCTCCTCCTCAGCCACCGCTGCCATTTCTTCTATTAGCAAGCAGCAGCATAATAATTGAATCCCCTTTTCTTTTAAAATATTCATTTTAGGATAGCGATAGAAATCAACTTTAGACCTAAATCGAACAACCACTCTCCCCATAGAACAGTACCTACCACACAGTCTGTGCTCAGAGATTCCTTTAAACAACAAGAAAAGCTATTTTTAAAATGAGTTCGAGACCTAGTATGCAAAGGTTATTTCTTGGGCTGGGTCTTCATGCATTTTTTCCAACTTCTGCAAGTTGCCGCGCGCGCCAGGCGCGGTGCAGATTCGTCACCACAGCCTTTATTATTTAGCCTATTCCCATTGCATCTCAACTTTTCTCTCAGTCTTAGTTCAACAACCCCAGCAACCTACGACTTAAAATAGAGTAAAGTGTACCCCCATGGCAAGCTTTAGGCTTGAAATCTGGGGAGAAACAAAATGTTCAGATGGGAAAGTGGTTCCCTTTGTTCTTTCATTGTTTCTCCACGAACTGGTGGATGCAAGGACAAACACTTACCTTCTCTTCTTTTTCCTCCAAAAACCAGACGCTCCCATCAGCCTTAAAATACACAATCCACCTTGAAAGTAACTAGGAACGTCGGGAGAGTTTGTATTCCATTCCTTTTTGCTCTCTGCCCTCTTTTAGCGTAGGATTAAGTTGCGGAGCGCGCTGCTGCATGCTGTAGCCCCCCGCCTTAGTGAATCGGTCACGTTTGGGACCTTCTAAGTCCACCTAATTCTGCCAGTAGAATTGAGGGTATTGGATCTCTAAACTTTCAAAAGGGAAGGGGCCTGCAACTCTCCAGAAAACTTAGAAATACCCTGAAGTTCTCTCTACGTTTGATTTTTGTACCACCTCACCAAATACTGTTTGCTTTAAAATAAAAACAAAATCTTTCTTCGAGGAAAGTGTATTTTTGCTGTAGTTCGGCTTCTGCTCAACAAAGCATTACTTAGTCCGAGTAAAGGGCGGGTTCGTGTAGGCATTTAGCAGAATGAGTGCATTTTCCATAATATTTCCTTTGCCACGTGTTTTTAAAAACACCACCACAGAGAAGAGGAGACAAAAATTTGAATCAAAATGTTGTGGAACAACTTCAGAAGAAGCATTTATGTGAAATTCACTGGTATGAAACTGTCCTCAGGTTTTGAAAACTAAGCTTTTCTAAGTTAACAGACTTTATTTTTGCTCTATAATCACAAAATTAAAAGCCAAATTTTCTGCCTACTAGTGTTTAGTGACCATCCTGCTGGGGTTGAGCGTTCCTAACCATGTTTAAATCTGATCATGATGTGATTTGCTGAGGTCATGAATATGAAATGATACACATCCAGAAAATCAAACTTGTGATTTTTTTTTATCTCCCGCTTTTTTGTGTGTGTGCTCCCAGTAGCTGACAGTGGGAGACAGTGATTGGCTCCAGGACTCTGAGGAGGATCTGGGTTGAAGCCAAGGGAACAGAACCAGAGGGTTCCCTTTCCAGGAACCATAACACTGCTTCTGTCTCACCTTCCTCTCCTTCTGGGTGCTCAAGGTTTTAGTGAATCTTCAGCAGCCCCTAGGTAGGCCTCAACACCTCCTATAATCACTCCGTTCTTCCCATTTGGCCTTCGTCTAAAATAAACAAAAAACTTGGGTAACCCCAATAAATGTTGGTTCTTGTGATCCGTGTATTATTTGATAGGAGAAGATGAACTCCACATTCTGTCAGCTTGCCCCCTTGTTCAGGGTCTCCTGCGAAAGGTCCTCGTGTCTCACAGGAAAATATTGCAACAAAATAAGATAATTGGGGGGAAAGGCGGTTGCATGGGAAAAGTGGCTTTTCTTTGATAGCGTTTAATGGGAATTAACAGATTCTTAAGCTGTAAACATTCTTTATTTATTCAGCACACATAAGCAGGCATTGTTTTATCACCGTAATTATGGTGCCCTTTAAACTGGCTGATAGCAGGAAAGATAAGGGGATGTGGCTGCAGATTCAAATCAAGTCTTACTCCTCCCCCCACCTTTCTCCCTCCTCCATTCTTCTGACCCCCCCCCTCATTCTTTCCTTGGTCACTAGGGTCCCCACAGCCCTTGAAATGAGAAAAGCAGGAAGACTGTGGCCTGGCCATTTCTTACATCATGGAAGTGATTTGTACCACAGTCTAATTTAATGCAATCTGTAACCCCCTTGTCTCCTATGCTTGCAAATGCTTTGTGTAGCTTGCAATACTCAGTATTCTGTCTAAGGAGTTGTCTACTGCTCACCTGCATAAAACCCCATCCACTAGGGTCTCCAGCTTCACCTTTGTCTAGAGTAGAAAGCACACTCTTAGGGACTTTTCAGAACAAAGCCTCACAAAACCCCTTTACCTCCAAGGATTTGCAAATTTATAAAGGCTGCATTGAATTCAAGATGGGTCAGGGGGCAAAAAAAGGGTAGGAGGTCACTGCATTCTGATTATGGGTCAATAGACAACATGGCATATACTCTGTGCCCCAAACTTCTGTTAAAGAAGGGATTTTTTTTAAACATCTAAGAACAGGATGGGCCTATTGGAAGACTTGCCCTGATATATTTGAATGAAATTTAAAAGAAGAAGAAGAAGAAGAAGAAGAGGAAGAAGAAGAAGAAGAAGAAGAAGAAGAAGAAGAAGAAGAAGAAGAAGAAGAAGAAGAAGAAGAGGAGGAGGAAGAGGAGGAGGAGGAGGAGGAGGAGGAGGAGGAGGAGGAGGAGGAGGAAGAAGAGGAGGAGGAGGAGGAAGAAAAAGGAGTTTAAAGAAAATATCCAAAGTCATAGTTTATTCCTCATTTTAGCTAATTATTCTTCTCCTCTTACCTTTTTCACCTCCCGAAAAGGAGGGAAGATAGGATGTCAGGTAAGTTTAAGGAGCTGTTTAGACTGTATTGTCCTATATCTTCAACCTATTCATCCATGTGAGACTTTATTATTTTAGACTTGCCATCATCATCATCATCATCATCATCATTAAACTTTAGCTAACAGTTTAAGAGATTTCTTTTATCCCCCTACCCACCATGCCTATATTGTTGGACCCTTTGTGATATTCCTCACTCTTCTGTCTGAACTCACTTTGGACAAAATGCACCCAGCCATCCCTAAAACAAATGTATATGGTGAGGAGTTAGCTGGTGGTGGTCGTGGTGTGTGTGATCCTCATTTAAATTATGTATGTATGGGCGAGGGCTTAGATGAAAAAGGATTATTTTAATGCCCTTCAATACTTTAATTATATAACAGTTGTAGTGTAGAAATGCAGAAGTACTCTCAGGTTTTCCCTTAGATTTTCAAAAGAACTTTCCCCATTAGTAAGCTACCTCCTGCGATTGCTGCTTAGTCTCACAGCTAACCATTTAAACGACTGTGAATGCCTCCTGCATTACTTCGCTCCAGAGGAGAGAGGTCAGACTGGATTGCTATGGTATTTAAACATAAAATACAGTGAAAATAAAATCAAAATAGAGCATCGGAAGGTGGATTTGCACACTAATGTGGGATAAGTAAAGACAGGTATTTTCAGGTCCTCACAGGCCATCACTTTAAAAACTGAAAGTGCTGATTTGGTTTTTTTTGTTGTTGTTGGTTTGTTTTTGTTGTTGTTGTTTGTTTTGTTCTGTTTTTTTTTTTTACAATAAATGTAGAAGTAATGGACATTAAGAATACACTTGGAACTGTATTTGCTACAGAAGATTTTTCTTTAGTAAGCAGCTTTGTTTTCAAAGCTAAAATACTTTTCAGGATAGTGTACAGTTTGTATTCCAACCTGAGTAAATGTTCACATTTCATTAACAAACTCAGTGGCTATCGTGCACATGCACATGCACATTGTGATAAATGCACAATTATCCCATATACAGAGATTTGTGTGTGTGTATACATGTTCATTTGAGCATATCCCCCCCCACATATGTACATATGTTTGAGAAACATAGAAGTTGATATGTTCTTTCTTAAAAAGAATTTGAATACAGTCCATCATCTGAATTGGGTTCATCTTTGATTGCAGAGGCAGCTAACATGGTCAACAAATTTATCAAAGAAACCCCCTGGCTTTTGAAGAACAGCACTTCATACATCTGGATCTGCACATCCAGGCAAACTAAGTAAATTATTGCATAACTTTAAGCATAATTGATAACAGATACCTTTAATTTTTCATCCCCATTCTTTTGGCCTGCTTTCACATTAATAATCTAAGCCATAAATGTTGGTTATTGATCGAAATCCCCGGTGTGCATGCAAATCATCTTAAAGTCCCCTGCCTTTCATGTGTGAGCGCTCAGGGGCCTCTGCTGGGTCTTTTTATCGGGATCGACCCCCAATGTGCCTGGAGAAGACCCCGGATATGCAACGTGTGCTGATGGCCATAAGAAAGCTGTCTGTCACATTCTGTGTGTGTGTGTGTGTGTGTGTGTGTGTGTGTGTGTGTGTGTACACAAACCCCTGGTGCTGGAGGCTTAACACACTCACACTAGGATGGGGAACTTACAGGAACAAAAGAATGTATTAGACAAAAAGACAGATGTGTGATATGAGTATTTAAGATGTAAAAATGTAAGGGTTCGTTTATGTACAGACAGACACTTTCTGAATAGTCCACAGAGACACAGCCCCAAATCCCTTGTTCTTTAGACCCTTTTTCTAACTGATCTCACAGATTATACCTTCAGTTTAAAAACCATAGGCAATATTGTACTAATTTCCAAAAGCACCTATATTTCCAGTTTTAAAGGTAGAGAGATGGGTCAGGAAGGAAAATGTGAAATGTTGACTAAATCGTGCTCCTATGTGCAGGGGAACTAAGGGGGTGGGGTGGGGTGGATCTAAACAAGAATCAGGAACAACTAAAAATACCTGCCCCCCTCCCCCCTCACAAAAGATGCTGTACCCAACCTTTTTTTAATGTCTTCTTAGAGCCCCCACACATACATTTTTTTTATTTTAAAGTTTACTATTTCTTAGCTGTTTGGCTCTTTAATCTAAATCTTATAGCTGGAGGAGGGGAATGGGCGGGGGTGGGTGGGAGGGAGAGGGCTGGCACTATATAAGTGCCTCAGGAGGAATTTTAAAACACTGTCGTTGGAAATAGAAAGGCTCTGGTCACTCTACTTTAAAACAACAAACACCAGCATTTGCTTTTCCTGGAAACTTCGATTTCTGCTCAAAGCTTGTGCATTTGGCCTCCTGTGAAAGTGAAAGAGAAAAACTCGGTGTGGTAGGACCAGATGCAAAGAAAGCCAAGTCGTTGGATGGTATTAGCTGTGACGAGGCATTGTTCACTGCTGCCTCTCGGTTACGTTTAAAGCCTGAAATATCACGAGATCCATTCAATGATCCTTCTCTCATTCAAGGGACAGAAATGTAATTTGCTGTAGCTCTGATTTCTTGGATGGAAATGCTAGCCTTAGATTTCAAAGGCAAGAACTAGACATCGTGGTTTGTACACACATTGATTAAGTTGAAGAGCGACGATTACATCTGTGCTGAGAGCAACAGTCGTCCAGGGCTGACTTTTCAAACCCCAGCCCCCTGAGTTACAGACTCTCTTAAATAGACTCCCTTAATTTCCGGATGCACTTCTTGAAATTCCCAATCTCTTCAAAATTCCTGGGAAAATTACGAGGAAGATGAGGGTGGGGGTGGGGAGCCATGGCCGAGAGAGACTTCATCTTGTCAAGCAAACTACCTTTTTGTATATCTGATTTCTGTTTGTTTGGTTTTTTTTTTTTCTTAAGATTTTTTTCCCCTTTTCTCTTTTGAGTTATATCTGCTCCTGCTGGCCAGATCTCAGCAGGGGAAACTGGAACTTCTGAATATGAAGAAAGGAATTATTGTGCATTTTTTTCCCCTCACAGGTTCAGAAATATCCGTTCATTCTTTAACCTCACAGATGTGTCTATTTTGGGAGGAAGGAGGAAACATGTAGACGCCTAGGCTGCATTTATGCTGTAGTTACAAACACTGAAGAAGATCTGGCCGAATTTTGCAAAGCAGCCAACATCCATCTGAGATCCTGCAAATGCAAGTGAAAAGACCCTTCCTCTCACTTGGCAATATTTTGGATTTCCTTGAAAATGACAGCAAATCACGCTGGTGACTAAGAAGAGGTTATCCCAGACTGATATTCATCCAAAGTGATTTTGTTAAAACAGATGCCTGGCTTTCACAGGGGGGGGCAATGGGAGCTGTGGAAGATGCACCTAATCTACCAGCCAAGCCATCACCAATCACTGAAATGGTCTGCACCATACACCAGCACTCTCTTTTCATTGTTTTTATGTAAAACTTCTGGAGGCACCTTGTGGAGCCTTCCATTTTCTTTCCTTTACTGCAGAAGGAGGTACCTGCTCCCTGGAATTCTGACCTGTGGACGGGACCTGGCCAAAGCCATGTTGGACACTCTAGGATGACCTCACCTCTTCGCCAGGCTCCTGAATCGTGAAACGTGTACTCATTGCTGGCTTATCTGTGCTTTGTTATGGGCCTGACGAGAAACTACCTTCCCCCTGCCCCACTCCTCAGCAAAGAACTGAAATCCAGTTGAATTGTTACGTGTTCCTGAGGTGGAGCCTCGAACTGCTTTCTTGGTCAAATAACTTTGTTTCTGGTTGTAAAAGGGCATGGGAGGGGGCGGGGGTGTGGAGAGAAATTGCCAACGTAAGTCTGTACTGGGGTGGGTCACCTCGGGATTTAACTTTAGAGCTCCCAGCCAGTCTCCTTCTCCTCACCCAGAAGGGAAATACCAGGCTATTCTGGCACGTTTTCCCTTAAGCTTCATTTTCCAAAGAAAAGAGGGGTGGGGTATATCTATTTGAGCTTGATAATGTTTTTTAAATGCTTTCCTTTGAAACGATAATAGCTGTATCGGTAAAATGCAAATAAAGCAAAAATAGGCAGTATTTCTTTAAAGGGGAATATACGGTGCTTTTTTTTTTTTTTTTTTTTTTTTTTTTTTTTTTTGCGTACATACACTGCTTCTGATGAAGTCTGTGAGTCAGGCTGTTTCTGAGCTCCGATAGTTTAATGGAAAGATTTATATACCGGCTGTATTATTTACTTTGGGAGGGGAGGTGGCAGTATAAGGGTATGCTAATTAGTAGGAGATTTTGGGGGGAAGGGGTGGAATATCAATTTTTATTGCATCACCTGTCAGGAGTGTCCAATCAGCGTTGGCTTTAGGGGAATTAATTGATGAAGGTGTCTCCGGACGAGCTCACTTCACTCTGTCATTTTATTTGTAGCTAAAGCAGCGGCGGGAATAGCAGCTGCATTTCTTTTCTCTTTCTCCCTTCACATTCCATTATCACAGTGCTCCAATGGAGAAAGAAGGAGTAGCGGGGCCCAGGTACTGATCCGCATCGAGGACTCAGACCAACACACTGGCAGATCTGAAACCGGATGGTCTTTTCCCTCTTTTTTAAAAAAACGAAAACCAAAAAAAAAGCGAGAATCAAGTCAGTGTAATTTCATGGGGTTTTTCTCACCCCCCCCCCCCCCAGTAATTCGCCTAGAGTTTGGCACTCCCTTCGCCGGGAATAACAGTCTTTGTTATTTTATTAGCAGGATGCCTTGAGACACACGCAGCATCTGGCGGAGGATTAACATACATACATGTGTATGTATGCGTCACGTATATATTTACTGCAAATGGTGGGGATCATTTAGTGCCCGAGATGGGAGACCTGAAGTCAGGTTTCGAAGAGGTGGATGGCGTGAGGCTCGGCTACCTCATCATTAAAGGAAAGCAAATGTTTGCTCTCTCCCAAGTCTTCACAGATCTGCTGAAAAACATCCCGAGGACGACCGTGCACAAGCGCATGGATCATCTGAAAGTGAAAAAGCACCACTGCGATCTGGAGGAGTTGCGGAAACTCAAAGCAATCAACAGTATCGCCTTCCACGCGGCCAAATGCACGCTCATCTCCCGGGAAGACGTAGAAGCGCTCTACACCTCCTGCAAAACCGAGCGTGTGCTCAAGACCAAGCGAAGGAGGGTCGGTCGGGCCCTGGCCACAAAGGCGCCGCCGCCAGAGCGCGCCGCCGCCGCCAGCCCCCGCCCGGCTTTTTGGAAGGACAAGCACCAACTTTGGCGGGGCCTGAGCGGAGCCGCGCGGCCCCTGCCAATCAGCGCGCAGTCCCAGCGTCCGGGCGCCGCCGCCGCGCGCCCCGCCGCCCATCTACCTCAGATTTTTAGCAAATACCCTGGCTCGCACTACCCGGAGATCGTTCGCTCGCCTTGCAAACCCTCTTTAAACTATGAAACTGCCCCGCTCCAGGGAAACTACGTCGCTTTCCACTCGGACCCCGCTTATTTTCGGAGCCTGCTGTGCAGCAAGCACCCGGCCGCAGCCGCAGCCGCCGCCGCCGCCGCTGCCGCCGCCGCAGCCGCCGCCGCCTACTACCAGGCGGCCGGGCCCCAGCCCAAGGCGGCGACCGGCGCGGGAGGCCCGGTGAGCCTGACCTACCGCTGCAAGCGCAAGCGCGGGGGCGCCAAGAACTGCCTGCTCGCGCCTCACACCGGCGCCCGGCGCCTGCTGCTGCTGCCCAGGTCCTACAAAGCCAAGGCGGCGGCGGCGGCGGCAGCAGCGGCGGCGGCGGCGGCGGCGGCCGCCGGAGCCACTTGCTTGGAGAGGTTTCATCTGGTCAACAGCTTCTGCCCGCCTCCTCACCACCACCATCACCATCACCACCATCACCACCACCACCACCACCGGGCCCAGCAGCCAACGCCGAGTCACCACCCCCCTCACCACCACCGGCCGCAGCCCCATCTAGGAAGCTTTCCCGAGAGTTGTAGCAGCGACTCCGAGTCCAGCTCCTACTCGGACCATGCAGCCAATGACTCGGATTTTGGCTCCAGTTTGTCCAGCTCCAGCAACTCCGTGTCCTCAGAGGAAGAGGAGGAGGAAGGAGAGGAGGAGGAGGAAGAGGAGGAGGAAGAGGGGGGCAGCGGGGCCTCTGATTCCAGTGAAATCAGCTCCGAGGAGGAGGACTCATCCACCGAGTCAGACTCCAGCTCCGGGTCCAGCCAAGTGTCAGTGCAGAGCATCCGTTTCAGGCGCACCAGCTTCTGCAAGCCTCCCAGCGTGCAGGCGCAGGCCAACTTCTTGTACCATCTGGCCTCCGCCGCCGCTGCAGCCAAACCGGCTGCTTTCGAGGATGCCGGCCGACTTCCCGACCTCAAAAGTAGTGTCAAAGCCGAGTCGCCAGAGGAGTGGAATCTGCAGAGCTGGGCTCCCAAAGGGGCTCCGGTGTACTGCCCGGCCAGCCTGGGGAGTTGTTTCCCAGAGATAAGAAACGATAGGGTATCTGAGATTACATTCCCACACTCTGAAATTTCCAGTACTGTAAAGAGAACTGACCTGACAGTTAACTGCCAGGCAGAGGGGGCCTCTTCACCTAGCCCAAAGACAAACAATGTATTTCCACAACAAAGAATACTCCGAGAGGCTAGGAAATGCCTACAAGCAACTCCTACTACACACTGTGCAGAAAACAGCACAATGGCTGCTAGGTTCTTAAATAACGATTCTTGTGGAACAGCAGCAAATTCAGGAAAAGATTCCAAAATCCCTCATTGTCCTGAATTTGCCACGGATTTGCCCTCTCCTCAAACTGATCCCGGAGTGGATGCAGCAGCAGCAGCAGCAGCAGCAGCAGCAGCAGCAGCAGCAGCAACTAAAGCTGAGAGTCTCTGCACTGACACAGGCGACAAGACATTGCCATTTCTGCACAATATTAAAATCAAAGTAGAAGACAGTAGTGCTAATGAAGACTATGAACCTGATCTTATTACAAGTGAGCTAAAGTGGGAGTGCAATGATACAGAGGGTGAGTTTTACAGTGTGACTGAGAAGAAAGAGGAGGACGCCTTGGTACCCACAGCCAAGGAAGGCTTTGCATGCCCTGAGAAAGAAACTCCTTCCTTAAATCCACTGGCTCAGAGTCAGGGCCTTTCATGCACTTTAGGATCTCCAAAACCTGAGGATGGGGAATATAAATTTGGTGCCAGGGTGAGGAAAAATTACCGGACACTAGTACTGGGCAAACGACCAGTCCTTCAGACACCTCCAGTCAAACCAAATTTGAAATCAGCTAGAAGCCCTCGTCCTACAGGTAAAACTGAGACACATGAAGGAACACTGGATGACTTTACAGTTTTAAACAGACGCAAAAAGGTAGCCAGCAATGTAGCATCAGCAGTGAAAAGGCCGTTTAATTTCATGGCAAATTTTCCTTGTCCACCATCACTCATTATTGGGAAGGATGGGGATTTGTGGCCAGCGTATTCCTTAAACACCACTAAGGATTCCCAACCTCCTCACAAGGCCCATCCTATATGGAAATGGCAGCTGGGCGGTTCTGCAATACCTCTTCCACCTAGTCACAAATTCAGGAAATTTAATTCATAAAAAAAATGTTTTGGAAGATATTTTCTCGAACCATATTACCTTCCTTTTGTTGTAAGCTGCACAGGATGGCTTGTACCAAGTCCATTAATGGTGTTACACCCCTTTTGGAGTCCTGGTTTATCGCATTTTGAAGACAGAAATCGGATTACTTTTTTTTTTTTCCCCTTTGCGGGTTTTTTTTTTTTTTAAGGGTGGGGGCGGGGTGGGAGAAGGGTTGGTTTACACACCACAGACTACTTCAGGCTAAAGACTCAAGTAAAACTCAGTTATTATGGTTAGAGCTGGAACACTTTACTGTTTCAATGCTAATAATGCACCGGTACCTCAATTCAACTGCTACAAATAAATGTCAAAAGGTTGAATAATAAATGTTACAATGAGCCATTAAGTTTATGCACTAGATTTCAGACCTGAAAGTGTAACTGGTATTCAGTGAAAGTTTGTTAGGTTACAATGCTTACACGGTGAGGTAGCAAGAAGTTTCTGTGAGCCCAAATGTAATTATTCTGGAGCTCTTATTTGTGGGGTGTCTTTAAAGAGCAAACCCTCATTCCCTTTCCAAGAGTACTTGCACTTAAATGTTTGATTTTTTTTTTTTTTAATGGAAAGATTGGGGCATGAGTCCTGACTGGATGCTGATTTAAAAGCTGCCTCTTGTGTGAGAAGTAAAAGAAATATTTTTTTTTAAGGATGTGCTTTTTTTTTTTCTAAACCTTTACAGTCACTTCTTGCGATTGGAAAAGTCCCTTCTGTGCTCTCACCCAAACATTTAAAATAGGATGACTCTTACTGTGTTCCTGCTTATCTTCTGATCTGAAGATAACTCTTCAAGCTTTCAAAACAATTAAAACATTTCTCTGAATAGCAGGATGTTGAGTGGTCTAACTCATCACAGTGACCAAGCAGTTAATATAACCGAGAAAAAGAAAAAGAGTCATAACACCCCAAGTGAAGAAAAAAAAAACAAACTGATTTCAGGGCTTTTTGGTATCAGAACTCAGGCACTTGGATTTTCTTACCTATGCTTTTTCTGCATCTCTCTAAGCTTCTGTTTCAGGCCATCCTGTGTATAGAACAGGAGAGTTTCTACTGCAAGTGACAATCAGAGGTGACTCTATATTTGCACTTAAAATCAAAGTAGTCCCACATGCAAATGGTCTACCCCTTGGTAAGGCCATGCTGGTCCGCCCCTTGGTAAAGCCATGCTGGTCCGCCCCTTGGTAAGGCCATGCTGGTGTACTGTGTTGTAAAGACAAGAGCAGTAAATCAAAACTATGGAAATTTGCACTGTCGAAAAGCTTGCTTCAGCTTTATTTTCCATTAAAAACACTGTTTAAAATTCCTGCTTCCATACATTTCTACTTATTCCAGATTGGAGAAGGGTTAACAAGAATGAATGGCTTTGTTGACATTTTCACTTGTAATGTTTTTGCCTGAAAGAAATGCATTTATCGGGTGCAGTGTTTTGTGGTAACACTTTGTGATGAGACCAATCAGGTTTTGGGGCATAACACCGGCAGATTTCCTCTCAAATAACAGAGAAACTTTTCAAACTTGTTACAGACCAACTACTAAAAGTCTCATATTTAAGAGAGTAAAGAAAGATCGGTTGTGATTTTAATGAAAGTCGAATCTAGTAATTCTTGGGTCACCAAATGATGTGTCTTAGACCCTTGCTGTCTTTACTCTAAGGGGTTGCGTCTATAGACCATAAATCACAAAGCAAAACAAAACACCAATGAAATGTTTACTGTGTGAATTTAAATCATTATTTCTCATGGAAATTCAGCTATTTATTTTCCTTAACCTTTTAATTCCTGCCCCTTTGAAATTTTCCTTTTGTCTATAAATGTTTCAGATAGTTCTGGATGGTCTCAGACCTAATTGCTGTGTATGATCTGTGGTTTTCCTCCTGTTGCAGAGGACTGAGTCTGAGAATACCTGCATCCAAATACATTTGGGTGGGGTGAGCAGATGCTTTGAACTACTTCCCTTCCTCCCCTGCTTGAATGTTGCCAGATGTAGGCTCACTGGATTTTTTTTTTTATTATTATTATTGGAATCATAGATATGGTCAAAGCAAAAACTGGGGGGATGTTATTCTTGAATTCATGTTTGTATATATTTCCAAAGACTAGTCCATATTCTCAGTGAAAAGTCCCAGAAATCTGAACAACTGGCTTCTGAGCTTGAGTTCTTTCCTCTTTGGAAGGTGATGCAGAATTTAGGGACAGTGAGTTGTCTTTATAAAGAAAAAACAAAAGAGTCTGTGAAAGGTAGGGCACTTCCCACACAGGGGAAGTCTGTAATTCCCACTCTTTAATTAGTGAAAGTTCAAGTCCAGAGACCACTGCATTTAGACTAGGACTTTCCATGCTGGCTACAGATTGTCACCAAATTATAAACTGAGAATCTACGGGAGACCTATAAGATGAAATAAACATAAATTAAGACAAATATCCCATAGAATTTTGGACAAAATATGAGGCTCCAGCTTGGACACTTGGTCTCCAGTCCTCAGAGTAGCAATGGGTCCAGCTTCCAGGGGCTGCTGCTGAGCAGGATGGGAGCCGAGGCGAGCCTGAGTGATGCCATCAAGAGGAGAGATGTTGAGCAGTCAACATAAATTCTATCCCACAGTGCTCCTGTGAGACGTCAGCCACAGCAAACCTCGAGTTGGGGGTTTCTGTCAGTAAAGAGTACCACATAGCAAGTCTTAGTGTGCAAATATAAGGTACTCTTTCAATTCCTAGTAGCCCTCAGCTGGTTTCCCATCCTGCTGTGGGAATTAGTCCCAGAACAGTTTATTTTATTTGGGTTGTTTTATGATTAAAGACAATTTCTAGGTCTTTCTCAGCTGCTATAAATGTCACATTTGCTCAAAAGTTAAGCCTTACTGAGAGAAAAACAAAAGTTACCTCCATTGACAGGTTGAATTTTTGCATTTAAATGTTTTCAGGGAGTAGGTTTTGTTCCTTTAAATCCTACAGGGCTCTAGGACCATTGATTCTTGTGTCTAAATTAGCTCAACAGACACGGGGAAAGTGTAAGAAATCCCTTTCCCTGACTTTTTGGTGAAGCAAACTTATTCCTGGTAATTTCCTGATAAGCCTGTGAAGTGAAGATTTAATTATTTTTTAAAGAGATGTGTGTACTTTCTTCCCCAGTCAGGTTATCTGCCTTTATAGAAAATACAGCTTTCCCCCTACCCCTTAACTATTTACTTTTTAGAATGGGTGTTCCTTTTTCTAATGCCTTACTTGATTACAGTGGAGTGATCTCAATTAATAGTTGTTTATTTGAAAACCAACAACAAGGAGCCCCCACTAAACAGTACTAAACAGTAATAGCACAAACTGGATGGGCTGGTGTGTGGCTTTTTTTCTTTTCTTTTCTTTTTCTTTTTTTTATCTTATTTGTGTCTGGGTGACTTTCAGTGGTCTAGAAATTCCTCAAAGTTCTTAACTAACAAGAATTAGGCTGGAGATTTCTACTGATATGAGAATGGGAGTTTTGTTTACACACAGGAAAAGATGTAGATGAAAGTAATTAATTCTTCGAAAGCGTTTTTCTTTCAAAGAAAACAAAAATACTCCACGGTGAAATTTTTCTAAAAAAAAAAAAAAGAAAAGAAAGAAAAAACAATAAAAAATCAGCACCTATAAAAGAAAAGAAATGTGACTTTTGCTTCACCTTGAAAACATCTTCCTGCTGAAAAGATATGTGGAGGGAGGGATTTCCCAGGGTCAAAATAGGAAGGAGAAAGAGAGAGAGAAAAAAAAAAATCAAGGCTCCCTATCAGCTAAACTCAGTAAATTGGCAAGGAAAAAACAGGGCATCCACTTCCAGGATTCCTCCCTGTCACCCAGTTATGTATCCCCAGGATTCTCCTCCTTTTCCCTGTGAGGGACGACTACCTTCCCTCTGGCTTGGGTTATGCTTTGCTCCCTGGGCCAAAGGGCATTCTGCAAACTAGCCTGGGGGTTGGGTACGTAAGGCATATCCAGGAGGTGGGGGAGGGCCGCATTTTACCTGTTTGGCAGGCCCTCTTTTGCTTTAAAAAACGGAGGAGAGGAGGGGGTGGGGGGAAGGCAGCTATCAGTCTTTGCCCATGCCTTAGGCCCCTGCTACTCTAGCTCCTTTTCAAACTGTGGAGGCCTCACAAGCTCCTACTTTAAAAGGCCTGAGATGTTTTGCATGAAGCCCTCACAATAGGGGTTGAGGGAATTGACAGTTTCAAAAACAAGGCCTTCAGTCCTTTCCAGCTGCCGGGCCCACTCTCCCGCACCAACTCCTGGTTCCTCTCTGCTGGTGGCGTCCTCGGCTGCGAACAGCCTCCCTTCCAGCCCTCAAGCCCGCGCTCAGGCCGGCCCCACCCCGCCCCCAGGCTGTGTTTGTAAACAGGGGTCAGTGGCCAGGGGCTGCTGGCGCGGGCTTCAGGCCTATCGGCCTGGGAGGGAAGACCAGGGACTATGGAGCAGGCCAAAGGCTGCAGGCAAAGGGCTGAGGGGGTTTCCAGGGTTGCTTTCCGCAGCCATTGAGCTCTGGGCACTGCACTGACCCAGAGCATCCCTGGGTTCTTCGACCAGGGCCACCATCACTACCAAAAAGATGTTTAAGTGCCGCCATTTTGCATGGTGGCAAACAAATTTCTTTGTGACTTTTTTTTTCCCGCCCAGATCTTGCTCTCCTCTGATCCTGTGACGATTTCGCTCCTCCAGGCAGAAGAGCCTGCACCCCAGCTCGTCCAGCGCAGCCTCCAGTCCAAGCGGCCACAAGGCCGAGAGCAGAGGCGCGTCGGCCACCTAGGGCCTTCTCCCCATCAGAGACTGGATTGCTTCCCCTCAGTTTGCATTTCTTTTGTGTGTCCTGAAGTCATCGCCCATCCCTGCACTTGCGGTCCTGTATTTCTCACCTTCTTGCCCAGGTCTCATTCCTCCTCCCCAGGCAAAAGGGACCCAGCTCTTTGCATTGCTTAGCGGATTTCCGAGGCCTCCAAACGTGAGCTTGTGAGAGGCAAGTGGCAAAGGGACTGGGCCAGCATGGCTGCGATCTCCTGGGAAGAGGCTCAGGAGCAGAGGCCTACCGTGTGGGGAGGGAGCGCTCTAGCCAGGCCCGGCTCAACTCCTAGAGTGGGAGTAACCTGGGGCAAGGCCTGCTTGCTTTGGCTCCGTGGTTCCCAACCCTTGGAACTTCTTTCAGTGCATCTGCAAGAGGAATGGTGACCTGGAAACGGGAAACGTGAGACAGTGACCTGGAAAACCACCCTCGGCTGGGAGGTTGGAGTGCAGCAATGCAAACAAAGCTGCTACCGGGGAAGAGGGGAAACAGAGGTGCACCGCGCATAGGTCACAGGAAAGTGCAACAAGCTTGTTTTCCCGGGTGTTTAAAATGCAGCCCCAGTTGTAAAGTGTGTGAAATTACGCACTGGTCTCTTAAAGAGTGCCTAATTTATAGTAAATAGCGAGGTCTTTGTAAATGGCTTTATTATGTTGTTTCTTGTTAATTGTTGAGAAAATCCCCATTGTTGAGTGTGAAAGGCTTTATGAGCTAACCTGGTCCTCGGCGCAATCAGAGGGCAGTAAATGGCCGCTCGACCTCCAAGGCCTCACTCGAGGGCCAAGAGGACTGCGGGGACTTCTAGAGGCGCTTCCTCGGCCAGGAAAGAAAGTGACAAGACTGTCCAGCTTTTAATTAATGAGAGAGCCTGTTTTGAACTCGCAAGCACCCAAGAGCAGCTGGCTGAGTGCGTCAGGGGCAACCTGGCTAGCCAGGGCTACCTAGGGCCGAGGGAAGGCTGGGGCCGGGCCTGGGCTCCCTTCCCGGGTCACAGCCCGCAGGGGGTCGTGCCTGGACCTTAGGCTAGAAGCCCGGGGCGCTGATTGGAGCCTCGCTGCGAGGCCTTGGATCCGGGCTTTGTCTCCAGTTCTTCTCCAGCCGCATGGAGAGCGAGCCCAGGACCGTTCCGCCTCGGTGGCAGAACCTCTCCAAAATGCCTGCCTGGCTGGGGAACTGGAGGGTCTTCAGGCTGAGCAGGCTCCAGGGACGGCTCCAGGCCCCTGCTTGGGCCTCCTTGTCTTTTGTTTAAAGAGCTCTCTCCTTCCCTCCCTCTTTTTCTCTCTTATGCGCGGTGACACACACAGTCTCTTCATTAGAAACCTGCAAGGGATTCAGAAAATGAGAGAAATAAGAAAGGAGTTTGGCTCTGTTTGTCTAACATGGAAAATAATTCCTCTAATCTAAAATGAAATGTTCCTATCTCCTCTTCCGGTCACTTCCCAGTCCCTGTCCAGCCAGTTAGGATCAAGGATCTGAATGGGCAAAACCAGGCAGGCACTGGGTTCATCGCTAAAACTCTGAGGACAGAATCCCACGGGTCCTGCTGGCCCTGAAAGGGCTGAGGGGCAGTCAGACAGCGCCTCCAGGGCTCGGTCCCGCGGCCTTTCTAGGGCCTTAGGACCTGCTGGGTCCAAGGGAAAAGCAGCTGCTGCCTGTCTTGCAACCTTTAGCTCTGACACTACAGCAAGAAGAAAGAGAATTTCTTCTTGAGCCTACACTGGGTGGTAGAAAACCTGGCTTGGGTGGACTGTAATCGAGGGTCTGGACATTTAGCTGATGCAAATCACAGGGAAATGTTAATTCCAGTGAGGGTAAAAACCTGTATTCAGCTCTCTTCCTGTCCCTTCTGAGATGGCCCTCTGCTTGTGCACTCTCGCTCTCACCAAATTAGCTATTACGTGAAATCCCCCTGGGTTTAGAGCACTTGTTTCGCGGATTGGCATACAACCCATATTAACTATGCACTTTCTGCTATTCCTCTTGTGACTGTCCCTGCTTCTTCCTTCTTTGTGGAGAGTATGATGCATTTTATTTTAGTCCAATCGATGCGCACAAATACTGGGATAACACAACCCACACATCTGCGGTAGAGGCTGTTTTCAAAATTGAGTTTAGGGATCAATACTAAGTCGGAATGCTCCAAATTGCATGAATTCACCAAATTCAAGCCTTGGGCTCCCAAGCCCTTTTCCTGAGTAATTAACACACTCACGGGTTATAGCTGTGCTTCTACACTTCCTGCCTCTCTCAAAACAGGATGTTTTCCTCCTGTGTGTTTGGCCCTATCAAAAGATCATTCCGTTTGCTTTGAAAAACATGACCCCCAAATTTGTGGTGCCAAACCCTGCCAAACCCTGTCACCACCTTTCATGCTGATCACCTCACCTTATTTTTCTAAGACCTAACAGTAGCACTCAGAAGTGGGTTAGCGAGCGCTCCACAATTTACTATTTCCCTGGTGAGGGAGCAGCCAACACTTGGCTCCCAGGATTTCTAGATCTCTGATGTTAGAGTTACAATAGATGCTAAGCCATACTTTGATTGTTTGTTTGTTTGTTCGTTTTTTGTGGCCTGGGCCACAGCTACATAGATTGGTGTCTGACTGGGGGGGGGGATGGGCAGCAAGGGACAGTAAGTTTATGTGGTCAGAAGACATGGGTGGCTTCTGAACAAGAATTAGGAGAGCTTGCTGCCCATAAGGACCATGCACACATGCGTGTGTGGGTGTGGGTGTGTGCACAAACGTGTAGTCTGAAAGACGTACCCAAGAGAAACAACCAAAGAATCTAGGTTCTTCTGCATTAGAATTTCACAGTTCGAAGACCCTGTCTGAGTCATCCTTCAGAAGACTCTTGTTCCGTCCCAGGGGGAACTGGGGGTGGAGAAAAGCTTTGAGGTTCTCCAGAAGGATCCACTCTTTTAATCGGTGCTATCAATATGTCTGTGTTTGACCCTTTGGGATAAAGACTTAGCAGTCAGTAGATTTAGACCCTAAAATACTACCAGTTCAGCAGGGAGCTCACAGATCTGTAAAAGCCCATCCAGGTCGGAAGCTGGGAAGGAAGAGAGGGGAAAAAAACCATTTGTGTGGATGCTATCCTCTTGTCCAAGATGACAAACCAATGTCCTCGTCGTCAGAACTCTCTCAGAGAGTTACTGAGGAAGCATGGGGAGGCACTGGAAGGCTGGAAGAGAATTCCCACCTAGTGCTTGCCTCCTTTGGGTTAGCTCCAGAGAAAAGCCAGATGCCTGTGGTAAATGATGGTCAGTGGTGAGGCACAGCATGGAAGAGGGGGGCTGTGCCAAATGTGGCAGCCACCTTGCCCTTCTCCTGTGAAAGTTAGACGTCACACAAATGCATGGGAGTTCTTAAGGCTAGGGTTTGCTCAGGGGCTGAAAGGGAAAACTCTTCTATCTCTGAAACACCCTGGAGGGGCCTGGACTCCTGGATCTGCCTGGAAGAAAAGCAAGATTCACACTTACAGTCCTCAAGTCCCCACCCCACCCCACCCCCACCCCCACAGATGAATACCCTGATTGTCAGGAGGGCAAATGTCAAAGGGCAGTTTTCTTCCTCTGCACTGGGTCCAAGTATGCAGTCCTAGAAAGTCTGAGTGTTCAGACTTCTCACTACCACACCTGTTTGAACTGAAAACTGCATGTTATGGTAGAAGCTGCCGTGGGCAGGCTAGCTTACCCTTTCCCTGTCTGTCTTCCCTTTTTTCTCTTCCCACCCTCTGAGCTACTCCATCCTTTCCCCTATCCCACACATTCAGGTGGAAAGACAGGAAGAGCTAGACTTACACCAGAGTTGAGAGGCCCCTTGGAAGAGGTGGCCAGTGGTGTGCTTTCTTGCTGAAGGGAAAGGCCAGAGCATCCCAAACTCTCAGCCCTCAAATCCTGACATACTTCGCTTCGCGTATCAAAAATAGCATTCATACCCAACCTAGAGTGCTCCGTCCCGTAAACGTGTGGCTGGGGGTCTGACAGAGTGCATTGCCAGATGCAAAGGCACAGAGGTGCTTTTAATTTTGTTCCAAGTGTTACATATCATGTGGCAAATTGGCCTTTCAGAAAGCCAATCTTTTTTTCTGTTAATAATAAAAGACTTCTTAAACAAGCTTAAAGTATGTGATTGAGAATTAAGGGTGTACATCTTTACTGCTCAAGTATTTCTTATCTGATTTTAAGAAGAGGACTAGTAGACTTTTTTTTTAATAAGGAAGATGTGTGTGTGTGTGTGTGTGTGTGTGCATGTGTGTTTTAAAGTAGATGATGTTGGTTAACATTGAATTGTTCAGTGGTTCTGCTATTCATATGCTTTTAAGAAAATAATAAAAAAATATTTAAATCTTTAAAAATCCTTTTACGTGTTTGATGGATCATGAATTTTAAAAAGTAAACTAGGAAATTAGTCATCTACTCTTACCATCTTCTTGATAAAAATTATCTATGAAATGTCCACTTTCCCTAAACTATCACCATTTCATATTATCTTAAACATTTCAACCTGTGTTTGCAGCTGTAATATGAGATTATAGGGAAATACATGGGAAACAGAACTCATTTTGTGGAACCTACGTGGGGAGGAAATATTACTTACTTTGCAGGTGGTTTTCTAAAATCTTGTCATTTGCACTAATCTCTTGGTCCAACCTGGGTGAGATCTGAGACAACACAAGGATTTCCAGATTGGAAGCATCCTGACTGTGAACTCCCTACACCTCCCTGATCTGAACTTTAATGTATGCTCCAAGACTTGTCTTAAATGTGATCTTCAAGGGGGAGAAAAGTGCAAGAAGATTCTATTTGTTCAGGGAAAGAAAGTCAGGAAGGTTTTTATAAATACCGTTAGGACCACTGAGTCCAGTTAGCTGTCATGTGAATGGAACCATTAAGACTGGCTGAGCCATTGACATGGCTTCTTCATTTAGGATCCTGGCCAAAGGAATAGCGTGTCGACGTGAAAAAGTCTAGCCAAAGATAAGCCATTACAATGGAAATCGCAATGCACAAAGTCTCACTGAAGCCAATGAAATTGAGTGTAATATCCCTACAGCATTCTCACCTGCTTGCTCCAGGATTTAGGATGCCGTTCCGCGCCGAAATGAGATTATGCATATAAAATGCCAATATAGAACACACTGCCCAATAAAACGTTAGAAGAGCAGCTTACAGCCCATAGACGTGGGCTGTACTTAAATTTGAACTTCATTTACAAAATAAGTCACAGCCCCATCAGAACACTAAATCTACAGCATGCTCTAGATCTGGCTTTTCATGCTTCTTTCTGCATGACTCCCCCCACCCCCTCTCCTATCCAAACACAATTCTTTTAAGGGCATTCTTCAAATCATCTAGCAATTCCCAAAGGGACCCAGGAGTCTCTTAAAGTGCCTTTCTAAATTAAAAGGCCCCAAACAATTTAAGTGCATTTTTGACCAAATACACACACACACACACACACACACACACACATATATATATATATATGTATATATATATATTTGTACATGAATGGAATTATGTATATTACATATCATGTATACACGAACATATTAGAAAGCATTTGGATCTGAGAACCTACCGTTTCATTTAAAAAAAAAAAAAAAAAAAAAGACCAAAGGCACCAAAGAGAAAAACGCCCCCACAGTGGATTACAAGGTTATGGGACAGGTCACTAGGAACGGGAAATAAAACTCAATGTTAGGTTTGGTCTGTAAATTATGCACCTTTCAGGAAAGGGGGTTGAAGGTCTCTTCACTCAAGGGTTTTTTTCCCATCCATTTTGCTATTAATTCTTAACTCTTGGTAGGCAGTTCTTTAATGAGGTTGTTTGTGGCTGGTTAATTTTCTCCAATCTACTAAGCTCCTCATTTTCCCTTAAGTGCGTTGCTGCCCAGAGCTTTCAGAATTGTCCATTCTAGAAGAAAACAGAATAAGCATGCTGAAGTTGCCTGGGTGGGCTGTGAATTAAAGACGTTAGGTGGACAGATAAACAGAGGGCCTCGGACAGATGGGAGTGGGAGGGTAGGAGGCAGGCTGAGGTGAGGGCAAGAGGGAGAGAATCCGGTCTTAGGAGAGCAATGACCCTAGGAGTGTAATATATTAAATATTGCAGCGATCGATTTCAATACCCCAAGTGGACACGGGAATAAAAATTCACCAACAAGCTGAAGTGATTAGGAATGCTTTGTTGCGAGGGGAAAAATGTGATTTTCTTCAAATCCTTTTTGTTCGGGTTAGAAGAGGCCCAGACAATCCAAGTGTAAGCCCTAGACTCCCAGTTTGGGATATAACCCTAAAGGTTAGTCATATCTCAATGGTACTTCTGCATAGTGGAAAGATGAGCTGTGAACCAAGGAGGATTAAAACAGCAGCCACAATTATGGGCTGGTGACTCCCTGAGCTTTCTTCCCAAATCAGAGGAGAGGACATTTTGGAGAGCGTTCTTTCTGAGTTAGTCTTTGTTTCAGCTCTGGGACAAAGCAGTGGCTTGTACAATTCTTCTTTCATTAAAATCAAGGAAGGAGGAAAAAAAAATACACAATACGGTTTGCAGAAGGTTGAACTACCACACCAAGATGTAAAAACAGCACTTTCCTTTAGGTAGGGGAAAAATATTTCCAGTGTCCCTCTAGGAACAAAAGTATGAAATCGCCGCACACACACGTAGGCACAGATACCTGCTATTACACGTGGTGATTTTATTCCTCGATTCCAAATTGAGTGGGGCTCTTGCATTTAGATCCTGGTGCCCTGAACTTGTTCTCTCTCCGAGTCCAGGAATCTGCTTAGGGATTTGGGGTACTCATTGTGGAGGCTGCTTTGGAGCAGGGGGATTGTTTTCAGTCACACACTAATGGGCAAAGACTGGGCCTTACACACTGGGGACAGCAAGTCTGCTGCTAGGGACACATTGCTGGATGCCTGCAGGTAACAGCTACTGTAGCTGCCTCCTCCTTCGGTGTGGCCTGGCTACAAACCTGGGAGAGAAACACAGCACTGTACAAAGGATTTCTTTAATAAGGAAGAGTTCCTCAGATGGTGTGCTGGGGCTGCTCCGGCTTCCCTTTCCCTGTAAGACGCTTTCTCTTTACGTAGTTCTTTATGTGATAACTAGGCACTGGAAATGCCACACACATACACACACACACACACACACACACACACACACACACACACCCAAACACACACACACCCAAACACACACACACACCAGGACTCCTTGATAACCCAGACACAGACATCTATTAGAAGGTCTCAGTCAAGCTGAATTTCCGAATCCGGCAGAAGTAAACCTCTCTGACACCTCTGCCTCCCCTACACAAAAAAAAAAGCTACATCTTCGGTGGTCCAGGCTTGTATTCATCCCAGTGATGACTAGCACTCACTTGCAAATATGGCTGGCCCTACACAGACCAAGCTGTACTCCTGGGCGAGCATCTCCTGCTCATGGAACAGACCAGGCAGAAGGAAGCCTAAGCTTCCTCATTTCTTTAACTCTAATTCGGGCTGAACGTGGTGGGTTGAGGCTGACACTGGTTGTGCACCAGAGCACTTAGGTTCCTGCAGCTCGAATCTCCCAGGCTTTCTGTGAAGTGCAGAGTGGCTACAGGGAGGCTATTATACCCCATAAAGCTGTTTATCTCTCTTAAGCTACATGGCTCCTTCCTCCCTTCCGGTTGTGTTCAACCAGGTTCAGGTGTGAAATGTCACCCAGAGAGGTGACCTTGAGGAGGTCATTACTGAGACCCGTTATCTCTTCCTAAATGTGGGGGAGACGGAATTGGGGGACATTTGTGTAAGAGACAGCTTGTGCCCTGTGGTGAAACCCATCTTTTACTTTTGTCCCCCTGGTCCCTTTCTGCTTCACCTTCTCTTCTTCCACCCTCTTCCTCTCTTTTGAATCATATAAGAAGATATGTACAAGGCCTGGGCCCGCTGACTCCAGGCCTGACTGTACCCCCTAGGCAGGTAGGAGAGTTTTGAGATTTCTGGTGTTATGTGACTCTGGAATGATCTGGAGAGAAGAGATCTGGGGGTGCGGGGGGATAGACATGGTGGGAGGCTTTAGTCTCTGGTCACTGAGGTAGACCTACCCAGTCTAGTGCCGAGACTCTGGACTGGACTCTCCAAAGCCTGCTTGATATAGGGTACCTGTTGCTTGAAGTGTCTTTGGGTCCCTAACCTAGTGTGGGTCTTGGACTTAGGTCAGGTTCCCCCCTGGGGCTGCTGGATTCACCTGTCATTATAATCGCAGCCGAGAGTTCTTGACAAACCTCCACAATGTGTGTCTGCACAAGGGCGCTCAAGGTTCACTGATCTGTGTGTCGAACTTTGCAGAACTGCAAATAAGCGAGAAAATTTGTCTGTTCTTGTGAAGGAGATACAAGTTGGTGCTTAACGTGGAAGCAGGAGAAAGGGGTTGGGGGTGGTTAGGGAGTCTAGCCAAAAGCCCCACTGTAATCTCCAGAACAATTTCATTTCCTCTGCAACACCCTGGCTACCCCGGCCCAGGCCTCAGAAAGGTCAAGGAGGAGATGGAACTGAAGGATGGGGTGGGGTGGGTGAGGGGCTAAGCCCTCAGCCAGGTCGCAGGTGAGAGCCGAGCAGGGTGGAGCAGAGGCAACTAGAAGGAAGGCGGATGGACGGGGGAGGGGCAGAAGTCTTTGGCTTCTTCCAGAGGGGTTTTTCCTCAGGAATTCGCACCGCCTGCCTCCGGGGCGGCTTGCTGGGCTCTCCCCCGCCCCTTCTCGCAGAGTCGGTCGCAGGGAGCTCGGGTTTCCTGCAAGCCTCCAGGCCTCCGGCTTTCAGCTTCCTGAGAGAACAGGCCTTTCCCGCTTGCTGAGAAAGGGAAAAGCGCGTGCAGCGCGGCTCGGTGAGCAGCACGCGCTTCGCTGCCTGGGAAACCGAATCCTCCCGGAGATGCTCAGTAGCCCTGGGCCAGCTACCTAAAGCTCTTCCTGCGGAGCCGGCTACAGCCTGGGGTCCCGGGTCAGGCCACCAGCCTCCGAGACGTCCTTGCCTGGCGCCGCTGCTCGGAAGCCCCGGGTGGCAGGGATAAGCAGGCCGAGGGACGCTTTCCCTCCGTCCTCCGAAGGGGAGCCTGGATTTCTTTTTTAAATCTTTTACTTTAAAGTGGTCGATCACGACCCACCCGAGAGTGGCTCCACCTTCTGTCCCCACCTCTGCGGCCTTCACTTGTCACCTCAGCTCTAAGTGTGCGCGGAAGACGCGCGGGTCGTGTGCGTGTGGCAAAAGGGTGCTGCAAGCGCCAGTAGCCCGAGCCTGCGAGGCTGTCGCGTTTGCAGGAATTCCCGTATGAGAACCACAGTTAAGAGGGTTGATTCCTGCTTCCTTGCCCATAACCCTGTAGGTGAAAGTCGCCATCGATCGCTTTTCCCCTGACATCTGTCCCTGCATGCCTGCCTCCCTGCAAGGAAGTGCTCGCAGGAGCCGGGCTCCATACCCGTTGCCTTCAGGGAACTGAGGATAAAGGCTCGAGTCCTCCACGAATTAAGTTGATTATTAATTTGGGCTGTTTGGAGCTGGTAACACTATAGGCGCCTTCGGCTTTGGGAATTGTCTCGGGGCGGGGACGCAAGCACGAATGACCCAGGATTGTGACTGGGAAAAGCGAGTGAGTGGAAGAGGTTTCCTGAGGGGGCAGGGGAGAGAGTTTCCTAGCCTAGCTTAGCTCTTCCCAGTTCCCAAATAAATTCTTAGATAACTAGTGTAAACACATTAGTATTATTAGATGGGTGAAACAGGGGGTTGGATGTGGGGGCATGTCAACTGAACCCCGCCCCGTGATACTTTCTTAGATAACAAATAAGTACGCTTACAATACGAAAATGGAAATGTTACATTCGACTGGACGAATTAATTTTTGACGGATTTACGGCATGATTTTCTTTCAGGAGGTATTCCTTGCTTTTTCCCCCTATCCACAGTGCTGTCCAAAGACAGAAATATAAACAAGCTCTCTGCCTTGCGGAAGCCCCTTAACAGTATCTCCCAAAGAAAGATCAAGACACTTTGTGAATTTTCCCCAGATAATGCCTCATATTCCGAATGACTGATCAGAGAACTCCGGTATTGTTCAATAAAACGAGAGGAAGGCGAGTGACGTGGGAGCCGAACAATGGCATTTCTGAATCAGTTTGCTTGATTGACATCTGGGAGCTTCATGACCGCAGGGAACAGGACTCATTTGCTGTGAATACACCAAAACTTCAACCGAGATTAGAACTCTAGATCCTGTTTTAATCCCATTTCAGCCTAAATTATAGTGGGAAAATATAAGATCCAAGAGAAGGGAATGACGCCAGCATACACTGGCCTAAAGTTTTAATTGTAGTAAAGGGGAAATTAAAATGTGAGGCTGAAGTCCTTTCCAACAGTTTCAGGACTAGTGCTGATAATTAAGCGGGGCGTAGAAGGGCAGGGTCTAAGAATATTTATGTGGTATAAAAAACTTCATGCTTACTTGGGGTGACACGTGTTTGGTGGAAGGTATCGGAGGAGGGTTTTCTTAACTTTGTACACACGAGAAAAACACCATAGCCCATTGGATTGGTTAAAAGGCAGGGCCATTAGCAAATTCATGGTGAGAAATCAGTAGACACTTTACAGCTAGAGTCTAAATAGCCATTGTTATTTGGAAGACCTTATTACTTTGGAGAGGATTTTTATATTAATGCCAAAAGTTGTGCTAACACTAAATTTAGCCCAGGAAACTGCAGTAGCTGTTTCTCCATTCATGTTGGAAAGGGGGAGTGTGTTGGGAAGTCCGTCTTAATAACAGAAAAGTGTGAGCTAACGCAGGTTGTGGGTTTGATCAGAGTCTGGTGTGTGGCAATCACTCTGTATAAAGTTTTTGATTCTTTAATGGGATTCATCTTTAAATCTCAGAAACTTAAAATGCTGAACGTCTTAGGGATCATGTGCTAGGCTGAGCCGACTGAGTGCGGACGGGGAGACAAAGCAGTAATAAGAAGTAGGCATATTCTTGTACTTTCGTAAATTACAGCACAGGGAAATGTAATCAGACATGAAAATAGGGCAAATTTATTACAAATAACGGGCCAGGAAGGGTTGCTTCATGATATAGCTCCACGATCATTTTGAGGGGTGGGCTTTAATAAGAATCCTCCGTTGCATGGGAACTGGGAATCCTAAGAATTTTTGCATCAAGAAGGGACTAAAATTAATTATTAGAAGCTCAGTAATCACCAAATAAACTCGGAGCTTTGAGGTTAAAAAACAGACGACTATCTTCATGTTCAATTATACAGTATCAATTACTAATACAACCGATGTTTCAGCGTCTTGGCGCTACCAGATACCGTCTTCTATGGAGATACCTTGGTATTAATTAATGACTTCTTTATTCTCATTATTCACAAGGAAAAATAGGGGTCGTGTCACATTAAAATTAAGATTATCTTAGTTTATCTGGGCTCTTAAACAAAGATCATTCAAACTAATTATATTTCGAATTAACAGAGGTAAGGCAATTTATCGCTTAACTTTTTTTTTTGTTCAAAGACAGGAAAATAAAGATCAGAAATAAGCAGAGTTTCATTTTAAAGGCAGAAAGAAGCAAACATGTCCTGACTTTTGCAGTATTTCCCTTGCTAAAGGGGGAATGAAGGAACTGTAAAAGACGTGACTTTGCAAAGTCAAGTCCTTTTTAAAAGACTTGGATCGAAATTCTTGCTATGCAACAAGGATTCAAGTTTGATTAATTTTCTGCAAGCGACGTGACAGCGGTGTTTTAAAAGATTAATTAAAATTGAAGTGATACGGAGTAGGAATCCAACCTGCAGAGGCGTCCCTGGCGCCTTGGGGGAGCGGGGGGGAGGCTTTGCAAACCAGTCCCAAGCCCGAACTACCGGCTTTCCCGAGCCTGGGACGCAATTCCCCGTCTCCTGGAGAGGAACGCGGAATTTGGCAGGGCGCCCGTCTGGCCGCCTGGCATACCGAGCTGGCCGCCAGCTCTCGGGGGTGGGGATGGGGTGTGTCCCCCGGAACCCGCTGCGGAGAGAAGTGCTAGCGCGCCTTTAGACCAGCCAGTGAGGACCTGGGTCAAGCCAAGAGGCGGGAGGGGGCTCCCGTAAGCCTGGAGCTGACAGCCACAGGCCGAGCTGCTACTCCAGCGGCTGCACCTACTTGGTGACACCCTGCTGGTGCGGAACCCTCCCCCAACCCGGCCGAGCGCAAATGAGCTGGAGTGCAAAGAGTGAGGATGGCAGTCTGCGGAGATTCGTGCACAGGGCCGAGGCTGGGGAGAGCTCTGCCACGCTACGGCTGCTGGGCCCAGGTTCTGGGCCTGGATGAGTGGTGCTGCCTGGTCACCTCGGACTCCGGACCTGTAGTAGCCCTTCACTGTGCAGTTGCCCTCCCCTCCCCCGCAGTTTCCCGCTCTAGCTCCCCTCCCCCACCCTACATCCTGCTCCCCTCGCTTTACTCCGCGACGCCTTCAGCCGAGTAAGAAATTAAGCCGAACACAATTGTAACTGTACTCAGGGAGACACAATCGCCCAAGCCCTTGGGGTCACGCGCGGCAGAGGGGCGACGAGGGTGGCGCCGCCGAGGGTGGGATGGAGAGAGCGTTCGTTTGCAATCAGACTCCTGGGCGCGACATACAATGTCCCATTCTCCCCTCTGGGGCTCTGGGGTCCTCAGGAAGAGGGGTTGCGACGGGACTTGCTGCCGCGACCGTGCGCCCGAGGTCCGAGTATGCCCTCGGTGACCTGCGGCGGGCGCTGTGGGTTCAGGCCCAGGGGCTTCTCCGCGCCTGGAAGTAGACGTGGTCTCTCTAGCCCCTGGCGTCAGTCTTTACCCTTCCTCTTCCTGGAGACCCGGGAGGCGGCGACGTGGAAAGAGAGGCGGGAAAGCCCACACGGAGCTGCCCAAGTCAAGGGGCGGTGGGGCTAAGGGGACTCTAAGGGCGAGAACTGCGGGTCGGAAGCCCGGCGACAATCCCTTCCCCTCCACGTGCAGCGAGGGCACCTCCTCCCCGGGGAACCCACCCAGCCGCTCCCAACCTGGAGAACAAAGGGTCTGGGAAGCACGGTCGGGGTCGGAGAGCGGAGGTGGAGGGACGCAGGAAGGCGGTGGGGGCAGGGGAGGGCTTCTGCTTGCACTTCCTCTCTGGGCCGAAAGACGGAAGGCTGCACGCAGCTAGCGCCTTGTGGAGGCTGTTTCTCTATCCAGAAGGGCTCGGGATCCTTACCTAGCGGCCGCACTCGCGCCCTTCCTCCCCCTAGGGTCCCCACCCTCTCCGGGGACGAAGGCCTGGAGGCCGAGGAGCTCGCTGTGCCCCGGCGCGGGAGGAACCGCGAGGCAGCAGCGCCCCCTGCAGGTGCCAGGCGTCTCCGCAGTTGGGCGCTCCGGGACTCTTTAAGGTGGAACCCGCCTGATGCTCCATGACGCTCGTGGCTGTGGGTGGACGTGGGTCCTCCCTCACCCTCACGCTCAAGGGTCCCCCAAGCGAAACGTGCCTGACGGTCCAGAACCCCGGAATCTGTCCCTCGCTGACGCTATTTTCTGGACCCTTGGCCCCACCATCTGTAGGACCTCTTCTGTGGATGCCCCACTGTGGATCGACATTGATAATTCTCTGCAGTGTTAGGGGATGCCTAAATCCCGCTTCAGGGCGGAAAGACCAGAAGGCATTTCTAGAACTGGGAAGCAAACTTTTACTTTTGTTTATTAAACGTAATAAACAAAAGGGATAAGATTGGCCAATCTCGGAATCTTCTCACTCCCAGCAAACTCGTGAACAGGTGCACGTACTAGAGGACGGAACCACGCGTCCAGCCTGTGTGGGGTACACGTCCCCTTCAGCGACCTCTGCTCGGAGTTAGCCTATACTTTTTTTTTCCCTTTCTTGAACCGACTGATAATCATGAGAGAACTCTTGGAAGTGTCCTCCACGAACTTCAGATTCTTGGAGGAAAACCTATGAATGAACAAGCAGGGTTCCGCGTGGCTCCCTGGAGCGTGGGCTGCAGACGGTCCCTGGACTCCGGCCCACCCATGACCCAGGAGCGGCGGAGGAGGAGTCGGGACGCAAGCGCACAGGGGCTGGAAGGCGGGCTGCTGGCTCTGAGTGTGCGGATCATCCACACCGTGGGAACTCCCCTCCCCCTGGGCACTGGGCCTGGGATACGCCCCGCGGGTGGGAGGCCGATGGTCCCTGGGGTGGGTGTTGGCGCCGGAGAAGCGGAGTCCACGCGCTAGGCAGCTGCGGGCAAAGCTCGCCTGGGCAGGTGCCTCCGGGTCAGACCCGCCCTGGGGGTTGCAAACCGCAAGCGAAAGTCGAGAAGGGCAGGAGTTTGCCCACTAATCCGTTTTACACTGTGAAAACCGCAGGCCTGTCGCCTAAGAGGCCACTTTTTAATTTGGAAGCACATGGAGGGGGGGGGGAAAAACCAAATTAACATGCGAGCACACTTCCTTTCCTTTTTTCCTTGTCGTGCCCCCCCACCCCCACTTTTCAACGGAAAAGGCCGTCCTGGTAGAAAGGGAGATTGATCTGCGCTTTGGATTGCAGGGGAGACTTGGGCGCGTAGGGAGCCCGGCGGGGATACACATGCCCTGCCTGCCAGGTTCTTCTCCGGCTTCTCACCCGCGTGCCTGCTCTTAGTCACCAGAGGCCACGTGCTTCAGGCAAGCCCCATCCGGTGTTTTTTCGCAGGGACTAGAGGGCAGTGGGCAGCATGTGGGTGTCGGCATTCCTTGAGAGAGCGCCTGCTCCGTCGGTGGATCTACCCCAAGGGTAGGCGACCGGGTTGCCTCGACCGAGCATATACACACAAGCGAACCAGAAGAAACACATACGTCTCAAAGCTTCCCGTGGGGAAACCCACCCATGCCTCTAGGTGCATCTCGAAGCAAAACTCAGTTTACTGTGTGCAGACCTGAGGTGCTCCGGCTCCTGGAAGAACAGCCAGAGAAAGGAACAGAGCTGGAAGGGGTCGGATGGGGAACGCTGAGGGTCAAGTGGGCAAGCCTCAGGATAGTGGTTTCCCTTATTCCCACGTTCCTCCCATAAGGGTCCCATTTAGGAATGCTCTCCCACCACCCAAATATGTGCTACTGGAGATAGAAAGGGCAGGCAGACAAAAGAAAGCTTGTAGAATGAACTTTATTTAAAAAATAAAATTAAGATAAATTACTCGGTGAAATTGTGTGTGTGGGGTGGAGGTGGGGGGGGGCAGGATGGATGGAGGCGGTTTTTTCTTTTTTGTTCCTTAAAACCTAGAACGTTTTTAAAAATCCAAAATGTTAGAGGGGTAGAAAGTTGTAAATTGTTTGTACAATTGAAAGATACTGCCCATTAATTCATTTTGAAAGTGGTGGCTGGGTTGAATGAAGTCTTTCTCACTCTTCTGTGAGAAGCTCAACTAATTTTGATGTAAAGCGAAATTGGGGTCAAAACTTCATTAACAGAAAATGTGTCTAGAACTTTATAGTACTTGGGTCTATTTCTGGGGCAAGAGATTAAAAGAAAAATTGAATGAGATAACTTATGCGTTTGTGACCCTGCCGTCACTCGGTGTTTGCTTTCTCACGTGTGAGCGGGCAGACCAGTCCAAGTGCTTGGCTTACCTGATTTGTCAGTCTAGGCTGGTGGTTCGATTTTCACTGAAGTTGGGGCCCTACCTTGTTTCTGCCTGTGTGCACTTTATCTGTGAACAAATAAAATGACCTTCTTTCCTCTGAATTTATTTCTTTGTAACTAAAAGGGAAACAACGTTACTGAACTGTTCAAAGCCATGTTTGTGTACCAAAATATCAAAAGACGTTAAAAGGCATGCCAGAGTCCTTCCAAATACTCAGAAGGATGAGTTGCCATTCGTAGGCGTATTTTGGTAAAGTTACATCATAGTAATTGAAAATGACTGAGCAGTTTGTATATTCCATAAGGAGAGGCTTATTCACTTTGCTATACCGCCAACAACTTAAAACTATCTGGTTTAAATTACTTAAGTAATGCCTACAGGAAAAAAAAAGGCTTGGAAAATTAGAAACTATGCAGTTTTGTGTCATGGGCCTTTTATGAAATTGTAATTAAATTTAAATTTTGCTTGTGGGGGTGGTGGTAGTGATGGACACAATTGAAAAATCCATTCAGTGGTCTTTAGAACAATGTGATTATTTATAAAATTATATTTCCCAGTAATATTGTAGTGAAACTGGATGAATATAGATACAATTAAAGTGCTTTCTCTCCAAAGATATTTTTTTCCCCTTTCTCACAAATACGAGACACATAAGAACTCCAGCTCGTGTCCTTTTAGTTCGTTCCATGATAGGAAAAACCGACACTGATTTTCTCAGGGCATCCTAGTTTATCAGAAGGGATGATGCCAAGTCATGTGATAAGCATCACTTCCCCCTATCTCGTCTTTGTCTACACGAGATTCTATCAGAGGAAATATGCAAGAATATTATATTTGCTTCAGACGCTTGAAAATACAATACACTATAAAGTACCGAAAATGTAATTCCAGCTTGACAATATCTCAGAAGTGGCCCGTGTATCTCTTTCTGAAATGACTTTAATAATGACTGACTTTAATAATGTCAGGGAGGAAGGATTTCAATGGCAGGCATGCCGCGATGAATGAACCAGAGGAACAATGGAGCTATTGACAAAACATGCTAACTTTTAGAATTCTATCTAAATTATTACTTTTCTTTCCGGTGCAGAGGGAGACATGCAAGTGTATCAATGTTCATCAAACTCGGGGTAATAAAAACATGAGTGACAGTCAATGGCCTGTGACTGTAGTACGCTCGTTAGCATAGGTGAGCCAAGGTGCCGGGGCCTTTGCTCTTGTTTAAGAAAGATCAGTGGTGCACAGTTGAGGTGGGGAGTTTGTGGGAAATGGAGGGGCCGAGAGGGAGACGAAAGAAAGAAAGAAGACAAAAAAAAAAAAAAAAGAATAGAGCAGATTCCATAATTAAAAAAGATTTGTTTTCTGTTTTAGGTTTCCCTCCCGACTATTGTTCCTGCTAGCTATTTAGATGAAATAAATGGAATATCACTTAATAGGCAGAGGCGTTGATACAATTTCCTCTCCAAAGATCTGATTTCGAGCATCCGAAGGCAACGAATTCAAGTTAGTATTGAACTTGAATTTGTTCTGCCAGAGTGAAAATTGGTTCCATTAGGCATCAGTCACAGAACTCTTGGAGGCCTGACGGGCGCTGTGGCTATGATCTCTCCAACTCGCTGCAACAATACCATCTTAAGTAATGCCGGGAAACAATCCGGGGAGGTTGGATTGTTTTTTTTTTTTTTTTAATTAAAGTTTCTTAATTTGATACTTTTCATAAATCTGGACCGAGTTTAATTAAGGTCATCCGTGTGGGTAAAGCCTTAAGGAGGGACCACTTAGAGGATATGTGGAATAACTTAGAATATGGAATTTTCCGTTGGGTACTATCTTTCACGGGGACCCTTTCCTTAGCATTTTTTTTTTCTCACTTACCTATATTTCTACTTCCTTCTCATTACAGATGTATAGTTCTCTGGGGAAACCCCAGGAAGAAGTAGTGTATCAGACAGATAGACCATCCAAAAGCTTAAAAGTTAGTGTCTGACTAGATAAACAATAGCTGCAGGAAAGAAAGAAAGAAGAAAGAAACAAGCACACCGGCTTCATCTTAGGTGAAATACGCCCAGTGTATTAAGAGGAATGAAGGGGTTGGGGATTTAGCTCAGTGGTAGAGCGCTTGCCTAGCAAGTGCAAGGCCCTGGGTTCGGTCCCCAGCTCCGAAAAAAAAGAAAAAAAAAAAAAAAAAGAGGAATGAAGTACAAACATTGCCATCTAAAAGCTTGTGATTTAGGGGCTGAAGATGTAGCTCAGTTGGTAAGGTGCTTGTCTGGCAAACAGGGACTCTGGGGTCTGTCCCAGCGCTATACAAAAGCATGGGGGTGTTCGTCTGTAATACCCAGCTTCCCATCCAGAGGTGGAGGCAAAGGTGATGGGGAGTTTGAGGCCAGCCTAGGATACATACATAAAGGGAGAAAGTGTTCATATTTTACCGGTAGGCTTATGAACTGAGCATATTTTTCACGAATAAAATACATTGATTAGGAACCTTGGTATATCCCCATCATGAAAATATTTGATAGCTTTCATGAAATAAATATTATGAGTTTCAAAATTACCCATGAGAAATGATATAGAATAGAAAAGTGACACCGCTTAAGTTCTCTTTCATTTTTTCATTCAAATTTACTTCCCGTTCGTTCGAGCAGAACATTTGTAGACTTGCTTTCCCCACATCGGTTTCTCCTTTTACGTGTTTTCTTTATTTCCTTCTGAACAAATACTACTAAGTTAATAGTACCAAGCACGAACTATAAAATCTCACAGGTAGGGGGCTGGAGAGATGGCTCGGGAGTCATGAGTACTGTTTGCTTTTGTGAAAGGTTCAGGTTCAATTTCCAGCACCCACATGGCAGCTCACGGCCATTTATAACTTCAGTTCCAGGGGATCTCATGCCCTCTTTTTTACTGCCTTGAGCAGCAAGCATACAAGAGGTATACATACCTACAACACATACACACACTCACACACACACATACATACATAAAACACATACATACACACACATACATATATACACACATACATACATACACACACATACACACTTATAAACATGCATGCACGCATACATTCATACATGCATTCATACAGACACATACATACATAAACACACACATACACACTTATAAACATGCATGCACACATACATTCATACATGCATTCATACATACATTTATACATACAACACATACACACATACATACATACACATACATATAAGCATACATGCACACATACATTCATACATGCATTCATACATACATACATACATACATACATACATACATTTATACATACATACACATACATGCATGCGTACATACATTCCAGCCTAACACTAAATAAAACAGTCAGTCTTCTTTTAAGGAAATCTCATAGGTAATATTTGATAGTAATTAGAATTCAAATTTACAATCTTAATGTGTGTGTGTGTGAGAGTGTGTGTAGTCCTAGGTTGCAAATCCAGGGCCTTACGCACACTAGGCAAGCGCTCTACCAACTGAACCAGATCCTCAGCTTCTGCTCTTTTTTTTTCTGGAGCTTGGTCCAGGGCTATCCTGGAACTTGCTTTGTAGGCCAGGCTGGCTCAAACTCTCAGAGAGCCTGCTGCCTTGGACTCCCCAGTGTTCGAATTATTGTGGGCACCACCACACCTGGCCCTCATTAGATTTTTAACTTCTTTGGTCTACAAGGTCAGATACCAGTGTTTACAGTAAGTGGACACTTTTATGCCATCTTCAACAAATTTGTAGTTCAGGACCCAAATTGGGCCTATTTTGTGACAAATAGTTAGATCGAGGAATCAGTTTGCATTTTTTTTTTTTTTTTGGCTAAGTGAAACTTGAGAAACACTCCTCAGCATATATGAAGTTGTTTTGTTTTGTTTTAATTTGTGTATTTGCCTGAGTGAACGTGCCACGTGTTTGCAGTGGCTGCAGGGTCAGATGAGGGCTTTGGGAGCGCCTGATCTAGAGCTGCAGGTGGTTGTGAGCCTCCATGTCGGTGCTGAGAACTGAAGCTAGGTTCTCTGGAAGAGCAGCCGGATAGGCTGGCTCACCCACTGAGCGGTCTCTCCAGCTCCAAGTCTTCCATTTTCTATTGTTGTTGTTTATACACATACATAAGGACTCCAGGAAAACATTATTGTGTGACAATATCAGTGACAACTGCTTTATTAAAAGGCAATGCCCAGGGTAGAGCAGCAGCCATGGAAGTGATACATGGATGAGGTGATACAAAGATGAAGTGATACATGGAGGAAGTGATACATGGATGAAGTGATACATGGAGGAAGTGATACATGGAGGAAGTGATACATGGATGAAGTGATACATGGATGAAGTGATACATGGATGAAGTGACACATGGATGAAGTGATACATGGATGAAGTGATACATGGAGGAAGTGATACATGGAGGAAGTGACACATGGAGGAAGTGACACATGGAGGAAGTGATACATGGAGGAAGTGATACATGGATGAAGTGATACATGGATGAAGTGACACATGGATGAAGTGACACATGGATGAAGTGATACATGGAGGAAGTGATACATGGAGGAAGTGACACATGGATGAAGTGATACATGGATGAAGTGATACATGGATGAAGTGACACATGGATGAAGTGATACATGGATGAAGTGATACATGGAGGAAGTGATACATGGAGGAAGTGATACATGGAGGAAGTGATACATGGAGGAAGTGATACATGGATGAAATGATACATGGAGGAAGTGACACATGGAGGAAGTGATACATGGAGGAAGTGATACATGGAGGAAGTGATACATGGAGGAAGTGATACATGGAGGAAGTGATACATGGAGGAAGTGATACATGGAGGAAGTGATACATGGAGGAAGTGATACATGGAGGAAGTGATACATGGAGGAAGTGATACATGGATGAAGTGACACATGGATGAAGTGACACATGGATGAAGTGATACATGGATGAAGTGATACATGGAGGAAGTGATACATGGAGGAAGTGATACATGGAGGAAGTGATACATGGATGAAATGATACATGGAGGAAGTGACACATGGAGGAAGTGATACATGGAGGAAGTGATACATGGAGGAAGTGATACATGGAGGAAGTGATACATGGAGGAAGTGATACATGGAGGAAGTGATACATGGAGGAAGTGATACATGGAGGAAGTGATACATGGATGAAGTGATACATGGAGGAAGTGACACATGGATGAAGTGATACATGGAGGAAGTGATACATGGATGAAGTGATACATGGAGGAAGTGATACATGGAGGAAGTGATACATGGAGGAAGTGATACATGGAGGAAGTGATACATGGAGGAAGTGATACATGGATGAAGTGATACATGGATGAAATGATACATGGAGGAAGTGATACATGGAGGAAGTGATACATGGAGGAAGTGATACATGGAGGAAGTGATACATGGATGAAATGATGCTGACCCAGCACTTGTGTGTAGCCCATCTTGGGGGCATGCGCCTTTAATCACAACACTCAGGAGGCAGAGACCTGCTCTACAAAGCAAATCCAGAGCAACCAGGCCTTGCTACAGGGAGAAACCCTGTCTTACCCCCACAGCCCCAAGAAAGACAAAGGGAAAAAACCCACTAATGCATATAATATAAAAAATAAAAGAGAAAACCAATTAAAGTCAAATGTAGCTGTTCTTTGCTACTTTGTGGGTTCTTCTTTTTCTTCTTTTTCCACTCTTTATATACCACTCCCATCCCCTTCATTTTACCCCCTAATATTCAATAGGAGAGAAGCAAGGATAGAGGGAAGAGAGGGAAAAACCCTGAATCTAATTTCTTTCCTTTTGTTTTTTCTTTGATCATGGCTACAAACAGACCTCAACTGGCCTCCTGAAACAACTAATAACCACCTACCCTGTCTCTTGGGCAGTATTTACATACCCTCTGAAAAGTTCCCAGAATTCCAGAAGTCATGCAATCACAAGAACTGTCTGCAGCTGGCAAAACCATGCCTTTGCTAGAACACGAGGCAAATCACGGTCAGCTGCCTCGGGCACTCTGAAGCAGCCCCATATCCCACACCTGGGATTAAAACACAAGCATTTTCTTACAATATTTCTGTGTTTTTAGAGGAAACCAAAATTCCAAGCTTGTCATTACAGTTAAGGCCTACCTGAGTTCTTTTTTTTTTTTTTTTTTTTTTTTTTTTTTTTTTTTTTTTTTTTTTTTTTCGGAGCTGGGGACCGAACCCAGGACCTTGCACTTGCTAGGCAAGCGCTCTACCACTGAGCTAAATCCCCAACCCCCCTACCTGAGTTCTTAAAGGTCACTGCATAGACTGACCCAGAAGTTGACCATCAGGGTCCATCTCTTCCTGCTCCCCTGTCTATTAAAAGGAAGTTGGTTTGTTCTTTCCAACAAGGAGTGGGGAAATGCTATGGGCAATCGCAGGAACACTGTCTTTGACACCATGTCTCAGGGGACTTAGCTGGCAAGTGGCCAATGTAAGTAGAGACTCAGTTAACTGCTGGACTGCAGTACTGAACAGAGATTGCCATGGCCAAGTAGAGAAGGAAAGGGAGCAGCTCATTAAAAGGGATTAGGAAGTGAAAGAGTGTGTGTGTGTGTGTGTGTGTGTGTGTGTGTGTGTGTGTGTATGTGGTGTGTGTGTGTGCTGTGTGTGTGCTGTGTATGTGTGGTGTGTGTATGAGTAGGAGTGTGATGTGTGTGTGGTATGTGTATGAGTGTGATGTGTGTGGTGTGTGTGTATGATATGGGTGTCAGTGTATGTGTGACAGTGTGTGGTGTGAATGGTATATGTGTGAGTGTGTGTGTGGTGTGTGTATGAGTGTGATGTGTGAATGGTGTATATGTGAGTATGTGCATGTGAGTGTGTGCATGTGGTGTGTGTCTGTGTGTGTCTGTATGTATGTGGTGTGTGTGTGGTGTATATGTGAGTATGTGCATGTGAGTGTGTGCATGTGGTGTGTGTCAGTGTGTGTGTCTATATGTATGTGGTGTGTGTGTGATATGTGTCTGGCGTGAGTGTGATGTGTGTGGTGTGTGTAAGTATGTGAAGTGTGTGTGTGTCTTTGGGTGTGTTACTACTTACATGTAGATTTTTGTAAATCTTTTGTACTGGAGGTTGCACCTAGGTGTGAGTAAGCCAGGCTGCCCTTTAAGTTTGCAATCATCCTGATTATAGTCTCAAAATGTCAGGTTCATATTTTTTTGGTTAATAGTCTTGTAACTTTCAAATAGCTTTATTTGTGTATTGTTTTTCTTCATGTTTTGGAAATCAGAACTATTACTACTCCTACTACTCTGACTGTTATTGTTTGCTTGAGAACTCTACCCAGGTCGTGCCAGGTAAGAGAATGCTCTAGTACTGAGCCACATTCCACAGTTCCTGTGAGTGCCTTTGTTTTTCTTTTAAGATTTATTCATTTATACTTTATGTATAGGAGCACTTTGCCTACAAGTATGCATGTGCGCTACACGAGGGCGCCTGTTACCCTCAGCTGGTGTGGGAGCTCATTAAGGAGGTTGGGACCATGTAGTCCTGGGAACCAAACCTGGCTCTTTTTCAAACAGCAAGTGCTCTTTTTTTTTTTTTTTTTTTTGGAGCTGGGGACCGAACCCAGGGCCTACAGCAAGTGCTCTTAACTGCTGGGTCATCCCTCCAGCCCTTTTGTTTTGAATCAAGAGTCTGGCTATGTTGCCTAACCTGAAGCTTGAATTCCTGGGCTCAAACTTCTGGTCCTAAACCATATTACTGCCTCCGGCTTCCCAATTGAGAGCATGGTTTCTGGTTTTAAAATTGGAATCGCAGAGTTGTCTATTATCACAGTATTCTGAAAGATGTAGAGGCAAGAGGACCAGAAGTTCAAGCTCATTATCTCTACATAGTGGAATCACCTCGTATTATTAGAGATCCCCTCGATAAACCAAAACAACTACAAAACAAACAACAAAGCAAGAAGCAATAAGGAGAAAAAAATAACTATATCATTAACCTCATATTAGTCCTGTTTGGCCTTTCTGTAAAATGTATATTATATGAAAATTATCATCTTCAGGAGTTATTATTACTAATTATTATTATTATTTATGTGTGTGTGTGTGTACCCACATGTGCATCATGCATATGGAAGTCAGAGGACAAATTTTTGGGAGTCACTTCTCTCTCCCTACCATGTGGACTGGAGAGTTGAACTCGGGTGGTTACGCTTGGCCTATATGAAATATATAGGACCTCCTGGGCCCTGCAGAGTCTTGCTGATGCATGTGGAAGCCTTTTGTTCCTAACCAAGGAATGCTCTGACTTTTCTGTTTGCCCAGAGCTGCACGCCTGGGTGGCACACCTGGGCGATAACACTGCTAATCGATTCCTGTTTTTTGTTCTTCTTTCTTTGTTCCTGAGGATGTAAGCCCTTTTTTTCCACTATGCTTCCTGAATTTCTCCACCCAGTGAACTTGGGGTACATATACAGTGAATCAACTAAAAGATTTTGCATTCTCGTAACAAGAATGACCTGAGTATGTGTGTTTTCTTAAACCTCGAAGGCCTACACCCCTTTCTCGGTACTGTGGAGGCATATATATACTGGGATGCGTTCACCAGGGCACATGCATGAAGGTCAAAGGTCAACTTTGCCAACTCCTTCCAGCTTGATGTGGGTTCCCGGGATTGAACTCTGGTCACAAGACTTTCACAAGACACTTTTACCAGAGGTATCATCTTACTGAACCCTAGGGCTGAGCCTTCTTTCTCTTCTTTAATATTTTATGTGCATGTGTACCACATGCCTGTGTAAGTACTTGGAGGTCAGAAGAAGGTGTCAGATTCCCTGAAATTGGAGTAACAGATGTTGCGAGCTGCCATGTTGGTGTTAGAAACCAAGCCTGGTTTCTTCTGCAAGAGCAGCAAGTGCTTTTAACTGCTGAGCCATCTCTGGCTCCTTTTTAAAATTTAAGGTTGAGACAATTTTATTGGGATTTGAGAGAAAGACCTGCAGCAGTGCAGGCAGGCTGAAAATCCTGGCAGTTTAAGGAGGGGAGGTGGGGAAAAAAATGATGCAGCTAAGTTAGCCATGGAGGTGAGAGGAAGTGAGAAAGCCGGCATGTCAGGGAAAACATGCTTAGGAGTCTCAAGCCTCGGATCTGAGTTAAGCATTAGATTCCCCCGTCTTTGAGTCCTAGAGCAAGAGACTGCATCAGGGACACTGAAATACACAGCTTATTGCTTGGCAGTTGTGGTGCCAAGGAAACAGAGGCAGGAGGATCTCTGAGTTCAGAGACAACCTGGTCTGCACAGAGAAACCCTGTCTTGAAAAAATAAGAATAAACAAAAGGAAAGTAGCAAGATATAGTGTCATGTGTCTTTAATCGCAGCATTCAGGAGGCAGAGGCAGGCACATCTCTGTGAGTTCAAGGCCAGCCTAGTCTACAGAGAGAGTTTCAGGACAGCCATGGCTACACAGAGAGGATATCCTGTCTCAAAACAAACAAACAAACAGACGCAAAAGTACTAACAAAAAATGGAAGTATGCTATCCGTCTGAACCGGTGAACAGTCTCTTTATATTGTATCCTCATCCTCCGGGCTACGAGATGGGGGAGGGGTGGTTTCTATGTCTGAGATTTACAGTCTACTCAACTCGGCAACTTACTTTTCTTTTTTTATATGAAAAGAAAAGGTATTTACATAAGTATGTCTGTGGGAGGAGTGTATGGCACGCACGCGCATGCACACACACAGACACACAGACACACAGACACACAGACACACAGACACACACACACACACACACACACACACACACATACGTGGGTTCCTATGGAAACCAGAAGTGATGTCAGATCCTCTGGAGCTGGATTTACAGGGGATTATGACCTGACATGGGTGCTGGGAATTGAACTCAGGTCCTCTGGAAGGACAGCAAATGTTCTTAACTGAGCCGTCTCTCTACCCGCACGCCCATGCTTCTTTTTGAGCTGGACCCATTTCTTAGATTTACTCACAGTTATGTGGAGTTCAGTCCTCTTGGGGACCAAGTCCTCTGATTCCTAGAAGTTCTCCGGGTTAACTGAGAGATTGCTAGGCTCCAGGTTTAAAGGTTTCCAGAGTCTCAGCTGCAGGGCATTAGAACCTGTGTCTTGATTCTCCCAACCCCCGGGCCACTCTTTCTGATAATTTTCTGTGCCTGTGGCAGCAAATGTAGCGTCTATCATAAGCAAATCCTGGATTCCGTTTCCTATATCCTTTTTGTAATTTGACAAATAAAAATTATATACAGTTGTCACTTGATGTTCACGATGTGGGTTTCAGGACTCAAAAACCTGCAGGTTCTTCCTATACAAAGATGTAGTTAAGTCATCTTTAGATTACATGCCATACCTAATGTAACATAAATGTGTGGTAAGTACGGTTTTGTTTTTATTGTTTTGTTTCTGAAATAATAGCAAGGAAAAAAGACTGTCACGTATAGTATCAAGCAGTTTTTTTTTCTTTAAACAACAATGATTTTATGTGTACGCGCATCTGTCTTCATGGGTTTATGTGCACCACATGCATGCGAGTGCCAAGGAAAACTGGAATTGGGTGTCAGGTCCTCTGCAACTGGAGCTACTGGTGGTTGTGAATTGTCTAACATGGGTGCTGGGAACAGACAAGGTCTCACTGTGTAACCCTGGCTACTAGATATGTAGGCATGCGTACACACACACACACACACACACACACAGATGCACACACACGGAGGTCAGAGGACAGCCTGAGTCAGTTCTCTCCTTTCCCCGTGTGGGTCCTGTGGGTGGAACTGCGGTTCTGAGCCATCACTTCATCCCAGGTTTTGAAATAACTATAGGTTGTGGAGATAGTACACTGAGATAACTTCCTATGCGTTATCTCAGAGACTCCACGTTCTCTTTCCTTTTGAGACTTGTTCTAGAACCCCAGGAGGGCTGGTGCTCATGGCGTTGACTTTACTATGGTTCTCCTGCCTCTACTTCCCCAAGTGCTTAGATTACAGGCATAGACCTCTGTGCCTAGCTATACAGACTTCTGAGAAGGCTTAAAATCGAGGTTAGCGACTTCAACGGTACACTGTCATTAGCTGTTCTCACTGTGTCCTATAGATCTCTTGAACTGACTCCTCCTGCCTAACAGGTTCCTCTCAGTTCTGCTTGATAATTATGGTTCCTTCTTCAGTCTTTCTCCTAGTGCTTTATCACTTCACCTAGACTAGTGGAAGGATGCTTTCATGTGTGTGTGTGTGTGTGTGTGTGTGTGTGTGTGTGTGTGTGTGTGTGCGCACGCTCGCGCTCGCACGTGCTCGCGCGTTCATGAGAGCACTTGTGTTAACGAACTAGGTCATGGCCCCAGGGCCTTGTGGATACTAGGCAAACACTAGCTTAAATTTTTAATTTTTATTTTGATCCAGGGCCAACCTAAGTTGCCTAGTTAGGTTTTTGTTTTCTTGGTTTGATTTTTTTTTATTATTTTTATCAGTTTGACATAAGCTAGAGTCATCTGAGAAAAGAGAATCACAGTTGAAAATCCAGCAGATTGGCCTGTAGACAAGCCTGTGGCATGTTTTCTTGTCTGATGATAGATATAGAAGAGCCCAGCCTACTGAGGTAAGTGCTAACCCTGGGCAGGTGTAGAGCAGAGCTCACTAAGTAATCGGTAATCAGCACCCATCATAGCCTCTGCTGTTCCTGCCTCCACCTTTCTGCCTCGAGTCCCTGCCCTGACTTCCCTTCATGATGGACTAAAGGCTGTAAGATGTCTTCTCAAGTTGCTTTTGGTCATGGTCTTTATCACAGCAGAGAAGTAACTGATACACTGGATTCAAATGTAGCCTCAGTCTCCCTAATAGTTTCAGACATTCATCATCCCGCCCTTCCTGTCTTCTTCTTTTCATAAATATTTATTTATTTATTATATGTAAGTAACTGTAGCTGTCTTCAGATACACAAGAAGAGGGCATTGGATCCCCATCCCCATTACAGGTGGTTGTGAGCCACCATGTGGTTGCTGGGATTTGAACTCAGGACCTCTGGAAGAACAGTCGACGCTCTTAACCGCTGAGCCATCTCTCCAGCCTCATCATGGCCTTCTTGATTTCAGTATTTTACTTGGGAATCACTGTAGCTCAGTGCAAAAGTTAGAAGTGTTTACCATTATGTGTTTAACATTACTGTCCATGACATTTCTCCATCCATTTCTGAGATGTTGAATGCTAACCCTCATTTTCAGATTGCAGTGAAACTTTTCACTTTCTGGCCTTTGGCATTTGCTAATTTTACTTATTTATTTATTTATTTATTATTTATTTTTACTTTTTAAAAAAATTCGTTTGTTGTGTTTTGCGACAGGGTCTTACTCTGTAGCTCTGGCTGTCCTGGAACTTACCATGTAGACCAGGATGGTCTCGATCATACAGAGATCAGCCTGCCTGAGCTTCTGAAGTGCTGGGATTAAAGATGTGTGCTGTTTTGTTTTGTTTTGTTCTGAGACAGTTTCACTGTGCACCTCTGGCCATCCTGGCACTCTGTAGAACAGAATGAATTTGGAGATCTGCCTGCCACTGCCTCCCTAGTGCTGGGGTTAAAGGCATGGTCCATCACCACCCAGCTTTTTTTTTTTTTTCTTTTCCTTTTACTAATAGTGACCTTGCTGTTTTCCCGTGTTCTCTCCAATTCAAAGCAAGCGCATGTGGTTTTGATTTTGTTCTGATCATGCTTTACAACCTATACCAACAGATCCGGGAGGGAAGGAGGGTCTTCAGAAGCTTCAGGGAAACGAGAAACTAGAGATGCTAAGCAAGCCTTAGAGGAAACAGAACTGAAACGGTGGAACAGGAGAAGGGACTTCTACGAGTTGTCCTCTGACCTGCACACATGTACCGTGGTGCACACAGTAAGTGATTAGGAATATACATAAAGTACCAAATAAAAGCAATTCATACAATTTGATTTTCTGTTGGGGAAATAGAAGTCAGTTCTCCTATTCTACACCCGGGGTTTTCAACATATGATTTCACGTTTAAATCTACTCCCAAAATCCTATGTTGTGTATTCTTACCGTCTTGTGGGGTTGGGTCTTGTCTAGGATGTGAATGACCTCTTAGATACTAAATTGAGTGTGTCTTTAAAAAGATTTTTTCTGTGGAGAAAAGATAAGAATTGACTGCTTCTTTCCTTATATCCTTCCTCCCCTCCACTGTGTGTGTGTGTGTGTGTGTGTGTGTGTGTGTGTGCGCGCGCGCGCGCGTGTGTAGTATGTGCACATGTGTATGTGGTATATGGGCATGTGCATATATGCATAGAGAGAACAAAAGAGGACGTTGGTTGTCTTTCTGTCCTCTCTCTCTCTCTCTCTCTCTCTCTCTCTCTCTCTCTCTCTCTCTCTCTCTCTCTCTCAGAGATTCTCTTGTGTTTCAGCTGTCTGTCCAGGGAGCTCTGTGATACAGGTATCTTTATCCCCAGTGCTGAGGTTACAGCATGCACATCCTTTATCTGGCTGCTGGAGGTTTGAACTCCAGGTCCTCTTGCTTCCACACCAACCTTTTTTTTTACCCGCGGAGCCATCTCCCAAACCTTTTATCTCCTTCCTCTCTGGTTCCTACGTGGGAGTCTCCTTTCTCTTCTTTTGTTCTGTCTGTTCTTGGAGGACTGAGGCTGGAATTGTATCTGAAGCTTCCCTGTACTCGGTGGCTGGCGTGCTGGAGCCAGCACACAGAAGCTCATGAGAACCAAATGGGTACGTCTCTTCGCAACTCCGCCTTCAGTGATGACAAGCTGGTAGCTCGAAACTGGTGCGGGTGTTTATACCACAGACACCAGAAAATGCTACAAATTAGGCCTCCGTGAGCTGGAGAGATAGAAGCGAGGCCCCGAGTAGCGCTGCTTCTGTGCTTGTTCTTCACACTCTCCCTGCATAATCCACAGTTCCAGGCTGCACGATCCCCCCATCTCACGTCTTTTCCCTCCAGGGAAGAGCTGTCTGTAGGCCCAGTTTTTCAAACTCCTTCTGGCTTCGCTTGGCTGTTCCACAGCCGATCGTACTTCTCCTTAAAACTGCTCTTTCTTTTTTAACTTCTCTCTCGATGACTACCACCATCACCAGCCTCTTTCTCGCCCTCATCTCTTCATTCCTCATTCAATCATGAGATTTGTTCGTTCCTCTCTCTCTCTCTCTCTCTCTCTCTCTCTCTCTCTCTCTCTCTCTCTCTCAGTCTGTGAACTCTTAGTGAACTATACTCTTAACTCTCTGTTGTTTGAAATGTGTGTGTCTGTGTGTGTGTCTGTGCCCCGCAGGCTGAACTTGTGTCTCTGAATGATGGAGTGACAGTTGAGTGTCACCACACCTGGCAATCCCGATTCTTCCTGAAGGCCCTCTGCTCCGTATACCTACTGCAACAGCCTTCACGTAGCATTTCTTTTCTAGATTATTGTAACGACTTCCAAGTTGGCTTGTCTCCTCTCGGCCTTCCTTCCTTCCAGCCTGTTCTTTACGATGCAGCCAGAATGAGCTTTCCGAGGCACAAATATGAACATCTCATCTCATCCCTCTGCTTGGAACCCTTGAATAGTTCTCACTATAAAAATAAACCCGGGGCTGGGGATTTAGCTCAGTGGTAGAGCGCTTACCTAGGAAGTGCAAGGCCCTGGGTTCGGTCCCCAGCTCCGAAAAAAAGAACCAAAAAAAAAAAAAAAATGCCAACTAATTGCAACGAATGAACTCCAATTGTTTCTTGGTGTCATGTTTGTTTTGCCCACACCCGAGGATCCCGGCCCGCAGCAGCTCTCTGCTCCCAAACCCCGTGGGAGAGAGACCTCACCGCCTGATCAGGTGGGCACTCCTGAGGCTGCAGAGTGGAAGAGACCACCAACACTGCCCACCCCTGCCCACATCCCTGGCCCAAGAGGCAACTGTATAAGGCCTCTGGGTTCCCGTAGGGGAGGGCCCAGGAGCGGCAGGACCCCTGCGCCTGAGATACCGCCGGAACCTGAAGGAAACAGACCGGATAAACAGTTCTCTGCACCCAAATCCCGTGGGAGGGAGAGCTGAACCTTCAGAGAGGCAGACACGCCTGGGAAACCAGAAGAGACTGCACTCTGTGCACATCCAGACGCCAGAGGAAAACACCAAACGTCATCTGGAACCCTGGTGCACGGAGGCTCCCGGAAAGAGCGGCGCAGATCTTCCCGGTTGCTGCCGCCGCGGAGAGGACTTAGGCAGTACCCCACGAGCAAACTTGAGCCTTGGAACCACAGGAAGAACAGAAACAAAAAAATGGAACAGAGACTGAAAGAAGTGCCATATTGGATCTTCCCTACCTGAGGATCCATCCTGTTTGCAGACACCAAACCTGACACTGTTGCTGTTGCCAAGAGGCACTTGCTGACAGGAACCTGGTATGGCTGTTCCTTGGGAAGTTCAGCCAGCAACTGACCAATGCAGATATGGATGCTTGGAGCAAACCATCAGACTGAGCTCAGGGACCCTGGTTGGGGAGCTGGAGGAAGGACTGGAGGAGCAGAGGTGGATTGCAACCCCATAGGAAGAGACCACCAACCAAGGAGCGTACAAGGAGGAATCCATGGCTCCAGATACATGGCTGTTGGTCCTGTGGAGGTTTGATGTCCCAGCATAAGGAGATGCTGGAGCAGTGGAGCTGGAGAGGGTGGGTGGGTGGGGAACACCCTCAAAGAGGAAAAGGGAAGGGAGGAGAGGGCAGAGAGGGCAGATGCGGGAGGGGAGCTTTGTGAAGGGGTAACCGGGAGTGAGATATCATTTGAGATGTAAACAAATGGAATCATAAATATTTTTTTCATCTTTAAAAAAAAATAAAAATAAACCCAGTCTTTCCTTCCAGCCCTTGCTCCCGGAATGACGACCTGAGACTAATTATTGATTAATAAATGCACTGGTCGGTTTGTTCTCTGACTTGTTCTTGACGCATTATCCTTTTTATTCTAACCTGTCTCCTGGGTGGATCTCCCTTTTATTCTCTTCTGAGTTCAGCTACCTGCTGGTTTATGTCTGTCTCCTCAGCAGTCCAGGGCAAATTTCTCTCACTGTTTCCCAGAATCCTCTCCATCCCTGTTGGACATCCCACCTCCTATTTCCTGCCTCATCGAATTGGCCTTAAGCTTTTTCTTATTTAATTGACAGGTGATGCTTGTAAGAAATTCTCTCTGCACTTTACATCCATTTTTCTTAGTGCTAAGAGTCTGGTTTGATTTGCATTCCCCACACCCTCCTTGAGACAGGATCTCCTGTAGCTCATGTTGGCCTTGAGGTTGTTATGACATTAAGAGTGACCTTGAATTGCTTGTTCCGTCCCTGTGCTGGTATTACAGGTGTGTGCTCTTATACCCTGCTTATGTGGTGCTGGAAATTGAACTCAGAGCCTCATGCCTGCTAGGCAAGCACTCTGCTACCTAAGTCTCCAGTCTCTCTTTTCAGTCTCATGGGCTATTCCACCTTCCCTTGACAGCATCTACCTCAGCCCTTTCCCACCAAGAGTTTTCACCTCTTGAACTTATGTGTGCTGTGCTTTGGCTCAGGTTGATGCTGCCAATCTTTAGTTTGAGCAGAGGCAGATCTCTATGAGTTCAAAGTCAACCTAGTCTACATCGTGATTCCCAAGCCTGTAGAGGAATGGTTCTGATGCTTTGATCAGGAATCCCTGTTTATTGAAGGTCCTTGCCCCAAGTTGGGTTTTGACCTATCAATAAAGATGCCAGTGGACAATGGCTGAGCACGGGACAGGACACTGAGAGTTGCCCGTGTATGTCACTATGTCACACAGAGAGGATGAGAGGATGGAGGAGGAGAAAGGAATACAGTGGTTGCACAGTGGAGAAAAGCCAACCAGCAATGTGAGTTCAGGTAAGTCACCACCCTGACTGGGCATGGGGTGAGTATTGAGTGTGTGTGTGTGTATGTGTGTGTGTGTGTGTGTGTGTGTGTGTGTGTGTGTGTGTCTTCCATTCATGGATCCCAGTTAGCTCCTGGGTACAGGCATGAAATCAGCTGAAAACACAAAGTGTTTTCTATACAAGCCAACTAGAGCTAATAGTAAGACCTTGTCTCAAACAAGCATCGACAGAAAAAAATCAAAAGTTTTGGGGGTAGAGAGTAAAGCTCAGTGATAAAGAACATGCTTAGCGTGCACACAAAGTCTACCCCACTACAAGAGAAAAAGAATCTGATAGAGCCCCTCTGCCTCTTTGTCTTCCCCTTCTTTATTCAGCCTCCTTTTTGCTGTAGAAAAAGTTAATTCCAATCTTGGGTTTCCACCCCTGCCTTTGACCATTTAGTTCCCGGATAAAAGACACACACAACCTTGATATTTATAATAAGTCTTAATCAGCACAAGAACTGGGCGATATCTACCCTCTGTGCTATTATGTCCGTTTCCCAGCCAATAATTCCATTATATAATTTGCCATGTTTCAGCTCCCTGCTTTTAACTTCAAATAGCCAATCTACATGGCCGTTATTTTATGACTCACCTAACCCATGGTGACTTCTCCTTCCTCCTCCATTCACCTTTTTCTCCCCTTCATTGTTCTCCTCTGTCCTCTAGGTGGGAAACACCAAGCCCTGCTCATCTCAATTCTGCACATCGATAGGCTGTAGGCATCGTTATTCACCAATCAAAATTAACTTGGTGGCAAGGTCACATGGCTTCTCTTGGGTCTTGGTGCAGACTGTCTCATCTTTGGGGCAACCAGGTCTCAGGGCCCCTGCACTTAACATTACAATTCGTAGCAAAAGACCAACCCTCGACACCTCATCACTGAGCTAAATCCCCAACCCCGAGAATCCATTTCTGCATCCACTTTAGACTTGAACTCTGTGTGTATCTATCTGTCTCTCTGTGTCTGTCTCTGTTTTTCTGTCTCTGTCTATCTGTCTCTCCTTCTCTGCTTCCATAGCACTGTCTTTCTTTTTGGCACAGAATTACCGTTATATTACACTAAGGTTCATGGCTGAGGCCAGGGATATCACCACTGAAGCGGGAGGGGAACGAGCCTAAGCCCTGACTTCATGGCTTCATGGATCTTTCTGCTAGTCTAGATCTCTGCAAACGCCCACAGATAGCCTCCCAAAGAAATGGCTCCCAGTCACGGGAAACCTTTCTCCTGAGTCCTAAACACCGGGACAGTAGCTGGATCTGGACAGCTTGGCTACCCCCAGCACTCTACTCAGCACCGTACTCTGTAGAAGCTATTCCATGTAATGCTCTACTAGACCCGGAGTCACCTGTACCACATTCTCTTCATCTCCTGGTGAGTTACCCACTTTGAAGACTACAGCGTCCCTAGTTCCCGCCAGTTCTCCAACCTGAGAGGTTTCAAGACCAGGTATCTCAAAGAGAAGGGGTCAAGGGAGGGTGTGGTAGCTCCTTGCCCGGACGCTTCTGTCCTTAAGCAGGTAACTCCCATGATCAGCTCTGTATACCAAGCTTTGAGACAGATTTTGTCAGGTCAGAAAAAGTCCCTTTCTTCTTTCTTCCGGAGCAGTGGGTGTCTGTTCCTTATATATTTATGTCACTGAGAGTGGCCTGACATTGATTTCCGTGAACAAAAAGGAGTTACATTTTAAAGTGACTTCCTCTACTCAGTAGAGCCAGCAGTTCTCCAGTTTTTAGTCTCCAGGACTTTATTTTACTTTATTTTCTTTAAAGACTCAGGATGGCCTTGAACTCATTGTATAACTCAGAGGATGACCCTGGAACTCAACTTCAGGAGTGGATATGCTTTTGTTATTATAAGTATTAATCGTATTGGGTTTTGTTTGTTTTTTGTTTGCTTGTTGTTGTTTGAGACAGGGTCTCCCTGTGCAGTCCTGGCTGTCCTGAAACTCACTCTGTAGATCAGGCTGGCCTCGAACTCACAGATCCTGTTTCTGTCTCCCGAGTGCTGGGAGTAAAGGCATGTACCTCCACTGCCTGGTGCATTTTTTTACATTTTCAACAATTCTACTCTTCACTGGAAAGCTCAAATTTTATCACAAGACACCAACAATGTCAATTTATTTCTCCTGTTTGAAGTGATAAAGTGGGGCTCGAACTCTTGATCTCCCATCTCAGACTCCCAAGTGCTTGGGTTACAGCATGCCTACTGAGAGTTTTAATGTTTTTTTTTTTTTTAATTTATTTAATGAGTTCACTGTGGCTGTTCTCAGACACACCAGAAGAGGGCATCAGATCCCATTACAGATGGTTGTGAGCCACCATGTGGTTGCTGGGAATTGAACTCAGGACCTCTGGAAGAGCAGTCAATGCTCTTAACTGCTGAGCCATCTCTCCAGCACCTATTTTTAATCTTAAAGGACAGGTTGACATGAGATGACCAAAGAAAGTGGCTTTGGCAAACAGCTGAATTTTGGCATACATATGGAAAACCTATTGGGATGGCCATTGTTGGTCAAAGCAGGTGGGTATGAGGGGGGTTTAGGGTGCTTTTCCTTCTTTTCCTCCACTAGTTCTGTGTCTGTCTGACCTGACTGAGGTCTCTTTCCTTCCTGATTTGTATATTTTTACATTTCATGGAACAATTAGGCTTTTCTGAAGCTCCTCGCTTCCACATTGGCTCTTCAGCTGCAGGCCCAGACCCGCTTTATCCTGTTTATATTCTACTTCATAGACGGACACATCCGATTTCTCCACTGGAGAAAAGCTCTTCCACAGTGGGGATGGAAGTAAATTTCCAAGCACGAGAGGGAAAGCAAGAGGAGTACTTGGCTCACAGGACGATGGTGACGGTGATGTGACGTCAGAGGAAGTCGGTGCCTCCTCAGGTTCAGGCAGGCAGGATCTGTCCTTGTCAGTATCTGATGTCTGGGCGTTGCGTTAGAGGGTTTAGACGCACAATTCCATAGCCGCCAGTGGTGGCGCACCCTTCGAATCCTAGCAGTTGGGGGCAGAGGCAATGGATTTCTGTGAGTCTGAGGCCAGCCTGGTCTACAGAGTAAGCGCCAGGATAGCCAGGGCTACCCAGAGAAATCTGTCTTGAAACAAAAGAAAGAAGGATGGGATAGGTGGGAAATGGCTCGTTTGTGGTAAATCGTCTGTCATGGAAGCATGACCACCTGAGTTTGGTCTCAGCACCTACGTACAAAACCAAGTAGACAAACCGATGAAAACTTGGGTGCCACGTCTGTAACCACGGAGCTGTGGTCTAGGGCTCGGATGAAGTGCAAACAAACGGACATTTAGAACTATTGGCCAGACAGTCTTGTCAAAGCAGGGAGCTCTAGGTCCAGTCAGAGACCCTGTCTCAAAAAATAAGGTGCAGATCCATGGAGGAAAACATCTGGTGTTGCTGTCTGACCTCTGCCCGCACACGTACACAAGTGCTCGCACGCACCCCTAGAAACAAGACAACCCCACTCCCCAACGCTGGAAAACACAAACAAAAGCAGTGACTGCTTCATTATCCAATGTGTGAAGGGCCCTCCAGGGTCGGGTTTCTTTCTTATAACCCGTTCTTCATCTCATTGCAAGAATTATCTTTTCGAAATACAAATCCTATCCCCAGCTTGAATGTCACCTCCAGGATAAAACCTAAGTGATTTAGCACAAGGCCCCCGAGGCATCTGGAAATGTATCTTCCCCCAGGACTCTGTGTTTTTCCCATTCTTCCTCTGTGTCTGTCCCACCTGCACTCCATCCCTGAGTGAGAGTAGCCATTCTGAATCATCTCCCTTCCGAGTCCACTAGTGGAGTGAAGATCATGTTACTTTCTTCTCCTCGTCTCCTTCTACTCCTTCTTCTACCATTGCTTGTTGTTTTTTCAGAGCTGGCACGTTCTAGGCCAACTCTACAACTGAGATATGTGCCCAGCACCTCTTAGATGATGTTAAAGTGCTCCTATCTTGAATTTCAATGCTAAATAATTTAAGGATATTATTTTGACTTTCCCAGAAGGCCATAAAATCTCGAGTGTGTGTGTGTGTGTGTGTGTGTGTGTGTGCGCACACGTGCACATGTGTGTGTACTTTCTACGGATGCCTACAGTTAATGTCTGGTATATCCCTCCACTTTATTTGTTGAGGCCAAGTCTCCCCATGAACCTATTGGAACTAGCTAGCTTGCTCTAGAAACCCCTGCCTCTGCCTGCTGAGTGTTGGGATTGCAGGGAGGCCTTCGTGCCTACCTGGCTTTTCCATGAGCTCAGGGGATTCAAACTCTGGTCTTTGTGTTTGTGCAGAGCGTACTTTACCCACTGAGCTATTCCTCAGCCTTGTTCTAAGGTTCTGAATTTTAATGTTTCTCTTTTACTTACTCTAACCTAAATCTTGGCAAAAAAGTAAAGAAACGTTTTTTTTTTGTTTTTTTTTAAAGTTTTCATCAATGTTTGTGTTTTTAGGAATTGCAGCGGCTTTAATACCCAGCATCTAATGGAATGAAGGAGGCATTCCAACCCCAAAGTCCGCCTGCTCTCCTTCTGAAGGACTGGCCGCAGTTTCAGCAGGGTGGACTGCCTAGCTAGTGTACGATAGAGCACACCCGTTCAGCTGTTTTCCTATAAAAATTATTTTTCAAAAAATCTGGGTGACCTTCCCTTGCCCTCAAATAGCTTTCAGAATAGTTAGACATAAAACCTTCAAACTCTACATATTCACAGCCCTCCGAGGAATACAGTGGTCGTTAGTGTGAGGTGCAGTTTAGTACTTTCTGAGCTGAATAGCTCTAATGTTTCATGCTTGCACATGCTGGCGTGTTCTCCGCCTGCTGATGAAAATTGATACGGGACTTCCATACCATATGTAGAGATGCTTTAGAAACATTTTTTTAAACCTTATTTACTACGCTGTAGATGCTACGAAGACGTACAGAATTTAGGCTGTAACTTTCATATTGAAGCTAAAACTTTACATCTGTTGAGCCGTATAAAAACTGGAATCTTACTTTGACATTTCAGAGGTCTGGTAGAATGCCTTATGGTGTTGACACCCAGGAAGTGATCTCAGTTCTGTCCACATTTCATCAGAGGAGGCTGCGTGTTCTGGCTCCCCACGGCACAGGGGGCTTGAGAGGCCCCACACAAAACTTTTCAAAAAGATATATTTTTTATTCGATGGTTATTTTGTCTACCTATTTGTAAGTGCATCGCGTGTGTGCCTGGCGCTCGTGGAGACCAGAAGAGGGTGTCAGATCCCTTGACACCGAGTTACTGATGGTTGTGACCTGCCATGTGGGTGCTGGGATCTGAATCATGTCCTCTGCAAGAGTTGTGACTTTAACCATTAAGCTATCTTTTTACCACCTCCATAAAAGATTTTACACATATTCTTCTCAGTGTCCTAAACAGAGCCTGTTGATTTCTAGAGGTATTAAAAATAAATGCACTGGTCTGGAGAGATGGCTCAGCGGTTAAGAGCACAGCAGAGATGGCTCAGTGGTTAGGAGCACTGACTTTTCTTCTATAGGTCCTGAGTTCAAATCCCAGCAACCACATGGTGGCTCACAACCTTCTGTAGTGGGATCTGATACCCTCTTCTAGTGTCTGAAGACAGCTACAGTGTACTCAGATGTACAAATAAATAAATCTTTAAACAAACAAACAAAAAAAAAAAACAAAGCACAGCAGAGGTCTTGGGTTCCATTTTTTTTTAGATATTTTTATTGCATATTTTCTTTATTTACATTTCAAATGTTATCCCCTTTCCCTTTTACCCATCTGGAAATGCCCTATCCTATCCCTCGTCCCCCTGCTTCTGTGAGGGTGCTCCTCCACCCACCCACCCACTCCTTCTTGCTTCCCTGCCCTGGCTTTCTCCTACACTGGGGCATCGAACCTTCATAGGACCAAGGGTCTCTCCTCCCATTGATGCCCGACAAGGCCATCCTCTGCTACATATGCACCTGGAGCCATGGGTCCTTCCATGTGTACTCTTTGGCTGGTGGTTTAGTCCCTGGGAGCTCTGGGTATCTGGTTGGTTGGTATTGTTGTTCTTATGAGGTTGCAAACCCCTTCAGCTCCTTCAGTCCTTTCTCTAACTCCTCTTTTGGGGACCCCGTTCTCAGACCAATGCTTGGGTTCCGTTCTTGTATAGCAAGCACTTTAACCAGGGAGCCATTTCCCCACCTCCCTGTGTCCCATTGTTGAGTGGCCCTCAGCCGCAGATAGTCCCGGGGTTGATCATTGGTAGATTAGCACCATTGAGAAGGGGTGGAAGCTAAATGTAAGGCCTGGGTGGAAGAAGCAGGTGACTGGCAGAGGCCCTTGGAGAGTGCACCTTGTTCCTGGCCTCTTCCTGTCTTTCTGCTTTCTGGCTGCTAGGAGGTGAGCAGCTCTGCCCCACTACGTTCTCACCGCTGGAACAGGGTCAAGCAGCTGTGGGCCAAACCCCCTGAAATCATGAGTCCAAATCAATCTTCCTTTAAGTAGACTCTTTCAGATACTTTGTGACAGTGATAGAAGGGTATAACTAATTAGTATATAATTCCTTAGTCTCTCCTATATTGCTATTGAATGTTACACTCCTGTTCAGAAATGTTAGTCATTTGAATCACTGTCTTCCATGGCTCAATTCTGTGTGGTTCTACACTTATCTGCTGTCCTGGAGTGTGAAGAGTTCTCTGCTACGGTTACTTCCTGGCCAACCACACTCCAGAAGGACCCATGGCTCCAGGCGTATATGTAGCACAGGCTACTCATCCTCCTTCAATGGCTTCCACAAGAGTTTCAAGTTCCAACTCTCAGTATCTCGTAATGCTATCATATTTGGGAGGAGATACTATGTTTCAATTAATTTTTTTTATTAACTTGAGTATTTCTTTAATTTTTAATTATCATTGGTAATTGATTATTTTATGTGCATGGGTGTACTACACACACACACACACACACACACACACACACACACACACACAGTGCCCACAGATACCAGAGGAGGTATCCCATCCGATACCCTGGAATTCAGGTTACAGACAGTAGTTGTGGGCTACCAGTGGGTGCCAGAATTGAACCAGGGTCCCCTGCAAGAGCAAGGAATGCTCTTCACTACTGAGCCACTCTCTAATCCTGAGGGACGCTATTGTAATTTGCAGTGCTGGGGATTGAAGCATGGTGGAGAAAATGTCTTTATAGCGAGTTAAAAGGAAAGCAAGAAGGTGGATGCTGATTCTTTATGGCTGGTGTCATGGTTTGGACAGAAGTGTTTCTGCTAAAGGTTCATGCACTGAGGTTTTGCCACAAATTGGTGGCACTATTTTGGAAGGTTCTGGAAAGTTTATTATGGGGGGGGGCTCAGCTAGAGGGAGAGGAAGTAGAAGTTGTTCCTTGGGGGCAGATACTTGAGGATAGAGATATTGTCTGTCTGTCTGTCTGTCTGTCTATCTATCTATCTATCTATCTATCTATCTATCTATCTATCTATTATCATCTATCTATCTATCTCTAAATTAAGACAGGATTTCTTTGCATAGCTCTGGCTGTCCTGGGATTCATTCTGTAGACCTGGCTGGCCTCGAACTCAGAGATCTCCTGAGTGCTGGTATTAAAGGTGAGTACCACCACTTTTGGGTACTGGAGGGCATATTGCCCCTGGACTGCTCTTACCATTCTCATCTTTTTGTCTGTCTTATCCCCCACCCCCACCCCCACTCCGCACGCTTTAGCGCCATAATGTTTTCCCTCACATGGGCCCAGAAACTTGGAGTCAAGGGAGCGACTCTGAAGTTATGAGAAATCCTTCTCTATTGGTTGTTTTTGTCAGAAATACTGATCACAGTGAGGCAAGGTTTCCTAGTACAGTGAATGTCCTTAAAAGAGAGTAAGCTTAGACACAGAGACTGGTGCACACAGAAGGACGACAACGAAAGTCCCTGGGAGAAACCTGTCCGTCAATCTCCTCCGCTCCTCAGAAGGACTGCCCTGGGGCTTGTGGGAAATCTCAGGGGATAAAGGAGCTTCCCACCAAGACTAAGGACCTTAGTTTGATCCCTGGGAACCCATGTGATGAAGGGAAAGAGCAGACCCCTACAAATTGTTGTATAAATTTGACAACGCATTGTTAGTGCACTCACCCGCACACGTATGTCACAGCTTAAGTCCCCAATAACAGTTTATGGTCGCTCAAGTAAACGGCCACACCTTCATAAATAATTCCTTCGAGGAATGACATTGGACTTTCCAGTTTGAATAGCACGTGTTTCATTTTGGAATTGACTAGTTTAGGACTATAGTTTATCTGTTTTTTGTTTGTTTTTGTTTGCTTTTTTTTTTTTTTTTTCGGAGCTGGGGATTGAACCCAGGGCCTTGCACTTGCTAGGCAAGCGCTCTACCACTGAGCTAAATCCCCAACCCGCTTTTTTTTTTTTTTAATGGTACTGTGCGAGCCCTGTCAGAAATAGCAGGCCAGCTCCCCAAGGGCTCACAGCTAGACTGAAACCTTTCATTCTGCCCACGACTGCCTGGGGTAAGGACAGATAAGGGAATGGCCTAAACAGGGAACCACCCTGCTCAGGGTGAGGACAGAGAGGGAAGTGACTCGGAAAAAAGACAATACCAGGAAATACCACAAATTCCACAAGATGGGCTTGACAGGGCCAAATGAAGGAGACAACCATCCCATTCGAGTTGACCAATAATTTTAAATGTTGCTCAGGGTAACCAATTGCAGTTGTCCAACTCAGGCGACCGTTGAATTTCCCGCCAAGATGTTTATAAGAAGCGTGTGCTTTGTGAGCTTGGGGTTTTTTCTTGCCTGCGTGCTGGGGGACCCCAGTGTACGTTGGAACAATAAACCTCTTGTGGATTGCAGCGATTCCTGTCTCTGTGGCCTTATTGAGTGGGGGTTTTCCGACGGACTCTTACATCACCGGGAACTGAACCTAGGGCCCTATTCTTGTTAGTCAAGAATCTCTACCGCTGGGGTTGGGTAGAGGGCTTGCCTAGGAAGCGCAAGGCCCTGGGTTCGGTCCCCAGCTCAAAAAAAAAAAAAAAAAAAAAAGAATCTCTACCGCTGAATTATATCCCAAACCCTAGGCCTCATATGTTCCAGGATTTTCCTTCTCCTTTCTCAGTGCTGGCTCTCCTGTGCATGTGCCTCTGAGCTATGGTATGGCCTCAGCTCATATTCACGGCAGTATCAACTGCAGTCTGAACATGCTCAGGATGCCTGGTTTAGAGCACTTTCTCCTCTCAGCCCACTCCTGCTGCTTCCCACCCTTGCGGCTCTTCTGTGGAAATCATGGAGATGATGCAGTAATTCATATATCACTTTGAAGTCATTCATGAACTGCTCAGCGACCGTCATTCCCAGGCATGTAGGTAGATTTATGTAGAAGATAACCAGTAACCAAATCCTTGCCTTACGGACGCCATATTAGTGCCTGGAAATCTTTTTTTTTTTTTGTCATATAAGGTCGATATATTTGTCATAGTCTCCTATCTCAGATACTTTGGTCTTGGATTGCTATTTATTTGTTCTCAGAAATTTCCCGAATCCAATTCTTTTTTTTTTTTTTTTAAGATTTATTTATTTATTATATATAAGTACACTGTAGCTGTCTTCAGATACACCAGAAGAGGGCATCGGATCCCATTACAGATGGTTGTGAGCTACCATGTGGTTGCTGAGAATTGAACTCAGGACCTCTGGAAGAGCAGTCAGTGCTCGTTTAACCTCTGAGCCATCTCTCCAGCCCCCAGACTTGTCATTTTTAAACTTCAGCCTCCTTCCTAAGTGCTGGGATTACATGCATGTGTTCCCCATTATATAACCAGCTCTTTCCCTCCCCCACACCCCCAAGACTGCCATACAGGCTACTTTTGGTTTTCTTGGCTTTCAAAAAGTGAACAAAAAGAGGCCTGGGTGTCGCTAGGTGGTAGAGCGTGTGTAAGACCCCGGATTCACACATAACACACACCAAAAAAGGAACAAGCATACAAAAATGTTTCATTAGCTGGGACAAAAAAATGTTTCAGAAACAAAACAAAACACAGTCTTCTCTGCCAAGTTAAAATCTAGTCATGTCAAATCAAGTTGCCGGTTCCCCTGCCCATCCTAGATAACTAGCAGGGCAGGCCTTTCACACAGAATTAACCCAAGAAGAATGAGTGGTTGGGGGTGGGAGGTGGGCTGGGGGAGTTTAACAGCCTTGAGGGAAAATGTAACAGAGATTAAAACCTCAATCCGTGTTACATTTGAGCTACTGAATGTGATTTGACTCTGTAACACAATGGCCTGTAAATCCCCCAGCTACGGCCCATCTTACAGCGCCATTGCCAACGGTGCTTGTCATTTGGCTACAATTTCACTGTGACTTTCCACATAATATGTTGTCCATTTTTAAATAACATTTAACATGTTCATCTCCCTTTGACTGAGCACTTACAGCAAAATTGTTAGTGCTTATGGCCAGCTGTAGACAGTATTTATCCTGCTTTCCAGAGTCACTTTTATCAGTTGGGGGAGAAAAAAGCCCCCACTGTAGGATTTCTAGCCTTTTAGGCTAACATCTACTCTATTAACTCCCAACGAGAAGGACTATAAATAATCCGTCCATTTTGCAGTCTATGCTTTTAGCTGAAGCATTCATTAATCATGGACGCTTTTCCTTTGCCTCACGAGAGAAACCAGTCTTGGAGTTTTAAAAATTTTGGTTTACAAAATGTTTTTTGTTTTTTGTTTTTTTTTTGTTTGTTTTTTTTAGGGTAGGCAGCGGTAGAGGTTGGAGACAGAAAAGGGGGGTGAGTGGGCTTTGCTGGACTTTTTGAGTGAAAAACCTTGGGAACAAATGGGTCTTTTCTTTCCAGGACTGAGTGATACTTCAGAGATCTTCAATGGTAATAAATGTGGGGGGAGGGCTTTCTATTAACTCTTGCAGGTCAGAAGGGTGCCATTTATTCCTGCTGCACCAGTGCACTTGAGTCATCCCTTTGGCCCTTGGACAACTGATGTGCACAAGAAAGAGCTTAGTGTTTCAACCCAGTGCAGGGGGAAATTTCAGAGCACAATTAAGGCTGATGAACTGCCTTTCTTTTTATGTGGGCCTTCTGTGGAACTCACAAGCATACGGGGTAGTTATTAATTGGGCACGGTGTTGTAGCCTGTCATTCCAGCCCTCAGGAGGCTGAAGTGCAGAGACCAGAGATGGTGAGTTCAAGACCAGCCTGGGGATGTATGGTGACCTTGTCTCAAAACACCAAAGTGGGGTGGGGTGCTTATTGTTACCGTTATCTTTATGGAGATTGAAGTGGGAGGTGTCCTTAAATATATTTTATTTACTAAATAACCATTTTCTGAAAGGTAACTACTTAAACAGAAAAAGGTGATCATGAGAGAGCAACTTTAAAACAAGATTTAATTTTTCTTTTTTCACAAAAAGAGGAACATTATTCTAGGGTCAGGAAGGCAGGCTAGATTGAACTAGGCCAGCATTGGTTGAACTAGTGACAATCAAAGTCATTTGCTTCTTTTCTTTCTTACAATGATTTTTTTTTCTTTTTTTCGGAGCTGGGGACTGAACCCAGGGTCTTGTGCTTGCTAGGCAAGCACTCTACCACTGAGCTAAATCCCCAACCAATGATTTTTTTTTAATCTTTATTAACTTGAGTATTTATTTACATTTCGATTATTATTCCCCTTCCCAGTTTCTGGGCCAACATCCCCCTACCCCTCACCCTCCCCTTCTATATGGGTGTTACCCTCCCCATCCTCCCCCCATTACCGCCCTCCCCCCAACAATCACATTCACTGGGGGTTCAGTCTTGGCAGGACCAAGGGCTTCCCCTTCCACTGCTGCTCTTACTAGGATATTCATTGCTACCTATGAGGTTGGAGTCCAGGGTCAGTCCATGTATAGTCTTTGGGTAGTGGCTCAGTCCCTGGAAGCTCTGGTTGCTTGGCATTGTTGTACATAAGGGGTCTCGAGCCCCTTCAAGCTCTTCCAGTTCTTTCTCTTATTCCTTCAACGGGGGTCCTGTTCTCAGTTCAGTGGTCTTACAATGATTTTTATTCATTGGGGTCTGTGTGTGTGTGTGTGTGTGTGTGTGTGTGTGTGTGTGGTCTATCTGTCTTTTGTGTGCATCTGTTTCTCCATGTCTCTGTCTGTCTCTATCTCTGTCTCTGTCTCTGTCTGTCTCTCTCTGTCTCCTGATTTGTGAATGAAGATGCTTCCAGCCTATAGCTGGGCAGAAGAGAGATGGGCGGGGTTCTTGTTTCTCGGGCTTGGAGTTGGAGGGAGGAGACCATGAGAGAGGAGAGAAGGTGAAGGGAAGAAAGACACCATGGGATAGGTGAGTTGTGAAAATACAGCCATGAGGGTTGGCCAAGGTGGAACACGGCAAATTAGGATTCGGGGTTATTGGTGGGAGGTAGATTCTAATCGCTTAGAGGGTAGATATCTGCCCAGCTCCAGTGCATTAAAGACATATTATAGATATAAAAGTCCCGTGTCTCTTATCTGGGAACTGAATGATCAAAGGAAGGGTAGACAACCCTGATTTGAGATTAACGATTACTACCACACAAAACAAAATAGGAAAACTCTAAAGCTTGCAAACTACCACCATTAAGACTGGAGAGGGGCGGGCCAAGACTTTAATCCTGCATTCAGGAGGCAGAGGTAGACCAGAGGAGAGACTGGTCTACAGAACAAGTTCCAGGACATCCAGGAACACACAGAGAAACCACGTCTTAAAAAACCAACCCCTGCAAACAAAACAAAACAACACAAAACAAAACCCCGTGCAATAATTAACAACCTCCTCCCCCAAATGACAAATGCTGTTAAGGAAAAAAAAAAAAAAAAAAAGAGATGGAAACAAAGATGCATTCATTCGAGTGTTTGTGGGAATGTGTGTTAGTCCAGTCACTATGGAAATCAGTACGAAGGACCTTCAATAAACTAAAAATAGATCTACCACCTATATATCTAGTACTTCTGACTGTTTTCCCAAAGGATTCAGGTCAATGTGCCACAGAGTTACATGCACATCCATTTTTTTTATTACAACATTGTTCTCAACAGCCTAGGGGTCAGTCAACAGATGAATGGAAAAAGAAAACGCAGAACGTGTTCGCGGTGGGGTATTCTACCCTAAGGAAGAATGGAGAACCACATCCCTTCCGGGAGAATGGATGGAAATGGGAATCTCTGTGCCAAGCAAAATAAGCTGGAAGACAAGTGACACATGTGTTCCTCTTGTGTGCAATCT